>NC_136269.1:32552633-33025133 GCF_964187855.1 Myxine glutinosa | reverse complement strand
AGGAAGCTCTAGACTAAATTCTAGACAAGAGGTCCAGATAAAGCAGGCCAGGATCTGGTGGACAAGAGAAAATAAATAAGCTCACAGGAAATGGGCCAGGTGGCCACGGGGTGAGAAGGACAGGTTAGGTTTTGAAATATTGAAAATTGAAGCAGGAGCTGCATTGTAGGAATTTGAAGCTTCAGAGCCAAAGGAAGCAAGTTCAGGAAGCAAAGTTCAGGACAAAACAATTAAGGAGGTAGTTAAGCAAGCAAATCAGCGGCTAATGCCGCTCGTCCATAATCCGGACCAAGACCCCGCGAAAGGGGAGGTAGCCACCATGCCCCCAACCCCCCCCCCCCAAGACCTGAGCTCAGCCCCGGGGCTCTAGGCAACACCCCAACACCCCCCGCCCTGCCTCCCCTTTCCACCTCAACCCACCCCCCGTCCAAACCCGTCCCAAAAAAATCCTTTTCCTTGAATGAGAGACGTAACATGAATGAGGAATGAATGTATATTGGGATGTTAATTGACGTGTGTGTCTGGCCAATGTGTTTGTCTGTATGACATATGCAAAGCAGAGGGTTTCGGTGTGAAGCTTTGTAAGTGATCTGCTCGACTTGGGGGAAATTCAGGCCGGGAATGTCCATTTTAACGTCTATCCGAGAGAACAGGCGAGGTCCTGAACTGAGTCCGGATTTTCATCTGTTTGGGAGTTGTTTGGGAAGCGAATTGATATAAATCGGGTCAGGAAAGCACCCGGAGTGCCCTTGTCGATCTACTGTTGATATGAAGCGGTTTCTTGGAGATGGTTGCAGAATTCGAATCAATATGTGTGTTTTACTTGAATTGAAGAGTTCATTCAATGGCAGATATTGTGGATTGTATGTGTGGGATGTATCGCTGAGGCAGCTCACCTTTGAAATTGGTGTCATATAGTGCATTTTGGGGTCGGGTGCGATGAGGTTGCTCAGAGTGCCGGCGATAACTCGCCCACTCTCAGAGGAAGTGTGTGCCCAAATGCATTGTGGGTCATTTCGACTTTGCTGGATGTCGGACGTTCACATGTCAGTATCTTGTCAGAATCTTCTTCTTCATATCATGTCCTTCATCCTTCATCTTCTTGTCAGAATTAGACATGAGTCATGAGCCATGTCGGAATAGTGGCCGGCTGTGACATATATGCCAGGCAATGTCACAGGACGAATACGTTATTTAAGATGGATTTATAAGATGGATAGATGGATGGATTTATTTAGGATGGTTAAATTAAACGATTTCTAGACAGAGTAATTAATTTCCGGAGCCAAAAAGTCTTGTTCATACAGTAAGTGAGATACAGTGCGAATAAATGAGATTCAGAGAGATCTCTGATTGAGGTAGGCAGAAATGTCACGTTTTCAACAGAACGCTGATCCGAGGAAGGAGGACGGTCGAGGTTTCAACTGTCGGTATGTGGTGTGGCTTGTGCCAAGGTGTGGGCGCGAGGAGGTGCGTTGATGAAGCGTTGTGCGAACGAGGAAGGATGTGCGATGGGCATTGTGAAGCACGCCTCGTACGGAAGGTCCTTGGACGGATTGTGACGGTTGTTGGATTCGTAGAAGTTAGCATTATGCTATGTAGAGCCACATTAATGGTCATTTGTCCATTGTCGCCGGACTTACATTACTTGTGGGATAATAAAGCGCTGGTTACCCCAATTCGAAGTTTGACCTTTTAAAGTTTAGTTGACCTTTGTTCGAGATATGCAAGGGAAAGGTCAGAGGGAATTCACTAACCTTGGAAGAACGACAGGCGGAGTCAGTCTACAGGGTGTTGCTTTAACGACAGGATATAGAACCTAAATCTGGAGAGAATATCGGGACATATATTGTGGGTAAAACCAAAATCATGTACGTAATTAATGAACAGAGAATATCGAGTCCTGTTTGTCGTTGTAATTGTCGTTGATGTCCCGATTCAGGGGTCTCAAGAAATAAACAGACTTCCGGTGCCGACTGGACGCGTCAGGTACAGTACGCTGGAATTTAATTTAAGTCATGTCAAGAGGAGGACATTTGTGAGGATGAAGAGATGCAAGTAACGTGGATTAAATGTGGTATCACGAGTTGGGTGCCAGAGATATTGTGGTTATTATAACTCACTGATTATAGGGGGCGCCGGGCGCACCGAGTACAGATCGGGTTGCATGATGGAGCACGCATGCATGGATTTTGGCTTTGCGAGGCCCCGGATAGAAATTGGCATTTCGATGCTGTGGATTATATTGTACCTGCCCGGAAAGGGGATGTCCTGTGCTGGGGCTGACGACATGCCTCTGTTATTTGTCTGTCTGTCGGTCTGATTGTAAGTCTTTGGTACTGGGAGGGCTAATTGAGTGCTCAGGCGTCATTGTTCCATGGAGGCAGGAGCTGTGAGTCACAAAATGTAAATGTAACACAGAGAGATGAACAGGACAACAACGGAGTTTATATGGACGGGTTTGGGGGTGCAACTTCGTCCGGGGGTTTTGGTCCAGCCTGCAAGGAGTCCAGGGGCTTGTTTTAGGGCTGGGTCGCCAAAAATGGGATGCTGTGCCCATCTGGATGTAAAATTATCCATCAAGGACGGGGAATAATGTGCAGTGTGATTGGGTAAGAGGTAAAGGCCATAAAACACCAACCCCATGAGGAACGAAATAAATGGAGAGATGTTGGGATCACATGATGGTTGGGATTGAAGAACAACCTACTGGGATTTCAAACCTGTGTTTGGGTCTGGGGCAACTGGGTGATGGGCAACAGTGTATGAGTGAGTAATTATGATCTGTTTAAGTGTAAGAGGCGGTGGAGAAGAAAGGGGTGATGAAAAGTTATTTGTTTAGTGTGAAGTAGGTTGGTTGCTTATTTGTCACAGTAAGATGAGAGTTGTGTTTTTAAGCTTGGTCTTTGAATGAATTGTTGCTTGGAATGTGTTGATTGGAAAAGTGATTTCTGATCGCTGATCCGATCTGGTTTTGAATTGTTTGATTTAATTTTGAATTGATTGGAGGTAATAAGGATTTGTGTTGATTTCCTGATTTGAGTTCATCTGGAAACGAAGACAGATGGGATTAATGTGTATATCAGGAACAATTTGGAAAAGAAATATGGATATATGACATTACTAAAATATAACCAAGCAATTGAGAGTTCTTGGGTTAATGGGATATAAATAAATGCATCTACAAGTTGATGGTTTATAAAAATTTAGGTCTGGATGATACTTAAACGATGAACAATGTTGGCAATATACAAAGAATGTGACTTGTTTTTTGGGGGGAAAACATGTGGTTTAAATTTGGTTGGCTAAGTTTTAAAGATGGAGATGTTTCGCAGAACTCTTATGATTATTTACATGAGTGGTGGACTATTCCATGGCGAAGCATTTTTCAGTTTTTATGATTAAGGTTTAAGGTCTTTATGATCTGTTTAGTGTATTTTTCAAAGGAGAGGGTTTTGGTCAATGATGATGCCAAGATTCCGGATGTGGATACTGGGAAACCATCGATGTTGGGGGGAATGAAGATTAATTCAGATTTAGCGTAGTTAAGTTCGAGGAAGCTGATCTGAAGCTAGAATTTTATTTCAGTTAGGCAGTTTGTCAGGATAGAGTGGGTGGTGGTGGAGCACGATTTGGTGGAGATGAAAAAGCTGGATGTCATCGGTGAAGCATGGAATTGGAGACCATGGTGCATTGGCTATGGTGCATGACGGATTAAGTGACCAAGGGGGGATAGGTACAGGACGAAGAGGAGGGGGCCAAGAACTGAACCTTGGGGGACACCTTAAGGGGGAGTGAATTGTGGTGATTAAGCTGTTGTAGATGCTGTCAATTTTGCTTTGGATGAATGGTCCAGGAAGGAAGGAGGGTGCAGGTGGCACCAGGTGTGAGTGCACAGGTGTGCACCAACAGGTGTGTGGAGCAAGGTGGTGGTATCCAGGGAGCTGAGGAGTTTGTTCACGTTGTAAAGTTTGTTTATTTAGTTTGTTTATTGTAGAGAAGAGTGCTTTTGGGATTCCGGAGCCAGAGTGGATAATTTGAGGGTAGTAGGTGGAGTAGAGGACATCTTTGCAGTGCTGTAGGTGGTCCTTGTAGGCTTGGGAGTGAACTGATTTGGGTTTAATAGGCACAAGCTGGTCTAAACAGGGTGAGGAGGATGGTGTGATTGATGATGTCAAAGGAGGCGTTGAGGTGAGGAGGATGAAAATGTTGAGGTTGCCGGCATCGGAGGAGAGAAAAGGTCGCTGGTGATTTTGAGGAGAGCAGTTTCAGTACTGTGGCTGGAGCAGAATCCGGATTGGGATGTTTCATACAGGTTATTGGCAGAGTGGTGATGTTTGAGTTGAGTGGCCACAGCACGTTCCAAAACTTTTGACAGAAAGGGTAGATTGGAGATGGGTCTGAAGTTATTTAGGGTGTCAGGGTTTAGTCCAGGGTTTTTCCAAAGGGGGGGTGAAGTTTCACGAGTTTTTGGGGAAATCGGTATGTGAAGCTGGATTAAGTTGGAACTGCTTGATGAGCCATGGAGATGGATTGGGTTTTGTTGTTGGTTGTCTGGGAGTTCGGTTGTTGCATTGCCAAAGGTTTCTGTGTGGTGGACACACTCGTTGGCTGTTGTCTTGTGTGACGTGGATGGAGATGTATGTGGCTGTGTGTGGCTGCCTGGAGGGGAAGGCGGCTACAGTGGTTGATATTGGTCGTGGGTTGTCCGGGGTGCTTCGATTTGCATAAAGGGCGAAGATTGGGATATTACATTATTTTGAGTAAGTATTGGCATGAGTAATTACAGAAGTAATTATGAGTTATTATGAGTAATTAGTGGTATGAGTATTAGTTATGAGTTCCAGGTGTTGAGCTAGTTATGCTAGTTATCCAGCTAGTTATGAGTAAGTGATTATTTTAGTAAAATTACATGTTTCGCTGTGTTGTTGATCTGGGGACAAGCTAGTTTGATGGGTACCCTGGGGTCTTCAGCGTGTCTATGTGTTTGTCTGGCTGTTACACTAGACTCTGGGATGTGTTTTCATGAGACGAATTTCAGAATTGATGACAATTCAGTGAGTATGGTGGACAACGTGAAGTGGCTGGTGCGAAGGAAGGGGTTGGGAAAGATGGACCCCCTTCACGAATACCCAGTAGGGTAGCTTAATTTCAGACATAACAGTGAGAATCTATTTTGAGCGAATCACAGTGGGTGAGGAAAACATTGTGTGTGACCAGACACCAGAACTGACCAGAATTGAAATTGGAAGTAGACCAGGTTATTTCTATTATTTGTTTATTCGTGAAAATAAATAAATAATAGGGGGAGGTTAATGGAGGTTAATGGTGGTTTGTTTGTGTTAATGGAGGTTAATGGTGGTTTGTTTGTGTTAATGGAGGTTAATGGTGGTTTGTTTGTGTTAATTCTAGTTGAAACTCTCACTGAAGTAATTTTCGTTTATTTTTATTTTTTGATTCGATTTGAGAGTTGAGATGATTGATTTTTTATTAATTTTATAATTTTATTTTTATTGATGTTGGAAACAGGTAATGGGATGCTGAGAGAAGGATGGAATTTAATTTGAATTGGACTGGATTAAATGGGATTGAATTTAAAAATTGAATATTGAATAAAATTGGATCCACTTGGAAAAAAGTGGATTAGGAAATTGGAGACCTGTAGACCAGGCGCTCCCAGGAGACTTGTGGATCAGGTGTTCCACCAGAGGAAAAAGACCAGGTGTTCGTGGAGCACTTCACCTGCAAGAACGCCTTGGAACCAAGGTGGAAGGGACCAGTCCAGGTGTTGCTGACTACACCAACGGCAGTCTCTTGCGAGGGCAAGACTTCGTGGATCCACGCCACGCACTGTAAGTTGGCCATACAAGCACCAGACACCACACCCCCAGAACACAGTAAGGATGGGCCTAATCATAGGTACAATACTATTGATAGCGACAGCAGCTAGGGGAAACTCCGATTCCAATAGATGCGAAAACGAAACCCGACACCTCACCGTAACATGGGGACAAAGAGTATCACTACCATGTTTCGAACAGAAAGCCCTGCACACAAATTGGGTAAGCGTAAAATGGCTAGCACTGTCGGCAGGGCCTGGACGCGTTGGCATGGTACTACAAAAGCAACGAGAGTTCCGGGAAGACGGGCGAGCTAGCATTGAGACCTTGGCCCAACCAGGATACAAATGGGGAACCCCTGATTTTAAGCTACAAACACGCACACGCCTAGGGAAAGACATGACCATGCAGGTCCGGTGCAGCGTCTGGACCCCTGGCGCGGCCGGTGGCGAAAAGAACTACATACCATGCATCGAATACATACTCACGCCACAACCCCAGAATAAGGCCCCAAAGAAGGGTGAAAACACATATTGGAAAGTGGCCAGGGAGGTGGCAACAATTCAAAATAGGACACACTGCTGGTCGTGCATGCGCTTTCCCCAAGCAGGCACCACAGGAATACACATGATAGTGCTACCTCTGTCCCTCAATGACCTCTGCTCACAACCTATCGATTCCCCATGTTTAGTCACCACGCTGGAAAGAGAAGGGGTTGACAACGGCAAGAGTTGCAATCGGCAATTTAATTATCGCCCGTCAATGATTGCCCATGTGGCCGAGAGGCCTGCCCCCGTCTGGGTCAAACCACAGAAAGGGAGGGTCTGCCTCCAGGGTTCCGGCCACTTGCGTATGGGAGAATCAGAATGCGCCTACACTCTCCCCGGGAAGCTGGGACAAGGGAGCTCGGGGATTACATTACGAATAGTACTGCAAGATAAACGCAACCACAACATAACGGCTATAACATTCTCTAGGGGGGTTAGTAGGATTAATGGGGTGGTAAAGGGACTCCAGTGCTTATCCACCCACCTGGTCCCACCCCATGGGACAATGTTTATATGCGGCGACAAGGCTTACCCCTATTTACCAAATAATTGGGGGGGGCACATGTTATCTGGGTTCAGTCCTTCCTGACGTTGAGATACTGGATGAGCTAGACCCAAAGTCCTTGGACAGGCGTAATAAGAGGCCAGTCATGAATGAAGATGGAACCACTAAACTACACGGGAGTCTATGGGAAAAGGTGTTTGGTTTCTTCTTCCCAGGAGCGGGCACAGTCATGGATAGTTTCCGAATAGACAAATTGGCTTTGACCCTAGAAAAGGTGGCAAACGACACCGCTACGGCTCATGACATACTATTGGACACGGTAATTCACATGCGTACAATGGTGATGCAGAATCGGGTGGCTTTGGACATGCTCCTGGCAGAGAAAGGAGGGGTATGCGGAATTATAGAGGGAAAATGTTGCACTTACATACCCGATCCATCTGAAGGAGTGTCAGCCGCAATAGTGAGACTAAGGGAAACTAGCCACGCCCTGACGATCGATCGGATCGCGCGCGAAAATTCTTATACATTTAGCTGGCTCACTGACTGGTTCCAGGGATGGACGGGCACCATAGTGAAGTGGTTATTGACCGCACTGGCTGTGATAATCGGGGTAGTAATTTGGGGGGCACTAATGAAATCTCTAGTCCTCCTCTGTATGAGAAAGTATTTTACAGGATGGAAAGTGAAAAAGCCGCCGACAACGACTATGGTTCTGACCACAGAGGCCGTCGACCTGAACGGGTCCTTCAACAAGGCAGACGTGACCGGCGCTCCAGAAAATTGCATTGAATTTTGTGACGACTGTGATACTTGTGTGGATCCCATGTGGGAACTGGCTGCTGCCTGTAACGGTGTATGTGATGACTGTGATACTTGTGCTATAAACCCCTTGCGTGTACTGGCTAACGCTGCTTATGTATTACAAGCGGACAGCTGCACGCCCCCTTCCGACCCAACTATGGATCTGATTGCGACACTGGGTCTGGCGGTCGAGGGACCCGACGTGGATATCCTAGACCCGCAAGCCGACCAGGCGCCCATGGGAGACTTTGACATAAAGGAAGTCCCTCTCTTTTCTTCAAATGTTTCGGATCTCTTTGATCCAAATGTTTCGGATCTCTTTGATCCACATGTTGCGGATCTCTTTGCTTCAAGTGATTCGGATTCGGATTTTTACGCTCTGTACCCTGACCAGGAAATTGAGACACAAGATACTGACGACATTTTGTATTCCCCAGAACAGCAACACGTGAGGGACCTCATGGGCATGACCGTTGATTAACTTCGAAGATCTGCAAGGACTGCGTCTGCAAAGGGTGGGGGGAGCCAGTTCCGCAGGGGAAGTGATGCACCCTCTGGCGGAGCAGAACCTCATCTGGACCAGACGTCTTCGTTGTGGATCCGAAACGTTAATGAACTTTCATGTTTTGAGCCCTCAGGCTCCGAGCACGCACCACACGACACGTTCGCCAAATGCACGGGCGAGGCGCTTTGGGCGCACGATATGCCCTTGGGAGATACCCGCATTACACAATTATTTTTTCAATACCCGCATTACACAATTATTTTTCAATAAAGCCCGATGTGGCACGTTGTCTCTTAAGATACTTTGTCTCGACGAGACAAGAGGAAGGAATGTCAAGTAGTAGATTTGTTATTGCCTAAAGTTCAGTTATAGACGTTGGGTGCTAATGTGTTATGATTTATATGATGTCTAAAAATGCTATTTCATAAAGTAAATAAAGGGTTTTTGCTTCGTTTTAGTTTTGGATGAGGAAAGGTTTAAAATGAGGTCATACGTGTGCTTTTTTCAAGGCTGGTCATAAAACCACGCCCACATGCGCTTGTTTTTGCGTAATGCAAGTAGAATGACATGAACCTATCGTTAACTATATATATTTTGTTTTAATCTCAGCAACGCATGACTCTGTATAAACATGCTTTGGATTACTCATGTACACAAACCCATAAAATATATGGGTTTGTTTGGCTAAGCATACACTCTTCTCTTTGTGAGTTACAGTTCTGTTTTCTCGGAGCCCAGAAAACAATTGGTCCAAATGATAAAGGAAAGGCTGACTCCCCCGAATGATAACGGTGGGAGGAACCTCTCCCAGTGTTGTTTGTTCCCTCGGAGATTTCCTGATAAAACGTGTCCCTATATAAATGGACTGGGAATCAATGTGTTTTCAGGAAGGCTTGACGTGGCATGAGACTGGCTCTTGCTATAGATGTCTTGGCCTTTCTCCGGATCTGTATAAGTTGGTTCTTTAATAAAGCTGCGCCATTCCAGGCTATTGTGGACTTCTTTTGCAAACGAAGAGCTGATTCTTCACATATACATATATATATATATACATATATATATATACATACATACACACACACACACACACACACACACACACACAACAATTGCCTCGCATCCCCTTTGGGCCCAGACAAAAAGAACAGAATTTCAAATGGTTTTTTTTTTTTTTTTTTTTAAGTATTTTGCAAAAACCGAAGGAGAGACCCCTTGCGCTTAACCTGAAAGCATGGTGTCGATCGGCCCAAGGGTCTTGGAGTAGTTACTGGACAAACATACACACATACATTACATACATACATACATACATACAAACATACAAACATACATACAAACATACATACTGTACATATTATGATATTTTACAAAAGACTTTTTCATGTATTTAACTGAATAAAAAGAGTTTTCATAACCATGCAACTATGCTTTCCTAACTCTACATTTGTGTATTTGGTTTCTTCATTTTTAATTTTGGATATACACCTACTCTGTACAGGTTCAAGAATTATTAAAAAAAAAAAAAAACAAAGGGTGAGAGGATGCAAATAAACAGTGCAGGTATGGAAAGACAGATAGACAGTGGGCCCAGAAATCAATATCCCTTCAGATTTGTGATTCCATGACCGACATCTGGGGTGGGAGGGAAAATGGTGGGAAATGATAGCCTATAGGGCCGAGAACAACATACTCTTTTTCACACCGCAAATCTTGCGCGTGCGCGAAAACCGACCGCTCAAATTATTCGTACATATTCGTACAGTCACGTGAAAAAGTAAGTACACCCCATGTAAAGTTTTGACTTTTTCAACATATTTCAACATACAGCTATTTAATCTTCATTTCAACAATATTGATAGATAAAGGTGATATAATATAACAAATATCATGAAACATTTACATTTTGTTGTCCATTGTATAATTTAAATAAACATAAATGCAAATTTCGCATGTGTTAAAAGTAAGTACACCCCTACATTTATCACTACTTCAAATACCTAAAATTAGGTTCAGGTGCATCAGCTCAGGTGCAAATGATTAGAACATCGTCAGAGAGGATCTTGGAGGAACCTGTCTTATTTTAACCTCAGACATTTAGTTTGGTTTGCTCTTTGTTGTTGAAGTGTACGGCATCACCATGCCTCGATCAAAATAGCTCTCTGAGGCCTTCAGAAAGAAGGTTATAGATGCCTACAAGTCTGGGAAGGAATTTTAAAAGATCTCCAATATCACTCGAATTTTTCTCCAGAACAATTTGAAATCAATCACTCGACTGTCCAGAAGATCATCTACAAGTGGAGAAGATTCCAAACAACTGCCAACTTGTTCAGGCCAGGCCGCCCCAGCAAGTGCAGCCTGAGAGCAGACCGCAAGATGCTGAAAGAAGTCTCGAAGAACCCTAGAATGTCATCACAGGACATACAGGTAGCTCTTGCCACTCGTGATGTCAAAGTGCATGAGTCTACCATTAGAAAGAGGCTGCACAAATTTGATCTACATGAGAGGTGTGCCAGGAGGAAACCATTGATGTCCAGAAAGAACATCAGGGCAAGACTAAAGTTTGCCAATGAACACCTTTTTTTTTTCCTTTTTTTTGTATACAAGATCGAGGCTCGTGAAAAAGCGAACATAAATCACACAGAAAGACAAACCGACACATAAAACATATAACATCGGGAGCGGTAGACAAGATGGGGAGGGAGGGGGAAGGATACAAACACAACATTTGAGAGCAGGGACCGAGAGACATGGAGACATCGAGAGATCTGAGAGAGGGCGAGGGCTTTGGGGGGGGGCATGGGAAGGGGGGGCGGGGTGGGAGAGGTATAAAACATATGGACACTGCCAGGACTTCCAGGAAAGAAGTTGGAATTTCAAACAAGGTGGATCTGGGGTGAATTAGCGGGGGTAGAAAAGATCAAGGTTTTGGATGGGGGAAGATAAGAGATGGTGGTGAACAGCTGTTTTAAAGACCTGCAAGGAGGAGTGGGATTGAAGGGAGTGAGGGAGTTTGTTCCAGAGGCGGGAGAAAAGAGGAATGAAAGAGTGAAGGTGAGCAGAGAGCAGAGATTTCGGCAGTTTAACCATCAGAGGGTTGCTGGCAGATCTTGTGCGACCTGTAGGAATATTTGGGGGACAGAGCACAGAGAGAGCTAGGGGTGCAAGGCCGGAGAGGAGTCGGTAGAAGACAGAAAGACCACCTACCTGCCTGCGGTGAGTGAGTGAAAGGCCCTCAGAGATAGCTTCATCGCGAGAGATTCCAATAATTCTGAAAGCTTTGGTTTCAACAGCGTGAAGCCGAGCTAGGTGTGAGGCAGGAGCACCGGCCCAAAGGGGAGAACAGTATTCCATTGAGCTGCGGATGAAAGCCTTGTATGTGGTGAGGAGCTCTCGTGTGCCGAGGAAGGACTTCGCACGACGGAGGATGCCCAGTCGGCGACTGGCTTTGGAGGCCAGCTTGGAAATGTGGTTTTCCCAAGAAAGATCATGGCAGATAGTGAGACCCAAAAGCTTGAGCGACAGAACTTCTTGGAGAGGATTGTTGAGAAAGTAGATGGGAGGGTTGTCCAGTCGATCTTTTCGGAGAGACATAGTAAGAGTGTGAGATTTGTCAGGATTGAAAGACATGTTCCACTTGTTTGACCAGTCTGTGATTTTGTCCAAGTCTTCAGAGAGTGAGGAGGCTGCAGACTGCCGATCTGAGGGAAGAGGAATGGAGCGGCAGAGAGTGGAGTCATCAGCAAAGAGATAGAGAGGATTTTCAAGAGAGTCAGAGAGATCATTGATGAAGACCAGAAAAAGCACAGGGCCCAGAACACTGCCTTGGGGAACTCCAGCCTGAACAGGAAGAGGAGATGAGAGAAACCCATTCAGGGCCACACGTTGACGACGACTAGAGTAGAAGTCCGCCAGCCATGCGTGGAGATTTCCATGGATACCAAAGGAGGAGAGTTTGGTGAGCAGAGCGGGGTGCCAGACCGTATCGAAGGCACGTGATATGTCGAGGGAGACAGTTCTAATTTCATGTTTGGCATTGAGGACCTCCATCCATTGTTGAGACAGCAGAAGCAGCATGTCCAGAGTAGAGTTTCCTGGTCTGAAACCTAAATTGATGATCAGAGATCAAGCCATTGGAGAAGAGGAAAGATTTCATATCCGAAGCAATGATGGATTCCATGACTTTGCTGATAAATTGGGAGAAGGCTGATTGGTCTGTAGTTGCTAGGATCTGTTTTTGCACCTTTTTTGTGCAAAGCGGTGATGTTGGCTGATTTCCAAGCAGATGGCAGTTGACCTTGAGCAAAAGAGAGGGTGAAGAGAACAGAGAGAGGGTGAGATAGAGCGGCAGAGCAGGATTTTAGGACCCGTGGGCTGATGCCATCGGGTCCAGTTGCAGAATCAGAGTCGAGGGTTGACAGAAACTTTTCCACCTTGTCAGGAGGAAAGGACACGGAGTCCAGGAGCAGCTGGGTACGACTGGGTATGGTGGGTACAGAGAGGGGTGGGTTTGGGACACAAGATTTAGAGGCAAACACAGAGTTGAGGCATTCAGCTTTTTCACGTGCGGAGTCAGCTGTGTAGCCGTTTGAGGTAAGGGAGGGGATAAAGGGGGAACAAACACCAGAAACGGATTTGACCAGATGCCACCAGGATTTGGAAGAGGGAGACAGATAAGAGAGTTCGGTCTTGAGAACGGAGAGATATTATTTCCTGGCTCTCCTGAGGGTGGACACACACTTGTTTCGGGCTTTGTGAAAGGAAATGAGATTTCCTTACGTTGGATTTGCTTTCCAGGAGACGAACGCAAGTTGTTTCTGGGCAACAGCCTCACCACAAGATTCCGTGTACCATGGACGGGAGGAAGGGTATGACAACTGAAGACGAGATGGGATAAATCTGTGCCTGAGAGAGAGCAATTTACTTTGGAAGAATTCCCAGGATGAGTTGATGTCAGAGGTGGTAGAGATGGGAGACCAGTCCAGATGATTGATGGCTGCTTGAAGACCGTGCCAGTTGGCCTGAGTGAAATGCCAGACTTGTCGACGCTGAGCAGGCTCACTGAGAATGGTCAGAGAGATGTCCACTTTAACAAGGACATGATCAGATGATCCGATTGGAGCAGAAGAAGAGCAGCAGACATTTTCAGGGAAGTTAGTCATAACCAAGTCCAGAAGAGAAGATGCTCCGTTGACTGAGATCCGGGTCGGGAAATTGACAGATTGTGTCAGTCCCAGTGAGTCGCAGAAGTCCTTTGCTGAGGAGCCATGGCTGGTGAGAGCGGTACCCACACCCAGCCAACTGGCATGATGACAATTGAAATCACCACATATGAGGAAGAGAGAGTTGGGATGAGTAGATAGAAGTTGGTCCATATTATCAGACAGCGATATGTAGATGGAGTCATCACTGTTTGGTGGACGGTACAACACACATATGAACAAGAGGTGGGAGCGAAGGGGAAGCCGTAGCCAGAGGTATTCCTGGGGGTGAGGTGGAGAGAGTGCAGTGCAGGGCGAGTGAGGAAGAGAGTTTTTGATAAAGATAGCAACCCCACCTCCAGGACGAGGCTCAGGTCTATCATACCGGAGGAGGGAGTAACCCGGGAGAGATACTAAGGAATCAGAGACATCATGAAGGAGGAAAGTTTCTGTTAAGCAGATCACGGCTGGTTTGACAGAAGCAACCTGTATGGAGAGATCAGTTAAGTTTGAACGAAGGCCCCGGATGTTTGCGGTCCATACCGTTAATGAAGAGGAAGGCGGATCATCGGATACAGAACAGGGGGGAGGAGGGGTAGGGCAAGATGTGGAAGAGGTGGAAGAGGTAGGGAGAGCTGTTGAAGGTGTGTCAGAGATTTCAGAATAGCTCGGAGAAAGGGAAGGATGGGGCGGACAAAAGGTTTGATGGTGATTGGGTGAGGCACAATGAGGTGTTATTTGAGGAGGGGGAAGAGCGAGGCAGAAGGTGGGGGAGATGAAGGTGAGAGTTGGAAGGGGGAAGAAGTGGGGAGGACGCTTTGAGGAGGGGGAGTGAGAGGGGGGAGATTGAGAAGAAATGAGGGTGGGGAGATTTGAAGGGGAGGGGTGAGGGGGGAGTTTGGGAGGGAAGGGACAAGGGGAGGGATTTGAAAGGGATGGGATATGGGGGAGATTTGGAGGGGAGGGGTGAGGGAGGAGTCTAGGAGGGGAGGGGTGAGGGGGAGTCTTGGAGGGGAGGGGTGAGGGGGTAGTTTAGGTGGGAGGGGCAAGGGGGGAGATTTGAAAGGGATGGGTGATGGGGAGGATTAGGAGGGGAGGGGAAAGGGGGAAGATTTGAAAGGGATGGGTGATGGGGAAGATTTGGAGGGGAGGGGTGATGGGGAAGATATTGAGGGGAGGGGTTATGGGGAAGATTTGGAGGGGAGGGGTGAGATTTGATTTTAGAAAGTGTACGATTAATGGGAAACGAACATTTATTGCAAAATGAGTTTCTTGTGACCTTCGAGTTAAAAATACGTTTAAGGACGCTGGATGGAGGATGGAGTGCAGGAGAGTTTAGGGAATGTAGAAAAAAGGCACTATAGGAGATGGAATTTTTTTGGGGGATGAATAGATTTGGTGAGCAAGTCGAAAGCAGCCTTTTAAAGAAGAAGAAGAAAAAGGTGTTATAATATATGACGGAATACATAACTTGAGGGGAAAGTGTAAACATTGAAGGTTAATAACAGTGAAAACTATCTGGGGAAATGGGGGAGAAACACGTGGTCGAAGAACGAACGAACGAATAAGAATGAATAAACGAATGAGAACAGAGAAGGAAATGTTTTTTTTTGTTTTTTTTGAGTTGAGATTGACACAAGGAAGTAGGCTATGGGGTGAAAAGACTGGGAAAACAGAGAACGAAAGTTATTGGATCACAAACGACGGACCGCTGAGAGAAAAACAAAGCCTCAAGGTTGTACACTGTACAAGGCCTCAAGACACGACACGAATTAACACGATTTTCAATACAGGTATGAAATATTTGCACTGAAAATCTTCCTCGGGACACAATATACGTACACACACCATAAAATAAATACAGTTATAACGAAAATACAAATGGGAACAATTACTTAACTTCGATTTCAAATCGCTCGCGACGGGGCAAAGGCCTTGCTCACGACGCGGCAAACAGACGATTAATTTATGAAAGATAAACACTGAGAAACTTCCAAGGTGCACACTATAACTTCACACACCGAAAGATAAATACAGTTTCGACAAAATACAATTGTGAACAGACTTAACTTTGAAAACGTGGAGACCGTGTGGAGCTTCGAGAATCCCTGCCGCCGTCTCCAAGATCTCACGAGATCACCGAGGCAAAGACCAGCACTTCTGGAACAATGTGCTCTGGACAGACGAGTCAAAGGTAGAGCTATTTGGCCACAGTACCAGAAGACATGTTTGGCGAAAACCAAAGACAGCATTTGACCACAAGAACCTGGTACCAACTGTAAAGCATGGTGGTGGAAATATGATGGTTTGGGGCAGCTTTGCTGCATCAGGGCCTGGGCAGCTCACCATCATAGAATCCACTATTACTTCTTCATTGCACCAGAGGGTGCTTGAGGACAATGTGAGGCCATCTGTCGGAAAGTTGAAGCGCAACCGAAGGTGGACCTTGCAACATGACAAAGACCCTAAACATACCAGTAAATCCACCAAGGAATGGCTGAAGAGAAAGAAATGGAGGGTTTTGGAATGGCCAAGTCAAAGCCCGGATCTAAATCCCATCGCGATGTTGTGGGTGGATTTGAAACGAGCTGTGCATGCAAGAAACCCCTCAAACATCGCACAGCTGAAAGAATTCTGCATGGAGGAGTGGGCAAAAATTTCTCCCAGTCGATGTCAGAGACTGGTAGACAGTTATAAGAAATGCCTACTTGAGGATGTTTCTACCAAAGGGGGCAATACCACCTATTAGAGCCAAGGGTGTACTTACTTTTTCCACATGTGAAATTTGCATTTGTTTATTTAAATTATACAATGGACTACAAAATGTAAATGTTTCATGATATTTGTTATATTATATCACCTTTATCTATCAATATTCTTGAAATGAAGATCAATTCCCCAACAGTTTTCCGGACTATAATTTGGAGTGCGGTAAGTCAAACCTGTTAATATTCCTTGTTTTAACTCCAATTTACATTCTGTTTCCACTTTTAGTGAGATGTAGGGGTCTGTGCAACCATTCATAAACCTTATTTGGTGCAAATTGGATAATTTTTAGCCGAGTTACCTCAGACCGTGAGCTGGTAATTATATAATTCACACATAGTGCAATACGTGCAGGCTGCTCCACAGAGCGACTTTTCAGGCTTATTTTAACTCTGATTTACATTCTTTTTCCCCTTTTAGTGAGAATTAAGGGTCGGTGCAACCATTCATGAACTTTATTGACAAAGTTATGGCACTTTGAACTTTAGTAATTTCCCCAACAGTTATCCGGACGACAGACTGCCGGTAGGGGACATGTATTGCAGCACAATACTCAGAATGCTTGTTGTTTTTAGCAAATTTCCTTCTCCCAGGTGTCAACCTCCCAGCTTTCCACCTCGTGGACTTTCTGTGCAAAACGAAAAAGTGTCTGGGGAGTGGACAGCTCTGACGAAGGGGACAGCGAAGCTTATTCTCTCGCCACATCTGCATTGTTCGTTCTTATGTGCATGGCCATCTAATACCTTGCTTTAATGATGTGGAATCGGCAGGGATCCTGAGTATTATGAAGCCAGGTCGTATTGGATGGCACTGCTTGATTGGGCAGGAAGGGACATTAGGGAGTCTGTGATGGATGTGCTCGCACATTCTTGTGCTGAAAAACAAACAGCTTGTCTCATCAAGTGAAGTTTATTATCCAGAATGAATGGGCAGGTAATTGATCAATCCGAGACCTTATCTTATCACATGGATTGATCACAACCATATTACTGCATTACTGTACGTAATGCCTTGATGGTGGAAAAACCTAATTTTTTTATGGTGACAACGACCAGATTGACAAGCAATAGACCAGTGCAGCAGGTGATTTAACCACTGATTTTCAAAAATGAAGATAAATCAATTGTGCACAAAGTTTTAAATTTTTACTATAACTAAAAATGCTGAAAGTGATTTCTCCCTGGCTCAGGTGGTCTTCTCTTCCATCTAGGCGAGACAGTTACCATAAAGTGGGGAGAAACTGAACACTTTTTGAATATTTTTTTTCAACTTTGAAGAACTTAAACAAAATAAATGTGTGGTATTACTGACTTTAAATATCCTCCAGGGATATTTGTTCAGGGTACATACTTTGCACACACATATACACATGTGTGTGTGTGTGTGTGTGTGTGTGTGTGTGTGTGTGTGTGTGTGTGTGTGTATGCATGTGTGTCGGTGTGCATGTGTGTCGGTGTGCATGGATGTGTGTGGATGTATGTGGATGTGTGTGGATGTATATATATGTGTGTGTGTGTGTGTGTGTGTGTGTGTGTGTGTGTGTTTATATATGTGTGTGTCTGTATGTGTGTATATGTGTATATGTGTATATGTGTATGTGTGTGTGTGTGTGTGTGTGTGTGTGTGTGTGTGTGTGTGTGTGTGTATGTATGTATGTGTGTGTGTGTGTGTATCCATGTGTGTGTGTGTGTATGTATGTATGTATGTATGTGTGTATCTGTGTGTGTGGATGTGTATATGTGTACATGTGTGTACGTGTGTGTGTGGATGTGTGTGGATATATATATATGTGTGGATATATATATATGTGGATATATGTGGATATATGTGGATATATGTGGATATATGTGGATATATGTGGATATATGTGGATATATGTGGATATATGTGGATATATGTGGATATATGTGGATATATATATATATACGTATATATATATATATATATATATATATATATATATATATATATATATATATATATATATATATATATATATATAGGGTTTTACCAAGGTTTTTACGAAACCAGCCAAATGCCACGAAGTAGGCCTGGAAAGGGGGAGGAGCGCGAGGTCGGGGTGTGGCCACGTCAAGCAGCACGTCAAGCGCGGAGCCAGTAAGAGCCAACAACCAACGAGGGCTCGGGTGAAATGGTGTGAGGGGCGTGGTAAGAGCGGGGCTGGCAAATTCGAGGGTTCCAAGGGCGTGGTAATAAAACCCTTGGCGCGAGGCCTCCACCTTAGAGACGAGAAAGGGAGAGGCACTCGTGGCAGTTGAGCTGGAGAGGACGGGAGATAAGCGCGAACCAAGCGAGAGGCCATTGGGAGGACTGACACGGAGCACTCGCGTGGTAACGGCACTAGAGGACCGGCGTGCGCATGACAGTCTCGAGGCATTGAGGAGAAGCGCATTAAGAAGCGCGTTCGAGCTGTCTGATTATAACGTACGCGGCTCAGCCGCGAGTGTAACCACCAGCCAGCGGTCAGCCAGCAGCTTATACCGTTGCCCTCTAATAATCCCGTCTGCGTAAACAACACGAGGAGAGTTCCTGGCCGCTGCCGCCTGACCATCTGCTCCACGGTACGAGTCGGGGACCGGAGTGAGCTGCCTGGACGCCATCATCCCCGGACCATCTACCCAACCTTCTACATCCCCGTGTGAGTATGTCTGTGTGTGACAGGCCCGTTTGTCCAGGGATAAGTTAAGACTGTATAAGCTTCACTGTGTGTACTTCTCCTCCTTCCTGTACAAATTGTAATAAATCAATCTGTGCTTCCTTGTTTCTTCCTAATTCGACCGTATCAGTCTTTTCCTCCATTGGGTAAGCGTGGCACGATTCGGAACCGCTCAAATCGGGTTTAGTCTTGTTAACAGCTCGTATCACGGCTCGCTATCGCTCGGCGTTTCCACTACAACCGTGGTTCGGGCGGGATTATTTCCTTGCTTACTGGGAGGCGTTAGTAATTAGGTATTAGGAATTCGGCCTACGACCCTACCCAGCGCTGACCGGAAGGAACGTCATAGCCCCAGATCACGTCGGTTAGTAAAGGATAAGGGGATTAATCCGATTAAGGGGAAAGGCCGACGTTGAAATCCGCAATTATATATATATATATATATATATATATATATATTGTTACGGACACGGCTTAGATGTTATGATGGGCCGAGCGGAATGGCCGCCGTGTTCGCACAGTTTACCCGATTCCACCCGACGTTGACCAAATCGCGCTATGCTAAATCAATGAAGGAAAGGACACAACGGCTGGGATAAATGAAACGACACAAGGGGTACAGTTCTCAAGACCTCCGGAGGAGGATATAATTGGTGGTGGAGAAAAGGGGTAGATTACAAGGTAAGAGGTAAAGCACAGAAGAGATAGGCACTTAGACACAATCTTATCTATCCCAGACAGACCACAGACAAACAGAACAAGACTGACTTACACAGGGATTGATGGCAGGGAAGGACAGGCAGTCGATAGCACAAGGTGCACCTTGGCTCAGGGACAGGATAAAGCACGGTCCAGTAGATGCAGGGAGGTGTCACGGCGCTCGGAGGTGGCGTCCTCTTGCTTCAAGCTCAGCGCGCATCTGACGTCACCTCCCTCTTCCTGTGCATGCTCAACGGGGAGTGACACGCCCTCGGCTGCTTGGCTCCACCCCAGATGGGACCGGTCCGCCGCTCCCATTGGGTGAGGAGGTTACCGGGCTCCGCCCTTGACGAGGACCTGACAGCGAGCCCCTACGTGGTAACCCCGTCGAGCACATGTTCGATGGCGGCTAACCAAGCCGGAGTGAGGACGCGCACTCCCCGCGCCGCCGCCGTTGTTGTTGCTGTTGTTGTTGCTGTTGTTGTTGTTGTTGCTGAACCATGAGGAAGAGCTGCGGGGAGGTATTGGGAGGTCCTAAACTTCCTAACGGTGCCATACAATCACATTCTGGTGCAACGAAGAGTCAGAATTAATGGAAACGAGTCCTTAACTGACATAAACTAAGAATAACTAGCAAGATGTCCTATAGTTGTCTACGTGAGATGCGGTGGACCTGGATGCGACATTTAATGGGGGAAATAGGGGAAGGTCGGGTCTACAGAGTGTTGTTTACAGAAAATGGGACTAGGGAATGGGGGATTGGGGATAGTTGGGAAGTATGGAGGAAATAGGGGAATATTTACAAGCGGATATGGATGGATGCCAATCTCATATCCGCAACATTGCACCCTTCTCTACCTCGGGGCGTCCCGACCCGATAAATTTTTACTTACTTTAGTGTGGCACTCAGATGTAGTTCCCTCTACTATTAACTCAACCCTGAGTGCGACAGTTTTACAGATGTTCACAAATTAGTAAATATGTCCCCCTGCGACGTTGCACCCTTCTCCTCACAGAAACACACCCACAGGATAACCGAATCGCGGAAAGCATTCTCAAACTAAACATACAGCCGGTAGGGAGCATTATTTATACAACACTGATATTTACACTACGATCCAGGACCTGTTCTTTGAGGAACACATGCAGATGTTATGCATAGAGAGAGCACGCATGCCAGCATCGATACACCAACCCACGAGTGCCCTGTGGCCCTACGGCCTTTAATAATGTGCAGAGCACCCCATCCAAGCACCAAAAGCACCACCCCCTACACACAGTCAGCACCATCCGGTGCACCAATAAAGTGTTCAGTAATAAATGCACAATCAAGTGTCCATGGTCACCGGTGGTGTCGCAGCCGGCCGATGTTCTGCCGCTGGTCTTGCCTTCATGGAGTGCACTTGGCCTTCTGGCTTCTTTAAAAATAAAGAAAGGCGCCAACCGCGTCCATTTCTGAATTGTGGCCGTCAGGGGGGCCAACTAAAAGTGGTTCACCTGTATGGCATAGGTGCCACGTTGACCCAGAGGTCCATCAACGGGTGGTGCTTGCCCACAAAAGAACTGCGGTCCATTGTGGGCGGCCACAAAAATTGCGGTCCATATGGTGTATCGATCCAGGCAGCAAGCAGCGAAAGTACAGGCCCACAAATTCAGAGCCAGCACCTCTCTCTCCTCTCTCTCTGCCCCAAAGCCAGATCCTCGGAGGTGGGAGACAAAAGAAAACAAGTGAGTAAGGTGGTAAGGGCGCAAAAGTGCACGCAATACCAGGTAATGCACACTAGGGGCACATGGGAACCAGGTGAGACAGGTACGTTCCTACCGTACGCCCCCCCCCCCCCACCAGGTAACCTACATTGCCCCTCCCTTACCCCTTACTGTATCCACAAAACACAACACTACCCATAAACATCTACTTTACACATCAACAAACGTCCCTACTGTCTTCCCCGTTCCTCCCATAAACCAAATTCGTCTTCTCTCCCTCCTAACCAATCAAATTTGCCATTTCCAACTCTCATCAAAATTTGCCATCTCCAACTCAACATCAAAATTTGCCATCACCAATTCATCATCAGTCCCTCCTAAGGAGGGAGAGATGGAATCACCCCAATGTCTCATCCACGTCGTGATGCGTCTCACAAATCCAAACAGCAATTCTCCTTTCCTGCAACACAGAACAAAGGAACACAGGTGTGGAGTCATCATCATCACCTCAGGTAAGTGGCTGCGTATGGTGCGACAGGTTCATCAATCCTAACTACTTCCTTAATGACTAACAACTTTACATTACCCGGGGTCTTTCCCTGCCAATCCATTGGCCAACTTACACTATGGGTTCTAAAAACCAATTCCCATTGACCAAACTGTGGTGCTTCTCAATTTGGGGTCTCACTCCCCCGATTCATCTCCCGGTGCCCTTGCACAATTTCTGGGCTGTGACGTGTAGCTCTCCCAGCAGGTCTACCCACCTGCACACCTCCACCACTGTAGTTGCCACCCGAGCTTACCTGCTCCTCACCCTAACCTAACGAACTGGGGAAGGCCCTCTCGCACTCTCACCCCCTCAGTGCCCTCTCTGGCACGGGATGCCCGATCCACACCCGGGATCCTCAGGCACCCACTGACACTAACGGCTCCCAGAGCCCACCTGCGGCCTCACCTGGCCGACATCCTCACAGTGGTGGAGTGCCCAAACCAACTACACACACTAACAGGCTACACGCCCAGCCATTTCCACAACACTAATGCACCCATCCACAATACCATTCTGCATCCGCACCACAAATGCCAATATCCAACCACAATTTACCTATACCTTCTAACTATTCTTTAAACTACCCTCCCCGGGTACTCGTGAAAAGGGGTCCACTCTTCCCCCATCCACACCTTCGCACCATCCACACCACTCCGTACCACTTACTCCAACTTTCTCGACACCACTCATTCTCTGCTCCATATATTCCACACACCTGTACTTGCACACCTGTGCTCTCATACTTGGTGCCGCCTGCACCCTTCTCTCCCCCAAGCGCATTTGCGCTGATCCACAACACGCACTACTCATACACTGCTCCACACACCTGTCCAGTTCTCACACAGCATCATCTCATCTAACTACTCCCCTCTGAAACTTGCGCTTCCCAGTCGTCCCTTTAAAGTTTAAACTATTGCGCTCCCTCGTCATTATTATCCACTCTAATCTACCTGCGTCCCCTCTACAGGTATCAGTCACTATCTAAACTTAACGTTACCTAATGTCATCTTCTAGGGCCCTACACACAATATCCTAACCCACCCGGGCTAGTTTTCACTGCCATAAACCCCATAATCTATAGCGCATTTGCCCCACATGGGAAGGGTGGCAGGGATGCCACCCTTACCCACCGGGCCCATCGCTCATCAATCCCCCAGTCCTCTGGCACTAATAAGCCCCCCTTATTCAGAGGTACTGGGTCCCGCCTCGGCATCTAAAGCCGAGGCAATCCACGGGGGCGCCTGCTCGCCGGTGTAAGGCCTTCTAGTTTCCCGGGGTCTGGCGGGGGGGTGTCTGGGGTCGGCTAACCCGCTCCCCCCTGGGCGGAGTTAAGGACCTCAAACGCCGGGGATCATCCCGGCACGTGGCTCGACAGTGCCGCGCCAGGTGACCCAGACGGTTGCAATTTTAGCACCTCACCTGATAAGGTGCTTGTCTCTGGAATTCCAAATTTCCCCCCCCTGTAGGTCCGAATTGGATTACCCGCTCGTGGTCCACCGCGGGCCACCTCCGGGGCCGCCTGCCATGGTCCAGGTCCCGCAAGGCGCTGGTCCACCAGCCTCCGGACCATGCCCGCCAGGTCAGGACTCACGTCGGGGGCGGGCCCCCTAAGGGGTCCGCCCTCCATCGGGGGTCCCACCTGGCAGACCGCCATTGCGTGACGCTCGCTCCCCCGGGCCAGGGGCCTCGCTGCTTCCCAACGGGCCGCAGCGTCAGCCGCCTGGCTCAGAGTTTGCGGGCGCCACATGGCGAGCTGTTGCCGGAGCTCAATATCCGGGAGGGCCTGGATAAAATGGTCCAGCGCAAGGATTTCCCGGGAATCCGCTGCCATGCTAGCATGTGCGATCCCCACTGCGCGGCGAAAGTCGTGGGCAAGTTCCCCGATGGCTTCCTGGAGCTTGCGTTTTCGCAGCGCGAGCTGAGCTTTAACAAGCTCGCTCTGCTGTTCAATGCCGAATCGATTAATTAGGGCGTCGCGGAGGGCTGGCAGGGTGAGAGCACCCGGTGGTAATGCCGTCAGCACCTCCGCCGCCGCGCCGCGCAATGCGGCCACCAGGTGTACTCCACCTTCGTCCTCACCCCAACCGTTGCCCTTACACACACAGTCAAACTGCGCCAGGTACGCGCGTAGATCACTCTTGCCGTCATACGGCGCGAGTGGGACCTTGTGGGACCACCTCGTATGCGAGTCGTTGCCCGCCTGCCGGACCCCGTGCGTCGCCCCTTGCGGGGTCAGCGCGGGGCCGAACCGGCCGGGCCCCCACAGTACATTACCCCCAAGGGGCTCTCGTGCCTCCCCTGTCCCTCTAAAAACTACCCCTGTTGGTGTCGATGCATGGGTCACACTTCCGCAACCCGCTACCCATTCCATACCACCACAACCTTGCTCACCCACACCTCGCACCTCTCCCATCACCGGACCCTCTCGCTCGCACCCTCGTTCCATACCCTCCGGACCAGCCATACACCTCACTCTTGGCCTCTCACGAACATCCGGGTCTATCTCGACCCCCAAGCTTATTAAATCACCTGGCGCATCATACGCACGACCATATTGGTCACCACTTACACCGGGTCCTCTTTCTCTTCGCTTCTCCTCCATCACCTGCGAATCCCTCATCCGGTTAATGAGCACATCATCACGATCCGAACACAGACTTTGGACCAATTCTTTTACTTCCTCCTTTATCTCTTTCTTATCCTCTCTCCGTCGCTTCTTAATTTCGCTCACCCCTTCTTCCACTTCTTCTAATTTCTGCTTCACCTCCTTCATCTCCTCGTGCGTCTCCTCAAGCTCGTCCTCTAAGGCCACCTTGACCGTTTCTATGTGCGTCCTCACCTGCCGGTCCTTCGTCTCCATTACCTCTACCACCTTGTCCAACCTCGTTGTCAGTCCCTCACGTACCATCTGACATTGCCTCTGTGTCGCTATCAAGTCATTTTTTATGTCGTTTTGTGTCGCTCTTAACCCTCCTAGTACCGCAGTGTTCCTTTGAACCTGCTCCGTTAGTTCTTTTTGTCCCTCCGTCAGTTGTTCTACTCCCAGCGTCAACTCCTCTATACCACCTTGCAATTTTACAGTCCCCTTTCTCACCTCCTTCTCCATGCGCTCCTTACAGTGCCTCACCTCCTCGCGCACTCCTCCGACCTCCTCACTCACACCTCTTCTGATTTCTTCTCCCATCACCTGCATCTCCTGCCCAGATGCCACCCTCATCTGCTCCATTTCCTCCCTGTGAGCATCCAATTTAGTTTCTACCCCCATTCTGACCCCCTCTATCTGCTGCCCCATTTTTTAACTTCCCTTTCCGCTTGGTCCCTCATGTCCCTCAATTTGCCTTCCATACTGTTTTCTAACCCCTCTAACCCCTTTTTCATCCCTTCCATTTGATTCTCTTGAGCGGCCATTCTGTTTTCTACCCCCGTTAACCCATTCTTTACCTCTTTTATCCCATTGTCTAACCCCTCACCGGTACCCCTCGCTTCGTCCCTCATTACCCCCATTTGGCCCTCCAATCGCTCACCCTGAGCATCCATCCAGTTCCCCATTACCCCCAATTGCTCACTCTGCAATTTGAGGGACGCCTGCATTTGCGCCATAAATTGCTCCATGAGGGCCGGCATTTGGGCCATCCCTCCCACTTGTGCAGCGGGTGCGGCCGCCGTAGCCATGTGCGAGGCGCCATTTTGCGCGCCCGTAACCTCGTGCGCGAGGACGCCATTTTGCGAACCTGCCGCCCTCACTGCTTCGCTCTCCTCATGTCCCTCAATTTGGTCCTGGATCGACCCTGCCTCACTCTCCTCTCCCGGAACCCAGCTGTCTTGATCTGCCATAGCGCGACTTTCAAAATTCGGGTTTTTTTTTTGTAAAACAAAATCAAATTTCGCCGTTAATAATTTCGAGCGCGTGAAGCGCGCTTCGGGTCCAATCCCACTTCCCGACACCAATTGTTACGGACACGGCTTAGATGTTATGATGGGCCGAGCGGAATGGCCGCCGTGTTCGCACAGTTTACCCGATTCCACCCGACGTTGACCAAATCGCGCTATGCTAAATCAATGAAGGAAAGGACACAACGGCTGGGATAAATGAAACGACACAAGGGGTACAGTTCTCAAGACCTCCGGAGGAGGATATAATTGGTGGTGGAGAAAAGGGGTAGATTACAAGGTAAGAGGTAAAGCACAGAAGAGATAGGCACTTAGACACAATCTTATCTATCCCAGACAGACCACAGACAAACGGAATAAGACTGAGTTACACAGGGATTGATGGCAGGGAAGGACAGGCAGTCGATAGCACAAGGTGCACCTTGGCTCAGGGACAGGATAAAGCACGGTCCAGTAGATGCAGGGAGGTGTCACGGCGCTCGGAGGTGGCGTCCTCTTGCTTCAAGCTCAGCGCGCATCTGACGTCACCTCCCTCTTCCTGCGCATGCTCAACGGGGAGTGACACGCCCTCGGCTGCTTGGCTCCGCCCCAGATGGGACCGGTCCGCCGCTCCCATTGGGTGCGGGGGTTACCGGGCTCCGCCCTTGACGAGGAGCTGACAGCGAGCCCCTACGTGGTAACCCCGTCGAGCACATGTTCGATGGCGGCTAACCAAGCCGGAGTGAGGACGCGCACTCCCCGCGCCGCCGCCGTTGTTGTTGCTGTTGTTGTTGTTGCTGTTGTTGTTGTTGTTGCTGAACCGTGAGGAAGAGCTGCGGGGAGGTATTGGGAGGTCCTAAACTTCCTAACGGTGCCATACAATCACATTCTGGTGCAACGAAGAGTCAGAATTAATGGAAACGAGTCCTTAACTGACATAGACTAAGAATAACTAGCAAGATGTCCTATAGTTGTCTACGTGAGATGCGGTGGACCTGGATGCGACATTTAATGGGGGAAATAGGGGAAGGTCGGGTCTACAGAGTGTTATTTACAGAAAATGGGACTAGGGAATGGGGGATTGGGGATAGTTGGGAAGTATGGAGGAAATAGGGGAATATTTACAAGCGGATATGGATGGATGCCAATCTCATATCCGCAACAATATATATATATATATGTGTGTGTGTGTGTGTGTGTGTGTGTGTGTGTGTGTGTGTGTGTGTGTGTGTGTGTGTGTGTGTGTGTGTGTGTGTGTATATGTGTATATGTGTATATGTGTATATATATATATATGTATATGTATATGTGTATATATGTGCATATTGTTACGGATTCATCACTTCCGTTGTGTTTGCATCCACTGTAAATATTTCTGATTCCATGTACCATTATTGTTTTCAAAAGGTTTATTGTTCATGAACTATTTTCAAAAGGTAAAAAAAGTTAATGTTAAAAGAAACAGGAAACCGGATCGGGAACCGGAAGACGAAGAAGAAGAGAGAGGAAAAAAGGGGGGAGCGAGTGAAGTCGGACAAGAAGCGAGTCGCTTCTTCGTCCTGAGCAAACGTTGTCGAGCAAGAGTCACGGGTGAACTTTGGGTTTCCTGGGAAAAGGGATTCCTGCGATAAAGTTGTTATCGCTGTGACTGATCAACCTGCATGTCAGGTTTGGCGTTTGATTCTGAAGAATCATCGTCGGGTCGTTGCGTCTCGAGAACGAGCCGTCGGCCATTTTGACTCGCGCGCTTTGCTCATCGCAAAAGGTCTTTGCTTCGCGTCAGCCATTTTCACCATTCAAACGTCTATCTGGGATGTGTGTGTGTGCAACGCGGATTTTGAAGGCAAACCTGAGGTTCGCCGATTTAGAGCTGTAAAACATCCATACCACAGGGTGTGATTTCCCAGTCGCCTTGAGTGCGCTTTTGCGCAGCTTTGGGCCGCGTGACTCTTTGCGCTGCTTTGGCCGCGTACGCCTTTGTGCAGTTTTGGCGGCGTGACTGGGCCCGTCATCTGAACGGGATTCTGGTTTCAATTCGACATTGCTCCGACGGTCGCTGGAGGGCATCAACTTTGAGCTTGAAGACGGGAATATAGAGACATTGGGGAATGTTCTTTTTTCACTCACTTGGAGCACAGTATAGAGACATTGGGGAATGTTCTTTTTTCACTCACTTGGAGCACAGTATAGAGACATTGGGGAATGTTCTTTTTTCACTCACTTGGAGCACAGTGAGTTACCTTTCCTAGATGATGGTACCATCATAAGATATACATTCATTGTACTTCTGATTGCTATTATTGTTGTACTGTTATTCTTGTGTGATTTTTAATGCAATATTTGTGTGTTGGTAACAATTTGTGTGGTTTCACCATTGATTTTTGACACAGGATAACACATTTTTCTACCGTGACACCTCTCGGGGCTCGGAGGTACACCGTGACCAGGGGGTCGGGGAGGAGCACGTAACAGAAATTGGGGGCTCGTCCAATTGACTCGGGGGCTCAAAATTGGGTCTTCGTCCGGGATTAAATTCCCTAACACTCATCCGGGATTAAATTCCCTGATAACATTCATCCGGGATAGAATTCCCTAACATTCCCAAAATTCCCAAATTTGGAATTTGTTTTCTAACATTCCCAAATTTTTCAAAGAAAAAAAAATTGGAAAATTTTTTGTGTGAAGGTTAACAGGTGTTAACTGATAGTCACCATGGTGTTTGACGCAGAACAGTTTGCGGCGTCCCCTAATGAGGCACAGTTCCAAGCGTTAAAAAAATCAGAACTCTTGATATTGGCCAGACATTTTAACTTGGAGGTCCGAGTTAATATGAAGAAAGCAGAGATGCAGACATTGGTGATAGAACGTCTGGTGGGACAGGGCACATGGACAGAGGTAGCCTTGGATTGGTTACCCGAGGAAAAAGAAAATGTGGAGTTCTGGAAAATGGAGATGCAACTGCAGAGCCAGGAAAGGTTAAAAGAGTTGGAATGGAAAGCAGAGGAAAGAAGAGTCGCACAGGAAAGAGAACTCGAGGAGAGAAGAGCAGTGGAAAGGAGAACTGAAAGGGAACTCGAAGAAAGAAGAGAAAAGGAAAGAGCAGAGGAAAGAAGAGCCGAAAGGGAGTAAAAGGAACGTGACATGGAGTGTCAGAGGGAAATTAAACTCAAGGAACTGGAATTAATGAGAGAACGGGGAGAGGTAGCATCCATGCCGGCTGGTTCGACAACTAGTCAGAACACTTGGGATGTTTTAGGCATGTGAGGCTGGTTCCACCCTTCAATGAAACGGAGGTAGCCAAGTTTTTTTTACACTTTGAGAAAGTGGCTCAAATGCTAAAATGGCCTGTGGGGTCCTGGACTATGTTAGTGCAAAGTGTTCTGGTGGGTAAAGCTCAAGATATATTTTCGGCTTTACCGATTGACAAATGTACAGATTATGAGGAAGTGAAGAAAGCCATTCTCAAAGCCTATGAATTGGTCCCTGAAGCTAACCGGAAAAATTCCGGAATGCCAGGAAGAGGGAGAGTGAGACCCATGTGGAGTTTGCCAAATGAAGGAAACCATGTTTGATCGGTGGTGTGATTCGAAGGGGATTGGGAAAGACTTCAAACTGTTGCGACAATTGATCTTGGTGGAGGAATTCAAACAGTGTGTCCACGCGGACATTAAAGTACATCTGGAAGAAAAGAAGGTACCAGAGTTGTATGAGGCAGCAACCATGGCCGATGACTATGCCTTGACACACAGGATGGGGTTCCACAAACCTAACTTCCCGCCTAGAGTTCGCCAGGGGAGTTATGGTACATCCGGTGCGGAGAACGAAGATTCATGGGGGCGGCAAGGAGATGAGTATGAGGACAGATCCGATACCGCGACTCTTAGGGATTGGAAGTCTACAGTTCCAAGACAGACTTATCTTCCTGGGGGCTCGAGGCGGACCACGAGTTTTTTCTCCGGGCCTACTTGCGCTTTTTGCAAGAAACCTGGACACTTGATGTCCCAATGTTATGCCCTGGAAAGGAAAATTCAGGAGCGGAGTAGGATTACTACAACTCCGAATGCATTGGCAAATGCAAGAAATCGTCCTTGGAGGACAGTGCCTTGTGAAGGTTCCCATGCTAAAGTTACGGCATCACAGAATGACCCTGCTCAAGAGGGTTACAAACCTTTTATTTCAGAGGGGTTTGTGTCACTGAATGGAGACTTGACTAACCAGAGACCTGTTAGGGTATTGACGAACACAGGAGCACATCAATCTTTAATGCTGGAAGGCATTTTGCCATTGTCGGAGAAGACGGCAACTGGTGTGAGTGTTCTTTTACAGAGGGTTGGTGGCTGTGTTAAAGCTCCACTTCATGTCATCCATTTGAAGTCTGATTTGGTGTCAGGACCGGTCACCGTAGGGTTACAAGCCACTCTACCGGTAGAGGGAATATCTTTTGTTGTCGGGAATGATTTGGCCGGTGGTCGAGTTTCTGGTAATCCAATGTTTGTTGAAAAGCCTGGCATGAAAAATAACACTGCACAGTAGAGCAGAAGATTCCGGGTATCTTTCCATCCTGTGCCACGGCTCGTGCTATGGGTAGGAAGCGCTCTGAAGAGAAGAGGAAGGTACTGACGTCACGGTTTGCACAGGCACGTCTTGTCAGGTACCCAAAAACTAAGTGTCAGCACACACAAGTCAGGCATGGAGGCAATGTTGGCAAGCTCTTTGTAGGTGGACTGAACTTCAAAACAAGGGAAGTTGTTCTGGACTCTGTCTTCGGCCAATATGGACCACTCTTGGAAGTGCGGCTGATAAAAGACAGGGAGACACAAAAGTCAAGAGGGTTTGGCTTTGTCACGTTTGAAAACACAAAGGATGCCAAAGATGCAGAAAAGGATTGGAATGGCAAGGATTTGGATGGTCGAACCTTAATAGTAGAGAAGGCAGGCCCTGGGCGTCGAGGGGGCTACAGAGGAGGAAACGTGGAGGTAGTTTCAGGGGTGGCTATGGCTCCTGGAGTGGGAGTAGTAGTTTTGGTGGTGGCTGCAGTCGAGATTACTATGGAGGCTCCCAGAGTCACGGCAGCTCCCGAAGGGATGATTTATCAGGGTAGTGGCCGAGAAGGAGACAGCTATTCCCTTGACTACAGCGACAAATGCTCCAACCATGATTATTATGAAAGTTAGGAAGAGTTTGAAGCACTGAATGCTGCGGAGCAGCCGAGCCAAGATTCCGACATGGATTAACCGTGAACTCCACGTTCCTAAAGACGTCCATGTAGTGAATACTTCCAGGCCTCACCACCCAACCACCATGAAACCTGGCTCTCAGCTCGACCTCCCTAAAAAAAGTGCTGTAGATTTGCTTGACTTTGGATTTTTGATCACAACCCCTTAACCTTAATTTAAAAAATGAAAAAAATAAAAATCAGAGGTGGAGGAGATGGAGTTTGGCTTTGCAGGAGTTCAACTTGGAAATTGGGCATGTAAAGGGCAGGGACAATGTCGTTGCTGATGTCGTTGTCCAGAGTGAACTAACTTTGGAAATCTCTGTAGGTTGTTTGAACTTTTGTTGCTTTATTTTTGGGAAATATTGATTATCGTGGCTCACGGGAATTGATGATTTGGGGGTGAGTTCACTTTTGTTTGTTGGGAGAGTTTTGCCTACAAAGAAAGTTTTTACTATGTTCAAACTTTCTTTCTTGAGGGGGGGAAGTGTTACGGATTCGTCACTTCCGTTGTGGTGGTTTGCATCCACTGTAAATATTTCTGATTCCATGTACTATTATTGTTTTCAAAAGGTTTATTGTTCATGGACTGTTTTCAAAAGGTAAAAAAGTTAATGTTAAAAGAAACAGGAAACCGGATCGGGAACCGGAAGACGAAGAAGAAGAGAGGAAAAATGGCGGAGCGAGTGAAGTCGGAGAAGAAGCGAGTCGCTTCTTCGTCCTGAGCGAACGTTGTCGAGCAAGAGTCACGGGTGAACTTTGGGTTTCCTGGGAAAAGGGATTCCTGCGATAAAGTTGTTATCGCTGTGACTGATCAACCTGCGTGTCAGGTTTGGCGTTGGATTCCGAAGAATCATCGTCGGGTCGTTGCGTCTCGAGAACGAGCCATCGGCCATTTTGACTCGTGCGCTTTGCTCATCGCAAAAGGTCTTTCCTTCGCGTCAGCCATTTTCACCATTCAGACGTCTATCTGGGATGTGTGTGTGCTACGCGTATTTTGAAGGCAAACCTGTGGTTCGCCGATTTGGAGCTGTAAAACATCCATACCAGAGGGTGTAATTTCCCAGTCCCCTTGAGTGCGCTTTTACGCAGCTTTGGGCTGCGTGACTCTTTGCGCTGCTTTGGCCGCGTACGCCTTTGTGCAGTTTTTGCGGCGTGACTGGGCCCGTCATTTGAACGGGATTCTGGTTTCGATTCGACATTGCTCCGACGGTCGCTGGAGGGGATAAACTTTGAGCTTGAAGACGGGAATATAGAGACATTGGGGAATGTTCTTTTTTCACTCACTTGGAGCACAGTATAGAGACATTGGGGAATGTTCTTTTTTCACTCACTTGGAGCACAGTGAGTTACCTTATACTAGCTGATGTTACCATCATAAGATATACATTGATTGTACTTCTGATTGCTATTATTGTTGTACTGTTATTCTTGTGTGTTTTGTAATACAATATTTGTGTGTTGGTAACAATTGGTGTGGTTTCACCATTGTTTTTGAAACAGGATAACACATTTTTCTGCCGTGACCCCTCTCGGGGCTCGGAGGGACACCGTGACCAGGGGGTCGGGGAGGAGCACGTAACAATATGTATGTGTGTGTGTGTGTGTGTGTGTGTGTGTGTGTGTGTGTGTGCATTTTACATGAGATGTAATAACACATTTGAAACTGTATTTCCCATGTGCATGCATATGTATTCACATGTTATCAGAGGTAAATAAATTGTGTAGATTACATAACTTGTGGATCTCATAAATTGCCAGTAACCATTTTGTGAAACTGAATGTGCAGGTGCAGCTTCTAACTCATTATGTCCAAATGTCACACACATCCATGCCCGTGGGATTCCCATGGGTGACCCCACTAGTCTTACTATAATTCACCAAATGTCCGTCCGACCGTCCGTCCGTCTGTCCGTCCGTTCGAAGGTACCGCAAAAACGGCTGAACCGATTGCAACGATATTTTGGGTGGGTAATCCTGGGATCCCCTTGAGTAAAATAGTCCATATTGTTCTTCCAATTTCAGCTTTGGCCTCCAGCATTTTCAGGTTTGGACCACATAACGTTATTTTCCCGGGTGCCGCACAAACGGCTGCACCGATCGGCTGCCAAAGACCTTTTATGAGGAAATGGGTTGAATCCCTGCTTGGGAGAATGACGACCCCCTCCCCACCATCACGGTCGTCTCTCCAGCTCACAATCGCATGAGATATGCAGAAACGACGACCCAAAACCAATTATCTTCTTTTCGATTCGTATATAAACATCATTGAAAGTAAATAATGACCTCGGCCAAAGTTCAAACGACGTGAGTTTAATCTCTACATGAGAAAATTCCACATAGCTATTTGGGTGGTGTATACGCTAACAGATTGCTGTCTACATCAATCTTGCCAAGGTCGTAACCCCTATCGGCTCAAAATCCTTTTAACTGTTGACTTGGTAGTTTTTACAATGAAGGAAACATTAACAATGTTGTTAAAAGTTTATTTTGTGATTAATTTTTGATTGGAGTTATGTTGATTGGAATGAAAAAAGAGATATCGAGTTAAAGTAAATGACGACATGCCATGATCGTTTCTACTTTCTAAACGTGAACTTCGCGGATCACCATATGCAGATTCGCCAAGGACCCACAATCGATGTTTCTATACGTGAATATACCCGTTTGTTTGCAAACGGGTACGTTTTTCATGGAAGTCCTTCACGAACTTGCTGTCCATGTCTGACGTGTGACTGAGGATGCTACAAGAATGTGGAATTTATTGGTTTCATGCTTTAGCATTCGGCGTATCTGCATTAGCTGTTTGCTTCTGGCCTCCCACCCGTGCCTAGCACGGGTATCTCACTAGTTATCATAATTAGTACATGCATCTCCGAGATATGGTTGAGGACGCACGGACGGACGGATGGATGGACGGACGGACGAGACATAACCCATAAGCGCCCGTTTCAGACTAGGTCCAACGTGGCCTACCAATGCATTGACTCACAAACTATGCTCTTCTAAATAAAGAATCTTAATATTTCATACTCAAAACATTCTTAGGAAGGTTGTGTTGCATACTTCCATCCCAATGGAAAGTTTGTGTTCCCTTCCAATTCTACCTCGATGAACCCACTGCAAGTCCACCTCTGTCCGGGTTTCCAGTTGTCCTTTCATTTCTGTGATTGAGACCTTGCTGCAGTATCGCCCTGTGCCCTCCCCTTGCCCTTATTTTCCCGATTTTCTCCAAGTCTCCCTCTATTTTGTCCCTCACCCCTAATGTTGGTGCATTGCTCCCGACCACCGCAACCACCACAACCCCTCTCTCATTATATTGTTCTTTTTGTTATGTTACGTCCTGATTCATTCTGTGTTGTCGTTTCTCCACAGGCCAACATACAGTCGTCGCCAAAAATATTGGCACCCTTGCACTTTTTTCAAATAACTCACAATTTTCTCCAAAAATAAGTTGCAATTGACAAAAGTATTTGGTCTCCACAATTCTTATTTCACTGTTAATATTACAAAACCTTTGTTTTTGTTTCAGAACATAATATATCCTTTTAAATCAGAAAATAAAAAGAAATGGCATTGAAAAAGTTATTGACACCCTCGACTTAATATTTGGTAGCACAGCCTTTGGACAAAATAGCTGCAGTCAAGCGCTTCTTATAGCCATGAATGAGCTTCCTCCACCTCTATACAGGCAGTTTGGCCCACTCTTCTTGTGTGAACTGCAAACTGCTCCACCGTACCCAGTCGTACCCAGCTGTTCCTGGACTCTGTGTCCTTTCCTCCTGACAAGGTGGAAAAGTTTCTGTCAACCCTCGACTCTGATTCTGCAACTGGACCTCACGGAATCAGCCCACGGGTCCTAAAATCCTGCTCCATTGCTCTTTCACTCCCTCTCTCTGTTCTCTTCACCCTCTCTTTTCTGCCATCACCTTGGAAATCAGCAAACATCACCGCTTTACACAAAAAAGGTGCAAAAACAGATCCTTGCAACTACAGACCAATCAGCCTTCTCCCAATTATCAGCAAAGTCATGGAATCCATCATTGCTTCGGATATCAAATCTTTCCTCTTCTCAAATGGCTTGATCTCTGATCATCAATTTGGTTTCAGACCAGGCCACTCTACTCTGGAGATGCTGCTTCGGCTGTCTTAACAATGGATGGAGGTGCTCAATGCCAAACAGAGCCATCTCCCTTGACATATCACTTGCCTTCGATACGGTCTGGCATCCCGCTCTGCTCACCAAACTCTCCTCCCATGGTATCCATGGAAATCTCGACGCTTGGCTTGCGGACTTCCTCTCGAGTCGGTCAACGTGTGGCCCTGAATGGGTTTCTCTCATCTCCCCTTCCTGATCAGGCTGGAGATCCCCAAGGCAGTGTTCTGGGCCCTGTGCTTTTTCTGGTCTTCATCAATGATCTCTCTGACTTTCTTAAAAATCCTCTCTATCTCTTTGCTGATGACTCCACTCTCTGCCACTCCATTCCTCATCCCTCAGATCGGCAGTCTGCAGCCTCCTCACTCTCTGCAGACCTGGACAAAATCACAGACTGGTCAAACAAGTGGAACATGTCTTTCAATCCTGACAAATCTCACACTCTTACCATGTCTCTCCGAAAAGACCGACTGGACAACCCTCCCATCCACTTTCTGAATAATCCTCTCCAAGAAGTTCTGTCACTCAAGCTTTTGGGTCTCACTATCTGCCATGATCTTTCCTGGGAAAACCACATTTCAAATCTGGCCTCCAAAGCCAGTCGCCGACTGGGCATCTTCCGTCATGCGAAGTCCTTCCTTGGCACACCTGAGCTCCTCAACACATACAAGGCTTTCATCCACAGCTCAATGGAATACTGTTCTCCCCTCTGGGCCGGTGCTCCTGCCTCACACCGAGCTCGGCTTCACGCTGTTGAAACCAAAGCTTTCAGAATCATTGGAATCTCCCGCGATGAAGCTAACTCCGAGGGCCTTTCACTTACTCACCACAGGCAGGTTGGTGGGCTTAGTCTTCTACCGACTCCTCTCCGGCCTTGCTGCCCCAGCTCTCTCTGGGCTCTGTCCCCCAAATATTCCTGCAGATCGCATAAGATCTGCCTGCAACCCTCTTATGGTTAAACTGCCAAAATCAACTCTCTGCTCACCTTCACTCCTTCATTCCTCTTTTCTCCTGCCTCTGGAACAAACTCCCTCACTCTCTTCAATCCCACTCCTCCCTCCAGGTCTTTAAAGCAGCTGTTCACCACCATCTCTTATCTTCCCCCCATCCAAAACCTTGATGTTTTATACCCCCGCTAATTTCACCCCAGATTCACTTTTTCGAAATACCCACTTCCTTCTTGGAAGTCCTTGCAGTGTTATTGTGTTTTATACTCCTCCCACCCCTTCCCCCCTTCCCACGCCTGCTCCCCCCAAGCCCTCCCACAGATCTCCCGATGTCCCTGCTCTCAAATGTTATGTTTGTGTGCTTCCCCTTCTCTCCCCATCTTGTCTTACCTCTCCCCTTATTATATGTTTTATGTGTCTGTTTGATTTTTTTTGTGTGATAAATGTTAGCTCTTTCACGAGCCTCGATCCTGTATACCCCCCCAAAAAAAAGTTCTTACAGATTTGAAGTGTGCCTTCTCCCAACTGCTGTTTTCAGATCTCCCCCAGGTGTTCAATGGGATTTAGATTTGGACTCATTGCTGGCCACTTCAGAATACAGCGTTTTGTCTTGGACCATTCCTGGGTGCTTTTTGAAGTGTGTTTAGGGTCATTGTCCTGTTGCAAGACACATGACCTTCGACGGAGACCCAGCTTTCTGACACTGGGTTGAACATTGCGCTCCAAAATGCCTTGGTAATCTCCTGATTTCATGATGCCATGCACACATTCAAGGCACCCAGTGCCAGAGGCAGCACAGCAAGCCCAAAACATCACGAGATCTACTCTATGTTGCACTGTAGGGAAGGCGTTATTTTCGTTGAAGGCTTCATTTTATTTTCTGCTAGCGGCTGGGGGATGTGATGTTGCGGTATTTAAACCCTGGTGTTGGGCTAGCGGCTAGGGTGCCGGCTTAGGATCCTAGGATCCTGGGTTCGAATCCCGGTCGATCGCTGAATTAACGCCAGGGGGGTTGACTCAGCCTGTCATCCTTCCGAGGTCGGCTAATTGAGTACCAGTTCACTGGTAATTCCCTGCTTGTCGTAAAAGGCGACAAACAGGGTTGGCGGCAGGAAGGGCATCCGGCCGTAAAACATTGCTTCAAAAAGGGGACCAAAAAACAACAACAACCACGGTGCCCGAAAAAGGCCAACCCCCGCTTTGCGGGGAAAAATGGCCTCTAAAGGTGTTTTTTATTTATTTATTTATAGAGATGATGTGCTTTACAAAAGAGCTCTAATTCGGTCTCATCTCTCCACAGGACATTCTCCCAGAGGGATTTTGCCTTGTTCAGGTGTGTTTTGGCCAACTGCAGTCAGGCTTTCTCAGCAGTGGGGTCCACCTTGGTCTCCTACCATAGAACCCCCTTTCATTGGGTTGGTGACGGATGGTGCAAGTTGAAACTGTCGTACCTTGTGTCTGAAGGTCAACTTGAATCTGTTTGGCAGTTGATCGAGGTGCTTTCTCCACCATTCGAACAATCCTTCGCTGCAATGTTCGTTCACGTTTTCTCTTGCGGCCACGTCCAGGGAGGTTGGCTACAGTGACAGGGGCCTTAAACTTCCTGATAACATTGCGTACGGTGGACACAGGAACATCAAGGTCTCTGGAGATGGACATGCATACTTGAGATTGTCCATGCTTGGCTACAATCTTGTGTCTGACCTCCTCAGACAATTCTCTGGTTTTCTTTCTTTTCTCCATGCTCATTGTGGTACACACGGTGACACAAAACAGCAGAATGACTCCTTTTCTCTCTTCAAACTGGTTGAATGAGTGATTTTTACATTGCAGACACCTGCAACTCACCACAGGTGTGTTCAATGCCAAAGTAAAGGAGAATCACGTCCTTGAAATCTAATTATTTCTAACAACTTCTAAAAGGTGCCAATAATATTATCCCAGCCATTTTACGATTTCTGTGTGGCATAAGCTAAGATTTAGTAATTTTTTTCAGCTTTTTTTGTTTTGTTCCACTGCAAACCAAAGAAATACATATGTGGATACCAAAATATTTTTTTATTTCAACAATTTTCTGGAAGAAATGGTGCATTATTTGAAAAAAGTTCAAGGGTGCCAATATTTTTGGCCACGACTATCATAAGAAACATATTATCAAGATTAACATAAGCATTCAAATAATGTTCTAAAAAGTCTCTCGCTAGCATCTGAAGATAGTCACTAAAATCACACATATCATTTAAAATTAATTATCTTCAATACTTCGGTCACTGGAACACATCACAATCATTGCACATTGAGTTCACTTTTTTGTCTTTAGAGCCAGAAAATTGCCGGCCTTATTATTATTATAATTATTATTACCATTATTATTATTAGCCAGATATTCACCGCTTCGTGGGTAGCGTCACTAATTATACGAGCGTCACTAATTATACGAGCATCAATAATGTTCCTCGCCACAAGATGCCAGTTTATTAATATCCATTCTTAGATGTGATGACTTTGCAGAGGATTCTGGCATTCCCTAGCAAACCTGTCCTTTCGATGTTTTGGGTTGCAGGAAATGTGTAGCTGCTTCTGCTGGGATACCAGGATCAAATCCAATATACCGAATGACTGATCACTTCCCTCTTAATGTTATTGTAATTCGTGTGAATGTACAAATATGTCTACTGTGACACTCCACCTCATCGGCTGTGAAGAGGAACAGGTTGAGATGGTTTGGTCATGTGTTGAGGAAGGATGAAAGTGACTGGTTGAGAAGAGTGATGGAAATGAATGTAGAAGGAAGTAGAAGACGGGGAAGACCGAGAAAGACTTGGCTAAAGATGGTGGAAGAAGAAATGCGGGCAAGGGGGTTAACAAGGAGAGATGCAGAAAATAGGGCAAAATGGAGAAGATTGTCATGGGGACCGCAAGGCTAACCCCCGCTCTAGCAGGGAAAATGGCCTTTTAAAATGCATGTTGTGTTGTTGTTGTACAAATATGTCTACTCATACCTCATCCTGCACCTCCTATGTTTACAAGCTCCTCCATGAACCTGAATCTGGGTGTAGACTGGGAAAATAATGGCTACTTTACACTGTCATTTTATCATTTTGAAGCATGGTCACTAATTGGTCACTTTGGTCACTGGCTGCCTTTGTCACCAATACAAAGTTTTATTACAGACACGAGGCATCAAAAAGCTACATGAATCGAACAAACAGTTTCCAATGGAGCACCTCTCCGCCATTAGATCATTGACATCCCTTGCGCAGCAGGAGACAGGGTATTGTAATCGTGTGTGTGTGGTGTGTGTGTGGTGTGTGTGTGGTGTGTGGTGTGTGGTGTGTGGTGTGTGGTGTGTGGTGTGTGGTGTGTGGTGTGTGGTGTGTGGTGTGTGGTGTGTGGTGTGTGTGTGTGTGTGTGTGTGTGTGTATGTATCCGGGCCGTACCTTTTTTTTTTAACCATTTGAGCTATTGTCATCAAATTTCCACCAAAGCTTAATTATGATAATACGGAGGAGGCAAATTAATAATTTTAGCAAAAGTCAAAAGGTTAAAGGTTAGTGTCACCTAAAATCATCAATTTTGAACCATTTGACCTAAAATTTCAATTTACCATTTGAGTTTTGGCATCAAATTTTCAAAAAAGCATTAATATAATATGGAGAGAACAAATTAATATATTTAGCAAAAGTCAAAAGGTTAAAGGTTAGCATCACCTAAAATCATCAATTTTCAACCATTTGACCTAAAATTTCAATTTACCATTTGAGTTTTGGCATCAAATTTTCAACAAAGCTCGATTATGAGAATATGGAGAAGGCAAATGAATAATTTGGTCAAAAGGTCAAAGGTCAGCATCACATATAATAGTCAATTTTCATCCAATTGATATTGGGTCACTGAGTTGGTTCACCAATCAAAAGCAACAAGCCGATTTGTTTTTTAGATCAAAAGGTCAAAGTTCAAGGTTGTGTAAAATCACCAATTTTCACCTCATTAACCTACAATTTCAGAAATTTGCATACAGGGTCACTAAATTGGTTCACTAATCAAAAGGTAGAAGTCCATTTTTTTTTATATCAAAAGGTCATGGTTGCATAAAATCATCAATTTTTGTCCAATTGACCTGAAATTTTAAGAATTTGGATATTGGGTCACAGAATTGGTTCACCAATAAAAAGCTATAAGCTGATTGTTTTTTTTTTTATATCTAGAGCTCAAAGGTCAAGGTTGCATAAAATCACCAATTTTCACCCGATTGACCTGAAATTTTGAGAATTTGCATATTAGGTCACAAAATTGCTTCACCATTCAAAAGCTAGAAGCTGATTATTTTTTTATATCTAAAGCTCAAAGGTCAAGGTTGCATAAAATCATCAATTTTCCTTTGGCATATTTTTTAAAACTGTTTTCGTTATTTTGAGCCTACAGAAAGAAGAAGAAGACGACAACTGAATACAAACGGACGTGGACCGGCTTTGCATTTTCACATGCTTTCTAGTTTAAATTGCATCAGATGTGGCAATAAATGCGAATTGTTGCTCCCAGCTTGCCGACTTGAGGACAGAAGACGCCATTTGCATTTTTGCCATCTCCCTCCCTAACCGAATAGAATCCCGTGCGGGCGTGGGCAACTTGTTGGCGTTTATAAAAGTCGATCAGCATGACAATGGTAGCTTAATCCTGCTGACAGCCTACTACAATAATAAACACACGACAGCATATTGTAGTTGTACAGCCAATCAGAATCTCCTCTTTAACCAGCCAAAGATAGTGGGCATTGGTAAACAGTGCAAGAATATCAATAAAAGTTTATAAACCGAAAAAAACCTGGCCGTACGAGCCGGCAAAGCCCACATTTTGGCGAAAATCCCCTCGCCTTGGTCACAGCGGATGTGGAAGTGAAGAAGCAGCTTGACATTCGCCACGTGACCTCCACCGTTGGTAGGGTGAGTTGGCCTGTGGGGAATCCGGGCGTCACGTGATGTTTGCAGACGGCATCTTATGTGGAGACCCATCATGCACTGAGGCCTACATAGGAGAAACCCGGCAAACTCTTGAGGCCTGTATGAACCAACATCGTCGTTCAGCTTATGAAGAGGTTTTGAACTCTGCTGTATATACACACTTGAACCTCCATGGTCACAGCTTTGACAACAGTTCAGTGGTCATCTTAGACAGAGAAAAAAGTGCTTTGCTCGTGGTGTAAAGGAATCTACTTGGGAAAGAGTTAAATCACCATCTCTCAACAAAAAGGGTGGTTTGCGATTTAATCTCATAGACGTGGGACAAGGCTATAATGCAGACATCTCCCATGCAGTCTGCAACCATCAACTGACGCTCGAATTGGTCTACAGAAGAAGGTGCCCCTATGGTGAAATTTTTTGGCAATCGGACCAACTTACAGAGAAAAGCATACTCACGTTCTGTGCGGACAGACAGACAGACAGACAAATGAAAAATCACTCATAGAGTGGCACTTGGAAAAACAGAGCAAAGTAGCATGGCACTCAGTGGAGCATCCTTTTGACCTCAAAAATAGTTGGTGGTTGGTTTCAGTAAGCTCATATGCAAATCCTTTTCAAATTTCAAGCCAATCGGATTTAAATTGAGGATTTTAGGATTTCAAAAAAAGTGGTTGACCTTTAGCCTTTGTTGACCTTATTACCGATGTTGATCTTTAAAATAGTTGGTGGTTGAATTCTGTTCGCTGACATGAAAATCCTATTTAATTTTCAAGTCAATCGGATGAAAATTGAGGATTTTAGAAATTTGAAAAAAGTGGTTGACCTTTGGCCGATGTTGACCTTTTGGCCTATGCTGATCTCAAAAATAGTTGGTGGTTGAATTCAGTTAGCCGGTGTGAATATGAAAGTCCTATTCAAATTTCAAGTCAATTGGATGAAAATTGAGGATTTTAGAAATTCGAAAAAAAGTGGTTGACCTTTGGCCTATGTTGACCTTTTGGCCAATGCTGATCTCAAAAATAGTTTGTGGTAGAATTCAGTTTGCCGCTATGTAAATCCTATTCAAATTTCAAGTGAATCGGATGAAAATTGAGGATTTTAGAAATTTGGAAAAAAGTGGCTGACCTTTGGCCTATGTTGACCTTTTGGCTGATGCTGATCTCAAAAATAGTTGGTGGTTGAATTCACTGATATGTAAATCCCATTCAAATTTCAAGTGAATGGGATGAAAATTGAGGATTTTAGAAATTTGAAATTGTTGTTGACCTTTGGCCTTTGTTGACCTTTGGCCTATGTTGATTTCAAAAATAGTTTGTGTTTGAATTCAGTAATTCGATATGTAAATCCTATTCAAATTTCAAGTCAATCGGATGAAAATTGAGGATTTTAGAAATTCAAAATGGTTGACCTTTGGCCTATGTTGACCTTTTGGCCTATGCGGATCTCAAAAGTAGTTGGTGTTTGAATTCAGGTAGCCGAAATATAAATCCCATTCAAATTTCAAGTCAATTGGAAGAAAATTGAGGATTTTAGAAATTCAAAAAAGTGGTTGACCTTTGGCCTATGTTGACCTTTTGGCCTAAGCTGATCTCAAAAATAGTGGGTAGTCAAATTCAGTTAGCCGATGTGTATATCCTTTTCAAATTTCAAATCAATCGGATGAAAATTGAGGATTGTAGAAATTTGAAAAAGGTGGTTGACCTTTGGCCTATTTTGACCTTTTAACCTCAAAAAGAGGATTTTGTCAGACCACGAACTCTACCATTCGGTGAAGTTTCGTGAAGATCGGTTTAAAATTGTGACCTGTAGGCAAGTATAAGTGAGTGGACAGACAAACACAACAACAGGTGTCCAACATACTTGCAAAAAAAAAAAAAAAAAATTGCCAAGTAACAAACGGAACCAAATGCCGTACTCTCATATGATGGGTAAAAATGAATGGAAAAAATGGATGGAAAAAAAATGCCATAATGAGGGTAAAAATGAACTCGATGTAAGACAATAAAATACGACAAACCTTGGTTTTCAAATCAGAGAAATCCCATGTTCTCAATCTCTCTCTATAAGGATGACCTTTCAAACCTCCCAGTATCCTCTGGTCAACCATTGGCAAAGATACAGTTCCTGTTGCTCCAAGGCCTCACAATATCACAGCCTGTCTTGGGTGGACCCTGTCACAAAAGTACATTCAAAGGCAATATGTTACCTTGCCATTCTTTACAAAGTTACGTCCATTCGGTGCCACTTGCAGCTCATTAGTGTATAAGTCTCTAATAAACTATCATGGAGTATGGGATCCCACTCTGGGCTGGTGAAGATGTTTCCCATCCCCTGGAGGCAGTAGTCCAATTCCCTTTGTGTTATTCACATATATTGGCAGAAGGCCATGCCCCTCACCCTGCTTCTCACCCACTGCAGGAAGGTTGGGGCTTTCGAAGTTTCTACCATGCCCTCACTTCTACCCACACTCCTCTTATTATCCCCTGTCCCTCTGTCCTCCCCCAGCCCTTCAGGTTACACACGTTCTTCCAGAATCCCACACCTGGTTACCTTCACTAATTCCTCGCTCAACTCACCTCCACTTATTCATCCCTCTCTCCTCTCATGTGGAACCAACTTCCCATGTCTGTTGTGTTGTCATACATCGCTCGTGCTTTGTCCCATACCCACATTTGTTCTCTTGGACTCTCGACGGCTTCAGTCCTCTAGTCATGTTCACTATGTTAACAAATATAATTTCGTTCAAAATTTTGGTAGATTAGCAAAACGATACATTTTTGGAATATTCAGAGCATGAGGAATCCAAAAATTAATGTTTACATTTGCGTAGACACCTTTGCGAAAATGACACTCAGGACAGTGATGAAGATAGTCAGGTTCACTATGTTAACAAACATAATTTCTTTCAAAATTTTGGGATTAGCAAACCTGTACATTTTTGGAATCTTCAGAGCATGGAGAATCTGAAAATCAATGTTGGCATTTGCACAGACACCTGCATGGCCGCCATTTTGGATTTTGAAAATGGCCGCCATAAAATACATATTTTGCGCGATCTCGGCTTCTAGTCAACCTAGAGACTTAATTAAATATGCTAATCCTATGTTTTCTGGGTCAAGGAATCCAATAAAGGCCTCAAAATAGTGCTCAGGATTATAGAAACAACAAACAAAGGTAATTGAAAACCATTGTCTTTATATTTGTGATATAACTATTACATAATACATGATATTGCAAGTCCTTTGAAGTTATAGGTTGTTATAGGAAGTTATAGGTAGTATCAGATTGAACTATAAGTCCTATACACAGGATCTACGAGGTCTATACCGTTCAGGAATATGCTTTTACAGATCTTCATCACTGTCCTGAGTGTCATTTTCGCAAAGGTGTCCACGCAAATGTAAACATTAATTTTTGGATTCCTCATGCTCTGAATATTCCAAAAATGTATAGTTTTGCTAATCTACCAAAATTTTGAACGAAAAAACATGGTGAACCTGACTACTCCCCCACTCGACCCTTTCTTCAATAATATTTAATGACTCATTTAAGATGTGTTTATCTCCCTGTTCCAGTTTGATCCTCGGTCCATGTTCTTTGTCATTTTCTCCTCCTGGATTTGTGTACAAAGATGAATCATTTCACCATTTCCATGACCTCAAGCAAGGTCTGGCTTTCTCACAGGCTATTGTGTTGAGCGTCTGTTTGTCAAAATAGTGTTGCAATAATCAAAAAGTGCAGTCATAAAATATGGAATGGCTGTGAGTATGCATGAGGGTATGTGGTACGTTCGAAGGTTTTATGAACGAGACACTCACAATAGTTCAAGACACACCAATATTTTCTATTTTGCAAGATACAAGCATGTATAATTAGTAGGGAAATAAAGTGCGTATATAAAGTCTACACCCCATTTCAAAATGTTCTCCTTTCGTTGCTTTATAACCTGCAATTATATTGCATTAAATCACTTTTTTCACCTTTATTTACTCATCCTTATCCACAACTTCTACAAGAGAAAAACAAATTCTACAAATTTCAGAAAATTAATTAAAAATACAAAACTAGATTATCTTTGTTGGATAAGTGTCCAACCCCCTGAGTTGATACTTGGTGGAAGCACCTTTGACACCAACTACAGCTGTGAGTCTGTTGGGATAGGTCTCCACCAACTTTGCACACCTTGATTGGGGAATATTTGCCCATTCTTCTCTACAAAACTGTTCAATCTCAGTCGAGTTGCATGGGAGCTTTGATGGACAGCAATCTTCAAGTCATGTCACAGATTTTCGATTGTATTTCGGTCAGGGATCTGACTGGGCCACTCAAGGACATTTATCTTTTTGTTCCTTAGACACTCCAGTGTAGCTTTGATTGTGTGCTTTAGGTCATTGTCATGCTGATAGGTGAACTTCCGTCCCAATTTCAGCTTTCTTGTAGAGGGCAGCAGGTTTTCCTCTAGGATTTCTGTGTATTTTGCTCCATCTATTTTCCCTTCTATCCTGACAAGTGCCCCAGGCCCTGCTGATGAGAAACATTCCTATAACATGATGCGGCCACCACCATGCTTCACATTATCGATGGTGTTATTTGGGTTGGGCTTGTGCCAAATGTAACGGTTTGCATCTAAGCCAAAAGGTTCCATCTTGGTTTCGTCAGACCACAAAACGTTTTGCCACATGGCTTCACAATCTCCGCAGTGTTTTTTGCATACCTCAAACAGGGCTCAAGTTGGGCCTTTTTGAGTAATGGCTTCCTTCTTGCCACTCTACCGTACAGGCCAGACTTGTGGAGTGCTTTGGATAGTGGTGTCACATGCACACAGTGAACAGTCTGTGCCATAAAGGCCTGTAGCTCTTTCAAAGTTTCCATTGGCCTCTTGGTGGCCTCTCTGATCCATCTCCTCATTGCTTGGTCATCCAGTTTGGAGAGACGGCCTGATCTAGGCTGGGTCTTGGTGGTACCATACGCCTTGTACTTCTTAATGATTGGCTGGACTGTGCTCCAAGGGATATTCAAGGCCTATGAAATATTTTTATACCATCCCCTGATCTGTGCCTTTCCACAACTTTCTCACAGAGGTCTTTTGTAAGCTCCTTGGTGCTCGTGGTTGAGTCTTTGCTGTGTAATGCACTACCCAGCAGAAGAAATCTACAGGAACAGCTCATTTTATTCTGAAATAATCAGAATCGCTACAATTTAACACAGGTGGAGGCCAATTAACTTGGTGTGTGACTTTGAAGGTGATTGGTTACACCTGAGCTAATTTACAATTGTTATTATGAGTGGGGTGGACACTTATCCAACTAAGACATTGTAATTTTGTATTTTTAATTAATTTCATGAAACTTGTAGAATTTGTTATTCACTTGGAAATTGTGTGTTACGAAGTTTAAATAAAGGTGGGAAAAGTCTGATTTAATGCAATTTAATTCCCTGGTATAAGGTAACAAAAGGTGAAAATTTTGAAAGGGGGTGTACACTTTCTATCGGCACTGTATGTAAAGGTATTTTGATTTATCCTTAATCAGATTTGTTTCAGAGTACTCTCCTTTGAACCCTTTAGTTTTGGTTCGATTCCCTGCCCAATTATACATGGTGTTCATAAAGTTCTTGTCAAACTTTGAACTCGTATAACCATTGATGTGCACATGATATAAACAAGCTATATATGGCGCATGAAAGCACAATTCACCATTTTTAAAAACAATACAGGTTAATTTTTTATGTTTCAACTGTTTTATTTTTTCTGATCCCTAACTGATAGAAGATGTTGACATTGGAAGAAAAGGTATATTATGTGCTGTGGCCAGTTGAACTGAAGTCCATCACAGCGGTTGGAAGAATATTCACCACTCATTACAAGAAGGATGCTCAACACAGGAACTCAATGAACAAGTGGATGAAGAAGTTTAAAGAAACGACAAGCCACGACTCAAAAGGTGACAAATCAATGACGAAGCCGTCGCAACTGTCCAAGAATCATTTGAATGAGCTCCACATAAATGTTACAGAATTTCTTTATCACTGAACTACAGCACGCCGATTAAATCTTTCAGACAGCACATTCTTCCAGGTGCTCCATGCCTCTTTTCTTGTGGTGTGTGAGAGTTTTTGGATGTTATCTTCCCGGAGAAGTGGATCGGAAGACGTGAACCGCTTGCTCGGCCACCTCGTTCCTCTGACCAGTCACCATTGGACCTCTTTAAATGGAGCCATTTAAAAAACTACTGTTTATTTATCAAAAACCCATTCTTTGGAGGAACTTAAAGCTAGAATCACGAATGCTATTCATATCGCTAAGCAGCAACTGGTGAATGCTTTCAACAAGTTGGAGAATCGGATTGAAAGATGGCGGTAATGTTGAAGCCTAAAAAATTGAACTCCATTGAGTAAAAGCTTTAAAAGCTTACCCTGTGTGAAAAAGTGAAAACCGGGATTAAACTGTCTGTCTGTCTCATCGGTTTATGATCGTGAGTTTATGATCATGGAACAACTTATTTAAATTGAATGTTATATTTTGAACACCAATCGGAACATGGATAGAAAGACAAGTGTGCTTTTTAACCGTACTTTGGCACTGAATTAGTCCCGACCGCACGTGCGCAGAGAAGAGAGAGATAATATTTTTACTCTGTCTGCCTGGCAGTCAAACAAAATTGAAAATCATTCCAAACAGGAAACTTACTGTTTTTGAGGATGTTATAAAGGGCACAAACAACAGGCACAAATAACCAGTGTAACGTGTTAGATAGACACTGGGTAAAATGGCGGTAAAACCCGAATTGATGTACTTATCCATATTTTAACCACTTTAAACATTCATTTGAATAGATTATACACTTGAACACTATATAACACAAACTGCCTTCAGAATACTTCCAAGAACCATGATATACAGTCACGTGAAAAAGTAAGTACACCCCATGTAAAGTTTTGACTTTTTCAACATATTTCAACATACAGCTATTTGATCTTCATTTCAACAATATTGATAGATAAAGGTGATATAATATAACAAATATCATGAAACATTTACATTTTGTAGTCCATTGTATAATTTAAATAAACATAAATGCAAATTTCGCATGTGGAAAAAGTAAGTACACCCCGACATTTATCACTACTTCAAATACCTAAAATTAGAATCAGGCGCACCAGCTCAGGTGCAAATGATTAGAACATCGCTAGAGAGGATCTTGGAGGAACCTGTCTTATTTAAACCTCAGACATTTAGTTTGGTTTTCTCTTTGTTGTTGAAGTGTGCGGCGTCACCATGCCTAGATCAAAAGAGCTCTCTGAGGCCTTCAGAAAGAAGGTTATAGATGCCTACGAGTCTGGGAAGGGATTTAAAAATCTCCAAACAATTTGAAATCAATCATTCGACTGTCTGGAAGATCATCTACAAGTGGAGAAGATTCCAAACAACTGCCAACTTGTTCAGGCCAGGCTGCCTCAGCAGGTTCAGCTCGAGAGCAGACCGCAAGATGCTGAAAGAAGTCTCTAAGAACCCCAGAATGTCATCACAGGACCTACAGGTAGCTCTTGCCACTGTTGATGTCAAAGTGCACGAGTCGACCATTAGAAAGAGGCTGCACAAATTTGATCTACATGGGAAGTGTGCCAGGAGTAAACCTTTGCTGTCCAGAAAGAACATCAGGGCAAGACTAAAGTTTGCCAATGAACACCGAGGCAAAGACCAGCACTTCTGGAACAATGTGCTCTGGACAGATAAGTCAAAGGTAGAGCTATTTGGCCACAGTACCAGAAGACATGTTTGGCGAAAACCAAAGACAGCATTTGACCACAAGAACCTGATACCAACTGTAAAGCATGGTGGTGGAAATATTATGGTTTGGGGCAGCTTTGCTGCATCAGGGCCTCGGCACCTCACCATCATAGAATCCACTATGAATTCTTCATTGTGTCAGAGGGTGCTTGAGGATAATGTGAGGTCATCTGTCGAAAAGTTGAAGCTCAACCAAAGGTGGACCTTGCAACATGACAATGACCCTAAACATACCAGTAAATCCACCAAGGAATGGCTGAAAATAAAGCAATGGAGGGTTCTGGAAGGGCCAAGTCAAAGCCCGGATCTACATCCCATCGAGATGTTGTGGGGGGATTTGAAACGAGCTGTGCATGCAATTGTGCATGCTGTGCAACAATTTTTTGTTGAATAAATTATTGCAAAGACAATTTTTCATTGTTTTTTGTTCAATTAGATCACCTTTATCTATAGATACTGTTTAAATGAAGATCAAATATTGATATGTCCACATATGTTAAAAAGATTTTAAAAACATGTCATGGGGTGTACTTACTTTTTCCACATGCGAAATTTGCATTTCTGTTTATTTAAATTATACAATGGACTACAAAATGTAAATGTTTCATGATATTTGTTATATTATATCACCTTTATCTATCAATATTGTTGAAATGAAGATCAAATAGCTGTATGTTGAAATATGTTGAAAAAGTCAAAACTTTACATGGGGTGTACTTACTTTTTCACATGACTGTATATCGATATATGGCATGTGAGAGGGTCAAGAAGAGGCCGCTGATATGTTTATGTTGGATGCCGAAAGACATTGCATTTTATGGTAATCAATAAAGCCTCCATCTAAACTGAGACTCAACGTCATCTTATTACAGTGTATAAGGGTGATGTATAAGACGGCTTCAGTAGTGCTAAACTTCCGGATTTTTTAAATCATTAATTTTTTGAAATCATTAATTTATTAAAACTGAAGTATAAGGTATACTTGGATGAGTATCACGCTCTATTACCTTTCCTGTTTATTTTGCTTTAATGCACCATTTCTAGTTTGTTTGCATATTAATATGTTCTGGTTACATAATTATATTAATGAGTTTATCGTCATATATATATATAGATAGATATATGATGGGCATACAATGAGAAGTACTTTGACAGTGCATGCTTAAAAATTACATTGAATAAGAAATAGATTCATTGTGAATGGAGTGCCCTGAAACAACATTTTGGTGACATTGTCTAAACTCTAAAGTATCCGTAACCATTTTTTAGATGCTCACAAAACTTTAGAGATAGATTAATCGAGGGTGCTGATTGCAGTGGGGTAAACAACTAAAGTTGTTCAAGTTAAAATTGCACATGGACTTTATGGACACCCTGCACAGCCAGCGTGATGCCTTGTGGACACTGGCGTTCCATACACTGTCCATCAGAACTCTATACATTATAAAGAATATTAAGCTGGTTGCTCTTTCTCCTAGTGTATGTTCTTGATTCTCCAAGATCCCAGTGTGCCTTTTCAAGAGCTGCCATTGTATGCTCGTATATCCCAGTCAATTTCTACATTCTGAGGCCATGCGTCAGTTATGATGTAACCACAGATCCAAATTAAATCAAAAACCAGTCTGAAAGTTCCCTAGATTAAAAGAACACGTTATAACTGTGTTAATCTTCTGTCCCTGTCACTTTTTTATTTACAAAAAGCTCCACTTATCTTGTGTAGGAAGAGATATTTATTAATCCTGGTTTATAAAGTTTGTAATGGGGTTTTGACCGAGGCTTGAACACACACTACAAGAATAGTTTCACCAAATTTCCATTTGCCATCTGTTAAGCAGTTTTAAGAGGAATAAAGAACTGTCAAGAAAAAGAAAAATCTTCCAGCAAATCCATTTCAATTCCCAGTGAACCTTCAATAAACACAATCCGAGCCACGTTTGCTCTCTTAACAAAAGGCCCATTCATGTTAACCCAAATCTTCCGTCTGTAAGGCAGGTGTGCACATTAGCAGGAGTGTAATATAACACTGTAACCTTTGCCCCATCCTCACCTAATTGTCATCCCTATTGGGAGAAGCAGCAAATATGCTCATATAAAACCAAGTCAATGACCCTGACATCTGCTCGACAGAAACTGCTCATATCAAGTGTATTTAAATGTCTCCTCTTCTTTTCACAATATCATGTTGATTCAAAGTTTTCTCTAGTATTCAAACCGTTTTTTGTTGTTAATGCTCCCTTTAACTGTGAGACAGTTAATTTGAAGAAAATTCAGAATTTAGGTTTAAGCTACAAATTTGATAAGAAATAAAACACAAGAAGAAAAGGACCTATGGGAGGTAAGACAATTTAGGGTGAGGGATGAAGTTGTGGTGGACAGACACAAAGCAAAAAGTGAGGTTAACAATTGGTTCACTTCTGTCTGTCTGTCAATCTGTCCGCCAGTCTACAAAAGTCAGTTGATGATCGAGAAACTCAATTTAAATGGAATGTTATATTTGAACACGAATCAGAGCTTGAATCGGAAAACGAACCTGTAGTTTATCGGTACTTTAGCTTTGAATTTGTCCTGATCTCTCATGCTCAGACAGGAGTGAGATTGTTTTTTACTCTGTCTGCCTGTCTGGCAGTCAAACAAGGTTGAAAATCATTCCAAACAGGAAACTTACTGTTATTAAGGATGTTACAAAGGAAACAAATAACAGTCACGAATAACTAATAACTAATGTGACGTGTTAAATAAGGTGGTGTAAAAGACACTGCGTCAACGGCAGTAAAACTCTGCAATTAACTTTTTATATGACCTTTAACATCTTATTTTTATTGAAATACATATTTAACACTGCACGAGGGTCAGGTGTTCGATGAACTCTATAGTTTTGCAAGGGTTATGGTGGTGGCCCATTGGTGATGGCATGACACTGCTCAGTCAAATATTGCGGGTTCAAATCTGGGTGAAAGGAACAGCATTTGCGAATTTATATTCAAAACTTCTGGCAAACATAGCAAGTTTTATGAGAACTACGCGTGCCGATCCGTCGCTTCGCTGGGATGGGTTAATCAAAAGACAGCATGTTGTCCTTCACAAACATATTGCACGTCCATCGGTAAGTATCAATTACGGATATGGTGTGACGGATATGGATCGATCGGATATGGATATGGATATGGATATAATCAATTACGGATATGGATATGGATATGGTTACGGATATGGTGTGAGAAATGGAGAAGGTGAAAGGATTTTGGAGTTTGCTGATGGAGCTGATTTGTTGATTTGTAATACTCAGTTCCAGAAAGAGGATAATAAGCTTGTTACATACACGTCAGGTGGGTCGCCGACAACCGTTGACTACCTGGTGGTGCGTAGGCGAGATAGGAGGCACCTCCGGGACACAAAGGTGATCCCGGGGGAGGAGGCTGTTTCACAGCACCACTTGGTTGTCTGCGACATAAGGGTGAACGGTGTGAGGAGAGCTCGGCGGATGAAGTACCAACCGAGAATGAAAGTGTGGAGGTTGAAAGAGGTGACAGTAAGGGAGGCATTAAAAGAGAGGCTGAGTCGGGTAGAGGCTGATGTGGTTGAGCTTGAACATGGTTGGATGTCAATGAAAGCTAGTCTGTTGGGAGCCGTTGGTGAGGTATGTGGATGGACAAAAGGATCACCGAGGCACTCGGAAACATGGTGGTGGGATGATGAAGTTGGAAAGAGGATGGATGAGAAGAGGAAGAAGTTCAAGGAGTGGCAGAAGGCGAAGGGCACGGGAGCAGAAACAGCATGAAAGTTATAAGGCAGCCAGGAAGGCTGCAAAGAAAGAGGTAGCAAAGGCGCAGGAGGCATGTAGGAAAATGTTCGGAGAACGCTTGGATTCGGAAGAGGGTCAGAAAGCAGTATTCAGGATTGCAAAGCAGATAGCGAAAGAGAGGTGTGATGTGATGGGGGTGAGGTGCTTGAAGGATGAAGTGGGACAAATCGTTGTGGACCCAGATGGAATTAAAGGAAGATGGAAAAGATATATGGAAATGTTGTTGAATACAGAGAATGAATGGGATGGCAACATAGAGAGTAACCCAGTTTTAGGACCGGCAGAGAAGATAACTGAGAAGGAAGTTGAGGAAGCGATAAAAGCAATGAAGGGTAGAAAAGCGGGAGGGCCGACGGGAGTTGTGTGGGAGATATGTTGAAGGCAGCAGGAAGTTGGGGTGTGAAGAGAATGACAGAGATCTGTAATCTGGTGATGAAAGAAGGCCGCATTCCAGTGGATTGGGAACTGAGTACCCTCGTCCCTCTATACAAGGGGAAAGGTGACCCTCTGGAGTGTGGCTCGTACCGAGCGATAAAGTTATTGGAGCATGGAATGAAGGTATTGGAAAGGGTGTTGGAGAGGAGGATAAGGAAGAAAGTGAAGATCGACGAAATGCAGTTTGGATTTATGCCAGGAAGAGGAATGACAGACGCGCTTTTCATTGTGAGGCAGTTGCAGGGGAAGTACATGGAGAAGAGGAAGAAGTTGTTTCTTGGGTTTGTTGATCTGAAGAAAGCATTCGATAGGGTTCCACGCAAAGTATTGAAATGGGCATTGAGGAAGTTAGGAGTAGAGGAATGGTTGATCAGAGTAGTGATGGCAATGTACAAAAGAGCGCGCACAGCTGTAAGGACGAAGGACGGGAACAGTGGTGAGTTTGAGGTGAAGGTGGGAGTGCATCAGGGGTCGGTACTAAGTCCACTACTATTTGTAGCTGTGATGGAGGTGCTGGCTCAGAACGTAAAGGAGGGTTTACCGTGTGAGTTGTTGTATGCAGATGATCTGCTGTTGATTGCGGAAAGTATGGATGGATTGAAGGAAAAGATGGGCAGGTGGAGGGAATGTATGGAGACAGAAGATCTGAAGGTGAATATCGGAAGGACGAAGGTGATGGCAAGTGGTAAAGCATGTGGTGGGGTGGAAAGAACTGGGAAGTGGCCCTGTGCTGTGTGTAGGAAGGGTGTCGGAGTGAACTCCATTCAATGTACAATGTGCGCTGAGTGGGTTCATCAAAAATGTCATGGTCTGAGAGGGTCATTGACCAGTGTGGCAGCTACATTCAAATGTGGTGTGTGCACGGAGGTAGCTGCGGATGGGGGAAATGTTGAGTTGGATCTTGGAGAGGGCGTGGGGCTGGAAGGTGTGAAAACATTTTGCTACCTTGGAGACATGCTGAATGGAGAAGGTGGATCAGACTCGGCAACGGTTGCTAGAGTGAGATGTGCATGGAAGAAGTTTCGGGAACTGAGTGGCGTGCTGATGATGAGGGGAGTGTCGTTGAGGCTGAAGGGAAAGGTGTATGCTGCATGTGTGAGAAGTGTTATGATTTATGGGAGCGAGACATGGGTAATGAACATAGAGCAGCAACGAAGGTTGGAAAGGGTGGAGATGCGAGTGGTTCGACGGATGTGCGGAGTGTCGTTGAGAGAGAGGAGGACAAATGATGAATTGCGAAAGATGATGGTAGTAGAGCCTCTGATTGATGCTGTGAAGAGGAACAGGTTGAGATGGTTTGGTCATGTGTTGAGGAAGGATGAAAGTGACTGGTTGAGAAGAGTGATGGAAATGAATGTAGAAGGAAGTAGAGGACGGGGAAGACCGAGAAAGACTTGGCTAAAGATGGTGGAAGGGGAAATGCGGGCCAGGGGGTTAACAAGGGGAGATGCAGAAAATAGGGCAAAATGGAGAAGATTGTCATGGGGACCGCAAGGCTAACCCCCGCTCTAGCAGGGAAAATGGCCTTTAAAATGCATGTTGTTGTTGTTGTATCGGTAAGTATCAATGAAGATGTAAAATGAAGTGAAACACACGAAAAAGGATATTTTATAACACATACAGTAGTTGTTGTTAATGGTGGCTGTGGTTGTTGTTGTTGTTGTTGTTTGTGTGGTCCTTCTTTTTACAATTGTACTTTTCTGTGCTTCTTTGTGTGATTTTCTTTTGCGTGTTCCTTCCGTGTTATTTTTCTATATTTTTCTAATGCCTCAAGAAGTATTACTAGATATAATTTTGTGTGCTCCCGCAGTGTTTTTCTAAATGGTTGCCGTCATAGAATAACAAATGCTACAGTTGGAACCACTACATTAAGCTTCCATTCCTGCTTCTTCGTCTTCAATTCCTGAAAGACGAGCTTTTAAAACAGGCATCTTCCTGATTAAATGGACATTATTTTCTGTTCCAAGTAAATATATTATTAACTTTCCAATGGTACTATTATTAATTATTATTATTATTATTATTATACTACAACAGCAGAAACCCTTTCGAATAAAGCGTGACGGACATACTCAGACGGACAGACAGACACTTCTCTTTTTAGTAATACAACACCAGAAAATAAGGAGGCGCTCATTAATAACCTTGAGAGAGGGATATACTATTTCAGCTCTACTTGGTTTGGCCTCCACAAAAAACATGATGCTTATTAAGGTAAGCGAACCACCTTGGGAACCAGATCCAGTGGTGTAATATGGTTAGAGCACCCGGTCTGAGTCTGGAACCACCAACCTCCTAGACACCAAAGACCAAAGACTTTAAAATGGTGCATGCTGCTTCCTTGCTTCACACGCAGCATTGAAAAAGGATAGAGTACGCACAAAATGCTGGGACGGCAATGGCAAACCACCCAGTATAACACTTTCTAGGGAAATTGATTTGGCATCACCAATGTTCTGTAAAGAGTACAGTACATCAAATCAAAATCAAAACCAACGAGGGAAGGAGAATCTGATGTTTCGGACGTTAACCCTTCATCGGAGTGACAGTACTGTATTACCGTGAAGTGGGGTGAATAGGGACAGCAAGGTGAATAGGGACACAAACTGAAAAAATGTTCGGATACTTTTTTCGCTGAAAATTGATAACCATACTGATTTGTTGATATTTGGGTTGAAAGTGTTCTCTTGTTTTTTTTTAAAGCAACTTATAGTCCCTATTAACCCCATATATGGGTTAAATAGGAATAAATAGCATTTTTATGGCTGTCCCTATTCACCCCGTTTTACCGGTGAATAGGGACAGTCACTGAATGAATGAATGAATGAATGATCGTTTTTAAGGCCATTTTCCCCGCTAGAGCGGGGGTTAGCCTTGCGGTCCCCATGACAATCATGGTTCCCTGTTTGAGGCAATGTTTTTATGGCCGGATGCCCTTCCTGACGCCAACCCTTAGTCGCCTCTTACGATGCGCAGGGATACGGTGTACCTATTCTAAACCGGGGTACACACCGGGAAATAGGGACAGTCACTAATATAAAAAAAATAATAATCAAGAAACAATCCTGAGTTTCCAACTTATTGCTAAATTGATAGCTCAGATGGATGCACATATTATGCACCCATAATATAAACCACGGTGCAAATGAAAAAAAAATGGGATAAAAAGTTTCTCCAAACTGTCCCTATTTCTTGATTATTTTTTTTTTTGTATTAGTGACTGTCCCTATTCACCCGTAAAACGGGGTGAATAGGGACAGCCATAAAAATGCTATTTATTCCTATTTAACCCATATATGGGGTTAATATGGACTATAAGATGCTTTTTTTTTTAAACAAGACAACACTTTCAACCCAAATATCAACAAATCAGTATGGTTATCAATTTTCAGCGAAAAAAGTTTCAGAACTTTTTTTCAGTTTGTGTCCCTATTCACCTTGCTGTCCCTATTCACCCCATTTCACGGTACGTATTTTCCTCCAACGAGGGTTAACGCCTAAAACATGACCTCCTTGTCTCTCACTGGTGGTTAGCATATATCAATTAACGTCCTGTTGATTTCATCCATTGTTGTACCTGTCCGGTGACGCAAAGTGACACTAGACATCACTATAAAGCATGACAAGTTCTTCATTTGCCTCCACAACTTGTGGTTGACTGTTCACATCTTCCCAGCTCTTTTGTGTCCTGATATTCAAACTTCTGTCAGTATCGCATCGCAAAAAAACAAAACACAAGGCAGGTAAGCTCGAATGGAAAGGTAGTACAGTAAACTTTAAAGATTTTTTTTATAATTTGTTTCCTTCTGAGAACTACTGTAGATGCAAATAAATCTTCCTTTTGGTTAAATCACTGGGATAAAGTGTCCAAGTACTTTCGATTTGAATGAAAAGCCATTACATGGAACAAAAACTCGAATTCATACATTAAAAAAGCTTTATATCTTGTAAATTCAGGCAGCTTTTAATGCCGTCAGTGAAGTGAACTCTGTGATGTAGTTCGTTAAAAGTTGGAACATCCGCTCAAAAGGAAAGAGCACAAACGTATAGAGAGTAGGGGAAGGGGATTGAGGGGGAGAGGGAAGTGGGGGAGAGAGAGGAAGAGAGGAGAGTGGGGGAAGAGAGGAGAGTGGGGGAGAGATAGGGAAGTGGGGGAGAGAAGGAATTGGGGAGAGAGGGAAGTGGGGGAAAGAGGGAAGTGGGGAAGAGAGGAGAGTGGGGAAGAGAGGAGAGTGGGGGAGAGAGGGAAGTGAGGGAGAGCCAGTTGAGTGGGGGAGGGAGAGGAGAATGGAGGAGAGAGGAAGCGAGAAAGCGCTGCATTAAAGCTCAACATTCACTTTTGAAATTGACAGAACAGTCATGAATGTAATGTTGCTGTCAAAAAATTTTTCCACAGGCAGGATATTATACACACTTTTTCAACATATTGAACGTCTGCCGCCCGGTGTTGCACCATCATTTTGCGTTGGGTGGTATAAGTAGCTCAGAGATTTGGTTCTGAGTGAAACCAAGAGTGCAACACAATTAACCTTTTTAAAGTCCATGAAACAATTAAATTTGATAGATTAACTTAAACTTTTCCCATCATTGGATACGAATACGTATGCTTGCTTTTCCGGTCACTTGGGACAGGTCCTTTTCCGACTTGTTTGATAATTCTCACTTCAGTATCTTCTCTGAACTATTATTTCAATTGAAAAGTTTCAATTGTCTACGGACAGACGGACGAACTGACAACTCACCATTGCATAAGCTACCCTGACTTCGTTCCAGGTGAGCTAAAAATCATACGGCCACCATATTGGTGCTCACCACTATGCAAAGCAAAGACACCTGCGTAGCTATCATATTCACAGTCACCATGCCCTCCTTTTAAGTTTTCCCTTCAGTGTAAAATGACCAAAGTGATGGTTAAAATGATTTGGAGCTGATAGGCAACACAGGTCTTGTGAAAATAGGCCTCCGCGATCGAGACAGCGGTCTGTTGTATATACACTGCCGAAATAACTATGTGGCATTCTCAAGCAGGGCTTTCTTTTACCGTGAAGGTTACGCAGGACATCACTGTTATTTCTGACTATTTACTCTTAAACAACTCGACCAGGGACCATCAAACCCACGTCATTATAATGGTCTTTGTCGAGGACTTCCCCAAGAATCTCGAGACATTGTGAAAGAAAACATGCTTCATTGTTTATTGTTACCGATGTGTACGAGTATATATGCATCATGAAGAAGATAACTGGTTTCAGGTCTCATGGTCACTTGACAATTGCAATTCCGCGAGGTTTACGCATATCTCGAGGGAATGTGAGTTGGACATGTGACTGAGTCGTGCCATGACATGTAGGAGCAACTATTATATATTCCGCTGCCTAGATGTGGGAATGCCCGTTTGCTTTTATGAGTGGGAAGATGTGAGGAGAGGAGGACAGAGTTGGGCTTGGAAGGGGGAGGACAGCAAAGATAGGACAGAGTTTGGAGGACAAGATGGAAGCTTTGGGGGTGAGTTGAGGATTTTCGGTGGGGAGGTTTGGTGGAGGGGGTAGGGGGGGGGGGGGGTTGAGCAGAGCCATATAATAAGAGAGTTCGGCGAACTTGGCCTGATCGAAAACGATCATGATTGGAGCATACGTGATCACATGACCACAAGGCACCATCTTGTTACTCACCTTCGCCGAGTGAACTGATAAGTTGTGTGCATCTGTGTGGACATCTCGCCATCATTATCATTTTTCATTTTGAAGTCGGTTTTGGGAGGTAAAAAAAAAATTGTTTCGTAAAAGTACCTTTTGTTATGTAAAAGTTTTGGGAGGTAAAAGGATTCCCTCTCTGTTCAGCATGGGGCAGTTCAATTGATCAGACAGAGGAAGGAAGATGCATCTTTCTTTATCCTCCTGATCCAGAAAGAAGGAAAATATGGTAAAGTAAAAGTTCTCGTGTGGAATGAAGAGCCAAAAATGACTCGTTTCTGTGTGCGGTATTGAGAATAATTATGTTGTTGGTGTTAAAACCAGATAAGTAGAATCAGGATAAATAAGAAGTAAATACTTAAATAGTAATTGATCTGGGGTGAGAGAGGGATTCCCTTTTACAGATTCCCTTTCTCTCACTGGTGGATCAATTACCTTTTTAAAGTATTTACTTCTTATTTGGTTTGACTTCTCTTCCCACCCAAGCAGTTTGCTCATTTTGTGCTGACATGATCGATGACATGCCAACTACAATGGGCAGTTGTACCATGCGGCATCCAATGTTCTAACAATACGATCTTATTATGGACAATCTCTTGTGTTATGAATGTGATACAAGTTGTGTTCCAAATAATAAATTAATCTGTACGTGTCGACGTGTATATGTCATGTGACATCACATGTTATTACACATATGGGACCACAAAGAATCATGAGTGGATCATACATTACATGTATAGGTCATGTAACATTGCATGTTATTGCACATTTGGGACAACACCGAATCATGAGTGGATCATACATTACATGTCTATGTCATGTAACATTGTATGTTATTGCACATATGGGATCACACAGAATCATGAGTGGATCATACATTACATGTATATGTCATGTAACATTACATGTTATTGCACATGTGGGACCACACAGAATCATGAGTGGATCATACATTACATTTTTTTTTTGTGTGTACAGAGTCGAGGCTCGTGGAAGAGCTAACATTTATCAAACAAACAAATCAAACAAACAAGCAAACAAAGTATATAAAAAGGGGAGCGGTCGACAAGATTGGGAGAGAAGGGGAGGAAGCACACAAACACAACATTTGAGAGCAGGGACATCGGGAGATGTTTTTGGAGGGAGAGGGCCTGGGGGGAGGCAGGATAGGTATAAAACGCAAGGACACCAAGGACTTCCAGGAAAGAGGTCAAAAGTCACCTCAAAAATGTGGATTTGGGGTGAAATTAGCAGGGGTAGAAAAGATCAAGGTTTTGGATTGGGGAAGGTAAGAGATGGTGGTGAACAGCCATTTTAAAGACCTGGAGGGAGGAGTGGGATTGAAGAGAGTGCGGGAGTTTGTTCCAGAGGCGAGAGAAAAGAGGAATGAAGGAGTGAAGGTGAGCAGAGAGTCTTGATTTTCGCAGTTTAACCATAAGAGGGTTGCAGGCAGATCTTGTGTGACCTACAGGAATATTTGGGGGACAGAGCCCAGAGAGAGCTGGGGGAGCAAGGCCGGAGAGGAGTCGGTAGAAGACGGAACGACCACCAACCTGCCTGCGGTGATTAAGTGAAAGGCCCTCGGAGATAGTGTCATCGCGGGAGATTCCAATGATTCTGAACGCTTTGGTTTCAACAGCGTGAAGACGAGCTAGGTGTGAGGCAGGAGCACCAGCCCAGAGGGGAGAGCAGTACTCCATTGAGCTGCGGATGAAAGCCTTGTATGTGGTGAGGAGCTCAGGTGTGCCAAGGAAGGACTTCGCACGACGGTGGATGCCCAGTCGTTGACTGGCTTTGGAGGCCAGCTTGAAAATGTGGTTTTCCCAGGAAAGATCATGGCAGATAGTGAGACCCCAAAAGCTTGAGTGACAGAACTTCTTGGAGAGGATTATTCAGAAAGTAGATGGGAGGGTTGTCCAGTCGGTCTTTTCGGAGAGACATCGTAAGAGTGTGAGATTTGTCAGGATTGAAAGACATGTTCCACTTGTTTGCCCAGTCTGTGATTTTGTCCAGGTCTGCAGAGAGTGAGGAGGCTGCAGACTGCCGATCTGAGGGATGAGGAATGGAGCGACAGAGAGTAGAGTCGTCAGCAAAGAAATAGAGAGGATTTTCAAGAGAGTCAGAGATCATTGATGAAGACCAGAAAAAGCACAGGGCCCAGAACACTGCCTTGGGGAACTCCAGCCTGAACAGGAGGAGGAGATGAGAGAAACCCATTCAGGGCCACACGTTGACGACGACTAGAGAGGAAGTCCGCCAGCCATGCGTGGAGATTTCCATGGATACCAAAGGAGGAGGGTTTGGTGAGCAGAGCGGGGTGCCAGACCGTATCGAAGGCACTTCATATGTCGAGGGAGACAGCTCTCATTTTCCTGTTTGGCATTGAGGACCTCCATCCATTGTTGAGACAGCAGAAGCAGCATGTCCAGAGTAGAGTGACCTGGTCTGAAACCAAATTGATGATCAGAGATCAAGCCATTGGAGAAGAGGAAAGATTTCATATCCGAAGCAATGATGGATTCCATGACTTTGCTGATAATTGGGAGAAGGCTGATTGGTCTGTAGTTGTTAGGATCTGTTTTTGCACCTTTTTTGTGCAAAGCGGTGATGTTGGCTGATTTCCAAGCAGATGGCAGTTGACCTTGAGCAAAAGAGAGGGTGAAGAGAACAGAGAGAGGGAGTGAAAGAGCGGAAGTACAGGATTTTCGGACCAGTGGGCTGATGCCGTCAGGTCCAGTTGCAGAATCAGAGTCGAGGGTTGACAGAAACTTTTCCACCTTGTCAGGAGGAAAGGACATGGAGTCCAGGAGCAGCTGGGTACGACTGGGTATGGTGGGTACAGAGAGGGATGGGTTTGGGACACAAGATTTAGAGGCAAACACAGAGTTGAGGCATTCAGATTTTTCACGTGCGGAGTCAGCTGTGTAGCCGTTTGAGGTAAGGGAGGGGATGGAGAGGGAACAAACACCAGAAACAGATTTGACCAGACGCCACCAGGATTTGGAAGAGGGAGACAGATAAGAGAGTTCGGTCTTGAGAACGGAGAGATGTTGTTTCCTGGCTCTCCTGAGGGTGGACACACACTTGTTTCGGGCTTTGTGAACGGAAATGAGATTTCCTTCCGTTTGATTTGCTTTCCAGGAGACAAAGGCAAGTTGTTTCTGGGCAACAGCCTCACCACAAGATTCCGTGTACCGTGTACAAGATTCCGTGTACCGTGTACAAGATTCCGTGTACATGCATGAAACAATTAGAGCAATATCAGTACTCTAGAAAACCATGCAACGTCACGAAATGTGACGTGTTATGGTAATGTTTTGCCTTTACTGAGATATAAGAAACATCCAATAATCCATAATTGATGCTACACCACCGATGAACAGTTGAGTGACAACATGGCGCCTATTGTTAAGTTCCCCGAACTCTGGTATTCTATGGCTCTGGGGTTAAGGAGTTGTGGTGTGGGTGGGAGGTGGGAGAGGGAGTTTAAAGGCTTGGAGTGGGGAGGGAATTGACATCTTAGGCTTGGGAGGGGGAGGATGAGGCTTGGGGTTGGGAGGGGAAGGTTGAGGATTTGGCATTAGCGAGTGTGGAGGGGGGGGGAGGGGGGAGGGGGGAGAGAATGAGAGAAGAGGACTTGAAATCACATTTTACATTGCGCGGATGTTCCATGGGTCCCTGCTTGTGAATAATAAAGGTCTTATTACCGATCACTGAGGTACCCCACTACTTTTTCCCAGCCAGACATCCTTCCAATCACAGCCAATCTTTATTTCCTCTCACAAAGTCAACTTTCAATCCAATTAGTAACTTGACCAGCCATTCCGCAATCCCTCACCTTAGCTAAAATCATCCTATGTGGTACCTTATCAAATGCCTTTGAAAGACTAGATATGCGACATTGAACTTCCCTCATCCACACAATCAGAAACTGCTTTATAGAAGTCCAATAAATTTGTTAAACATGATCTCCCTTTGGTAAATCCATGCTGACTACCTTTAATTGGTTTGAAATTATTCAAATGGCTCCCTATCCGTTCCTTAATTAACGTCTCCAACACCTTTCCCACAACTGAAGTCAAGCTAAAAGGTCCATACTTTCCTAATTCTTCTCTGGATCCTTTCTTAAAGAGTGATGTCACATTTGCTATTCTCTAATCCTGTGGAAAGGTATAACCTGACAACAAGCTGTTAAAGATATCCATTAACATCACGCTTATCACGGATGGAAGGATGAAAGTGACTGGTTGAGAAGAGTGTTGGAAATGAATGTAGAAGGAAGTAGAGGACGGGGAAGACCGAGAAAGACTTGGCCAAAGATGGTGGAAGAAGAAATGCGGGCAAAGGGGTTAACAAGGAGAGATGCAGAAAATAGGGCAAGATGGAGAAGATTGTCATGGGGCCCGCAAGGATAACCCCCGCTCTAGCAGGGAAAATGGCCTTAAAATGCATGTTGTTGTTGTTGTATCACGCTTATCTGCTGTGACACCTCCGTTAATACTCTTGGAATCATATTATCTGGTCCTGGAGCTTTATTATCCCTTAATTTTCGTAGCTGATATGACTATTTATGACGTGACTTTTTATAGCTACAGTCTTTCATTATTACCCTGCGCACACGAAGCGAAAAGTGCGGTTAAGTAATTGGGTTCACTTCTGTTTGTCCATCTGCCCATCTGTCTGCAAACGACAGTCGATGATGGAGGAACAACTTGATTTCAAGTGAATGTTATATTTTGAACATAAATCAGACAACGAACCTGTAGTTTAGCAGTACTTTGGCTCAGAATTCGTCCCGAACACTTCATGCTCAAAGAGAAGTGAGAAAATTTTGTTTTAGTCTTTTTATTCTGTTTGGCAGTTAAAATTGAAAATCATTCCAAACAGGAAACTTACTGTTTTTAAGGATGCCATAAAGGACACAAAAAACTAATATAACGTGCTAGATAGGGCGGTGTATAAAACACAAAACCATGATGCATCTACAGCGGTAAACTTTCTGCAAACTTTAAAGTGTCTAATTTATTTCAATTTAATTATATACAGTACTTGAACACAGAACACAAATCGCCTTTTTGCCACTTTTTAAAACCCTCTTGTTTAGCTTGGACGCATTAAATAAGGTGGTGTATAAGATTGCATCAATGGTGCTAAACTTCTGGAATTATTTAATACGACCTTTAAAATCATTATTAGCCCCCATTTGACTTAGGCCGAAACGGGGTCTTATGGATTTGATCTCGTCCAACTGTCTGTGCATCCGTGCTTCCGCAACCATATCTTGGAGATGTATGGACCGATTTTGTTCATACTTGGCACAAAGACAATACAACACGGTATGCATATGCACATCATTTTGTTTCTCGATGCGATAAAAGATGGACTACTGGCGGCCATTTTAGTTGTAAAAAAAACCGGTGCTGACCTCGTCCTCAACCATTTCTCGGGCATGCATTGGCCGACGTTGTTTAAACTCAGCACGCAGATCAGGAATTATGGTTTACATAAGCATGTCATTTTTTTTTCGAGGTCAGATCCAAGATGACCGACCGGCTGGCGGCCATTTTGTTACTTAAACATGTCTCCAACAATTTCTCGGGCATGCATTTACCGATCTTGTTCAAATTTGGCACACAGATAATGAATGATGGGTTACATATGCACGCCATTTTCTTTGGAGATCAGATACAAGATGGCTGACTGGCGGCCATTTTGTTATTTTAACATGTCCCCATCAATTTATTGGACGTGCATGGACCGATTTTCTTCAAACCTGGCACAAAGCCAATACGTGAGTAAGCATATGCAGAACATTTTGTTTTGTCATCTGACCAAAGATGGCTGACCGATTGCCTTTAACTCCGTACAGCAAAATTACTGAAACGTGACACTTTATGTCTTTTTTATGCCTCCGCCGATGAAGTCGCGGGAGGCATTATGTTTTCAGGTTGTCCATCCGGCTGTCCATCCGTCTGTCCGAGATAGGTTTTCGTTACCGTGATAACTTGAGAACTCCTGAAAGGATCTTAGTCAAACTTGGCACAGGTATGTATAATGAGGTAAAGATGAACTGATTAGATTTTGAGGTAATGAGGTCATTTTCGGTTAAAAAAAAAAAAAAAAAAAAAAAATCCTGTTACCACGATAACTTGTGAACCAGTGATGGGATTCTGACCAAATTTGATACACTTATGTATAATGATGTAAAGATGAACTGATTAGATTTTGCAGTCAAGAGGTCAAAGGTCCAAAGTCTGTAACTTGAGAATGGCTGAAGTGATCTAATTCAAACTTGGTACAGGTATGTATAATGATGTAAAGATTAACTGATTAAATTTTGGGGTCAAGAGGTCAAAGTCAGAGGTCTTGTCAGGTAAAAATGTGAAAAATTGAGAACAGCTGAATGGATTTAAAGCAAACTTGATACAAGTATTATAATGGTGTAATAATGTGGGCGGAGGCATATCGGTCGACGTCGTGACGTCGTGGATTGTCGTTCTAGTTCTCGTTTTATTTAAATTAAATTACAGTATATACTTGACACTGTATGTGCTGGGGTAAGGTGTTAATAATACTTATAAATAAATCTGTGGCACTATAACTTTAAACAAACATAGACATTTAGTCTTATTGTATGAAAATAATACGAGATGAATGAAATGTACAGTTTTGTAAAAGAGACCAATATGATTTCACTCAACTGGTATAGGATAAATTAACCTTTAAAAGCAAGCGAGGTCGAATCGAGACCCGCACTCCGTGGATGCTGACGAGGCGTAGGCGTAACGTAGGAAAAACGTAGCAGGTCACGTGGTCCGAAACCAGAGGCAAACTCGATGTGCCCGTTCACAGTTCAATCAGCGAACCGCAGCGTACTCTTCAAACGCAGTGTTTGCGCACACACATCCCCGACAGACGACAGGGTGCCGAGAAAAGCAAACGCTTAGCAAGAACCTTTTCGGTGAGCGAAGCGTGAGGTTCAAAATGGCCGACGGCTCGTACTTGAGTCGAGGCGACCAGGCGAGGATTCGTCTCGAATCTCAGCGCCCAAAACTTGACGACGCAGATTTCACACTCCCATCGGTAACTCCTACCGCAGGATGTCCTTTCAGGGAAGTCAAAATTCCTTTGTGACCTTCGTTAGACCTTGCTCGTTACAGAGCTCGACGTCACGCGTCTTGTCCGAATTTCCTCGCCACGCCGCTTCTTCCTCTTCCTCTCTTCCGGCTCGGTTTCCTGTATCATTTAAAGTTAGACTTTTTAACTTTAGAAAACCGTTCCTCAATAATAAACCTTTTGAAGATAATAATAGTACATAAGATCAGAACTACGTCAAGTGGGTGAAAACCACAATAACGGAAGTTACGAATCCGCAACACATGCTTCCTTTGATGCACATTTGATGCACAACCGTAACAGGTTCTCGGGGGAAAAAAAGGTAAAATGTTTTGCAACACCCCTTACAAATACCTTGTAGTAGAAGGGGGCCACCAAATTTTTCATAAAAACGTGCAAAACAATTACCAAAGAATATCTGCGTAGAACAAGTCTGATCGTGAAAAAAAACTCTCACCCCAAGAAACAAAATCAAAGCCATAAACCAACTAACAGTACCAATGTTCCAGTACAGCTGTGGAATAGTAATCTGGCTACAAGTGGATATCAATAAACTAGATATAAAACCAAGGAAACTCCTCATTATCCACAAAATGTTCCCCAAAAATCAATGCATCCCAAGAATGTACCTCCCGAGGAAAGGAAGAGGTGTCGGCCTGATGGAACTCAACCAAGAGCAGAGTGACGAGTGTCGGATTAGCTGAGTATGTGATTAGCAGAGTAACAAACAATTTGTGTACAAGCTTGAACACAAGCCAAAAAGTTATCTCTCACTCACCTTGCAAAAAAAACTTCCAAAAACAGGTGTGATTAGAAGATGTCACGCACCAAACCAAAACAACAACAAATACAGTCCCAACAATTGCAAAAAAGACAAAAGAAAAAGACAAGATGAAATAATAGTGTCTGCATTGTAGAAACAGGAAGCACGAGTCACCTCCTTGCAGGATGTAAAAATTCATGTCAGAGCAGCTGTCACCCAAAGGCACAACAAGGTATGTAGAGTAATCCACTGGCACATCTGCAGAAATTTCAATATCCCAGTTCAACAAAACTTGTGGAAACATGAACCAATGGCAATCATTGAAAAGAAGGACATAATGCTGACGTATGACCTGATGATCCCATCCAGCGTGAACATAGAAGACAAAGCATTGCAACCGGACATAGTACTCAGGAACACAAAGGAAAATGCAGCATTGCTGATTGAGATATCAGTACTCTGCGATTTTGGCCTAAATAATGCAGAAATGGAGAAAATGACCAAATACCAAGACCTCAATAATGAAGTGAAAAGATCCTGGAAGCTGAAGAGCATTGGAATTGTACCAGTGATAATTGGGGCAACGGGAATAATAAAGCAGAACGTTAGAGATTTTAAAAACCATCCCTGGGAGCAGTACCACAAATGAACTACAGTTGGAGGCTGTACGGAGCTCAGTGACGATCCTCAAAAAGCCCTGTACGAACCTTCACTCTTTCATTCCTCTTTTCTCCTGCCTCTGGAACAAACTCCCACACTCTCTTCAATCCCTCTACCCCCTCCAGGTCTTTAAAACAGCTGTTCACCACCATCTCTTGTCTTCCCCCATCCAAAACCTTGATTTTTTTTTTTACCCCCGTTAAAACACCTCAAATCCGCCTCTTTCAATCCCCAACTTCTTTCCTGAAATTCCTAGTAGTGTTCATTTGCTTTATACCGTGTACCCCTACTCCTCCCCAGCCCACCCCCTTCCACAGATCTACCGATGTCCTTGTTATCTACTGTTGTTGTGCTTGTATACTTCCCTCTCCCTCCGCCTCTTGTCTCCCGCTCCCTTCATTGTATGTTTTATGTGTCTGTGTGCATGTTTTCATGTTCAATGTGTTAGCTCTTCCACGAGCCTCGATTCTGTATACAAAAGGCAGAATTTACAAACAAAATAAACTTTAAGACCATTAGCATCCCTCATTAAAGCTCCATCATACTAGATGTCTGACTTTTTAGCACAATTCTTCAGCATATACCATACTAGTGTCGGAACGACTGAAAGAACATCAAGAATAGTGTTGAAAAAATTATTAAAAAGGTAAAATCCTTGAGGATGAGATCCTGGTGTCTTTCAATGTGATTTCGTTCTTCACCAATGCTTCGGTCGCTCTGGCGAAAAATATCACAAAAGAATGGTCCAAACAATTCAACAGTTGGAAACGCCAAGTCAAAATTGCCTTTTGACACCAAATGGTAACACAAATCTGCTGAAAACATCCACAATCATGTTATATAAGCAACACACTATCAACAGATACTTGGTAACGCAAAATGGGTTCTCCAATGTCTACAGTCGTGGCTAAACTTGTGATGGAGGAAACTGAACAAAATACATTCCAATCTGATGAGAGTTACCTCTCATGGTACGGGAACAGGTATGTTGATGACACATCCATCATTGTGCATCTGGACAAGGTATACCACTTTCTCGAGTAACTCTCGGCTGCCTCTTTCACAAAAAGTTTCACAAAATGGGTTTAAAAACAAAATATTGGCCTTTTGGGGGTGAAGAGGTTTTCTAGAAAACCAGATGGCTCACCAAAAACTTCCATGTATACGGAAAACCAACCCACACCAGTGGATTACTGGATTTCAATTTGTGCAATCTGAGCAGCAAGCTGAGGAAGGAAATAGACACAATAGAATAGTATTTGCTTCTCTACTACACAGGCCTTTCAGAAAGCATTGGTAGAATAATTCCCAGCACACAAGTAGATGTAGGTGATCAACCTTTGTGAATAATTAGTCATGTCAATACGAAGCAGTAAAGACAGGATTATATCATCCAATCGGTGACAAATTGAGTGGAGTATTGTGCTATCTCAACTGTTTCCAGAAGGCAGTTCCAGAAATGGGAAGAAAGATGAACAAATGAGTGGAGGTATACGTTAAACCTTAATTTTGAGAGTTGAAGCAGGAGGGGGTATTGAAGAACACATGCATGCTGGAGGGGTTGGGGAAGGTCGGAGGGCTGAGAGAGGAGAGAGAGATAGACTGCGGGGAGGTGTTAATATAAGAAAGACTACCAACCTGTCTCTAATGCTGGATCAACGGGACTTATGCTTCAGTTTTATTGTTGGAGGTGCTGGAAAATTGAGTTAGATTTCACAGACATCAAGATATACGGAGATGATGGTCATATACCAACCCATGAGGGAGAGCAAAATTCCATTGAGATGTAGAGAAAGGCCTTGTAGGCTGTTTGTGGAACTCTTATTTTTCCAGGAATGACTTGTAATGACAGAGGACGTCCAGGCTGAATCTGGCTTTGGAGGCTAGATTTGCTCTATGATCGACTCGGGAGAGGTCCTGAGTGATGGTGAAGATGACAGGTTCAAGAGACTGGGCCGATTTCTGTAGCTGACCATGTAAATAGAGAGGTGGATTCATTTATTGCTCCTTCAGGAGCAACAGTATTGTCTTAGATCAGTACAGTCGGTGCACCTGCAGGAAGACAACCTGATGGTCTCCTTTAGTACAACTGCTATCTGCCTAACAGTGGGATGAAGTACCATATGGAACATGTGTAGTTGTCTGGAAAAAGGAAAGGAGGATTTTCCAGAGTATCGCAGGTCAAGTAAGTAGATGAAGAACAAGACTGGGCCCAAGATACTACTTTAGGGAATTCCAGCAATCACTAGTATAGGTGAGGAGAGGGTTCCATAGATAGGGAAGAGTTGATTGTGTTGAGTGGAGGAAATCAGAAAGCCAGTTAATAAGGTGGTGGCCTTGAAAGCCACAGTCAGTGAGCCTGGCAAGTATATGAGAATGCTCGGGTCTTTTGCTGCTCTGCAGCAAAAGTTGTTGTTGTTGAATGCCTGAAATACGTATGTCCAAGGAAATGGTCCTGACTTTTTGTTTTTGATATTTGAGGCCTCAGACCCTTGCTAAGAGAGATCGGTGGGGACAGGAAATGGATGCATCGAAATCGAAGCAGACACGTGCTAAGGCCTAGAGTACGTGGCCTGAAGAAGTCCCTTGGAAAGTGGATGAAACACCAGCTGAGACTAGGTCTGCTCTCATCAGTTTGTAATAAATTTGGCTGGAGATCTTAGCATGAATATCAGTTGGATGCACCCTTCCTTCACTAAAACTACGGAAAATCCCAATCACCCTCAACCTATATAATATATATTCTGTGCATACGTATTTGGAGAAACGACATTAGCCTTGTGAGCATCTAAGATATACTAATTATCACAAAGGAGAAATTAATGTGCTATAATGTAAAAAAATAAAAATATCTCTAGATGCATGTGTTATTATGCCCTGCTGACAAGAGAAATCACACTTAATAAAAGCACGGCATGTGTGAACAGAGAATGTCAACATGCCTGCTGTGAATGAGTGGTAAGTGTGCAATCAATTAATGTTCCAAACGTGAAAAAGAACAAAGGGCGAAAATGTATTTTGGGAAACAAAAAAGAAGCTCTCTCACATGTAAAATCATCTGTGTCAAAACGACCATAAAAGATGACGTCACAAAAGGTGATGACTTCATTGACTATTTGAAGTGAGCTAACAGACCAGTAAATCATACACATGTTCTGTAATTGCCAGAAATAGTTTTGCTTTCTGGCTTGCCCATGTCAAATGGGTTCAACACTTACAAACAGGGCAGCTAAAATTGAGACACTGTGATGAAGATGTCATTGTCGATGATGCGAATAATCATCCAAAACCTTAAGAGCACCAAGGAGGAAGAAGCAACATCCTGAAAAATCACTTTTTCCAAGTAAAAACAAAAAGATAACATCGCTGGAGAAAGGATTTCATCAGCTTTGTATTGCGAGCTTTGAAAAACAAGTACATTCTCCAGATTGGGCATCACTGTCAATAAGTCTGTAAAGATTCCATAATGACCCACACAAGGTTATGAGATCTCCTCCACATTGCAAACAAGAAAGAGCAATTAGATTGCAGACCTTCACCAGGATGTGTTTTAGTGGTTTTTGGGGCTTTTGTGTTAAAACAAATATGGCGGCCGAACCACGTGACCGAAGACGTCATCATTTTTTTTCTCCACAAATTTATTCCGAGATGACGCTCAAGAAATGTCATCTTGATCGGATGAAGTTTTGTACTTGTCGAATTATGACGTCATAATGGAGGCACCTATAAAATCATAATTTACATTCGACGCAGGGCTTTCGGAGATATAGAGGTGCAAAGTTTTTCGGTTTTTCCAAGATTGCGCCTTGTACCACGTGACCTATGATGTCATAATTATCATTAAAAATTCTACAGGAGGAGGTGTACCTATGTTGAAAATTTCTGTCAATCAGACCAACGGTTGCAGAGAAAATCATATTTATTCTGTGTGGACAAACAGACAAACAAATGGAGTCAAATGCAATACCCTCTCCTTTGGCGAGGGTAATAATGTAAAAAGAAAACAGGCAAACTTTAAATTTATGATATGTCAATATCTCAGAATATATCGACTCAGCGTGCACGACATGCAACACCGACAAGAGAGTCAAGGATATGCACCTGCAGGAAGACAACCTGATGGTCTCCTTTGATGTCACCTCATTGTTCACATTGATACCCACACGACTGGCAACAGCAACCTGTGTTGAAACATCGTCACAGACACAACGCCGGCAGACAACAGCGAAGTCGGTTCAGCACAGATTATGTCTCCAATGAGTCTGTTCATGAACCTGACATACTTCACCTTTGATGGGACAGTGTATCACTATCGACAGGGATGCACCAACGGGGTCACCAATTTCAGGCCTCATCACCAATGTTGTGTGAAGCGGACGATGAGGACGAGCGCGGCTGGAGTGAACGAACGGCGGCTAAGGCCTGGTTCCCGCGCTCGAAGTGCGCTCCAAGGCGTGTTTTCCCCGCGCAAGGACGCGGGGGCTGTAACGATTCCCAACGGGGTTCAAGTCACTCAAAGCTGAGTACAAAGACAAACGCATTCTTTTCCAGTTATTTTTCCCTTTGTGTTGTATACGAGTCTGTGTGGAGTGCCCCTTGATGAGGAATTTAAGTTCACCATGCATTCTTTTGTTACCGGCATTTCATTCAATAAAGACGGTATTTTTGCATTATAATTCCATATCGGTTTGAATTGATTACCAGGGTCGACGACGTCCGGTGGGTTCCGTACAGGTAAGAGCTTCGCCGCCCTCCCCCCCCCACCTCCCCCACCCCCCCTCCCCACGTATTCACACCGCCATTGGATTGATCGCCTTGGAGTGTAAAGCTCGATCGGCTATCCATCCCTAGGGGTGTTCACCTTGGGAACGCGACAATATACATACATTCACACACACACACACACACACACACACACACACACACACACACACACACACACACACACACACATACAAGCATACATAAATGTAAACACAAATGTGTTTTTTTATTGAAGCCAATTTTCCTGGGAGCAGGCTCAGATTTATAAAAGCTTACAATATAAATACTTAATACTGCTTACTTCAGGTGGATTAAAAACTCATAACCTCTGCAATGCCAGTCATTGCCCTCACCACTAAGCCTTCTTCATTTGAAGTTGATTTTCTATGGGGCTTTGAGGTGTTTATGCATGTTATGCAAGGTAATCGTACAGGTACTCTTTGATGCACAGGGAAAACTATTAAAAATGATGATCATATTGACAAACCACCAGTATTGTGGCCAATTATATTTTCCAGAAGAAACTGTTAAATTGTTAAATTTTTCATCTTATTGGTTTGTTAGATAAATTACAATTTAATGTATACTATTAATTGCTGCATGCACCAGCCTCTTGCTTTATGCAACATCTTACATTTTCACAAGTAAAAGTGCAAGAATCCAAGATGTAAAATGTGAAAGAAGGCAATTTATTGATATTCCACTTAATTATTTAGAATGCCATAGCTCATGGATGTCAAGGTGTCATTTGGAGTGAGATCAAGGGCAAGTGAGCTTGATATAACTGCCTTTCTTCTGCTTGGTGTCATAGGATCACATATTTGAATCAATACCATATTCACATCATGCGACCTCTCGTTGGAAGCCAAAGAGGTCTGAAAACAACCCAAAGGTGCAATCCAAAGCAAAATAAAAACTCGACAAAAACAATTCGGCTGGTTTGAAACATATGCATGCATTCCATAGTTGCTGGTGCTTGGGGTTAATTACGGTATGTATATATATATATATAGATATATGTGCATTCAGAAAGTATTCAGACCCCTTCACTTTTTTCACATTTTCTTATGTTGCAGCCTCATGCTGAAATCGTTGAAATTCATTTTTTCCCTCATCAATCTACACTCAATACCCCATAATGACAAAGAGAAAACAGGATTTTAGAAAGTTTTGCAAATATATTAAAAAGAAACAACTGAAATATCACATTGACATAAGTATTCATACCCTTTGCTATGACACTTGAAATTTTGCTCAGGTGCCTCCCATTTCTCTTGATCGTCTTTGAGATGTTTCTACACCTTGATTGGAGTCCACCTGTGGTAAATTCAATTGATTGGACACGATTTGGAAAGGCACACACCTGTCTATATAAGGTCTCACAGCTGACAATGCATATCAGAGCAAAAACCAAGCCATGAGGTCGAAGGAACTACCTGCAGAGCTCAGAGACGGGATTGTGCCGAGGCACAGATCTGGGGAAGCCGACAAAAAAAAAATCTCTGCTGCATTGAAGGTTCCCAAGAGTACAGTGGCCTCCATAATTCTTATATGGAAGAAGTTTGGAACAACCAGGACTCTTACTAGAGCTGGCCGCCCGGCCAAACTGAGCAATCGGGGGAGAAGGGCCTTGGTAAGAGAGGTGACCAAGAACCCGATGGTCACTGGCTGAGCTCCAGAGATCCTGTGTGGAGATGGGAGAAACTTCCAGAAGGACAACCATCACTGCAACACTCCACCGATCTGGGCTTTATGGCAGAGTGGCCAAACGGAAGCCTCTCCTCAGTGAAAGACACATGAAAGCCCGCTTGGAGTTTGCAAAAAAGCACCTAAAGGACTCACAAACTGTGAGAAACAAGATTCTGTGGTCTGATGAAACCAAGATTGAACTGTTTGGCTAAAAAGGGGTCTGAATACTTATGTCAATGTGATATTTCAGTTTTTTCTTTTTAATAAATTTGCAAAACTTTCTAAAATCCAGTTTTCTCTCTGTCATTATGGGGTATTGAGTGTAGATTGATGAGGGAAAAAATGAATTTAAATGATTTAAGCATAAGGCTGCAACATAACAAAATGTGAAAAAGTGAAGGGGTCTGAATACTTTCTGAATGCACTGTGTATATATATATATATATATACTGAACAGCAATAGAAACGTGACTTCATAAAAAGAATTCCTGAACATTTCCCATAGAAATATCAATGCATTTAGTTTAGATATCTCGTTATTTACATTCGTCTGTATCTAAATTTAATCCTAACTACCGACAGTGGTGCACACGTGGATAAAAACAGGTCACCAAAACGCAGGCAAAAAAACGACCATGGTACAAAGTCGTGCATGATTCCCATGGAAATCAAAATGCACGTGCGTCTCCTTGTGACTTTCCCTATAAAAGGCACCCCAAAACGTGTGTTCATCATTCGTGTTTCGATGCCAGCACCTTTCCCAGACTTACGAGGATTCAGGGAGACCAGGCTATTGGAAGATTGCATGCAGGACAGACTGCACGGATGGTTGCCAATGCTTTCCATGTCAACGTGAGAACCATCTACAGGTTACAGGAACGATACCAGGCCACCAACAGCACCGATGACCGCCCACGCAGTGGCAGACCGAGGGTAACAACACCACGACAGGATCGACAGATTGTCCGTCATCACATCCAAGATCGCTTTACCAGGGCTACAGAAACTGCAAGACAAACAGTTGGAACCCACCAGAGACACATTAGTGGTGATACAGTCCGTCGACGTTTGAAGAACAGGGATGTCCGTTGTCACAGGCCGTATCGTTGCCCCATTCTTACAGATCGACACTGCCGTGACCGACCACAGTGGGCCACACAGCATCAAAATTGGCGTTACCAGCAGTGGAGAACTGTTCTTTTCTCAGACGAAAGCCGATACTGTGTTTCCACGGCAGATGGCAGAGTGAGAGTTTGCCGTAGACGTGGGGAACACTACTCAGATGACTGTGTGATGGAAAGAGACTCGTGCGGTGGTCCAAACATCATGGTATGGGATGCTATTGCTCTCAATCACAAAGTCGGTCCTGTGGTGTTCCAGAATATTGGTCCAAGAAGAGGCAATGGTGTCACAGCTGCTCGCTACATCGATCAAGTCCTCAGACCTCATGTTGTGCCACATTTTGGACGTCACGGAAATCATGTCTTCCAGCAGGACAACGCCCATGCCCACACTGCCAGAGCAACAAAGGACTTCCTGCAACAGAATGGCATCCAAACCATGCACTGACCTGCGCTCAGCCGCAATTTAAACCTGATAGAGCACTTGTGGGACGAGGTTCAAAGAAGACTGAATGACGTTCGACCAAGGCCGACAACTGCAGCTCAACTCAGTCAGGCGTTTCTCAGAGTGTGGGCCCAAGTGACAAATGCCTTCATCAACCGAATAATCCACTCCATGTACAAACGATGTATGGCTGTCATCAACGCTCACGGGGGTCACACAAGATACTGATTTTGACCTCCCTTGTTCTCACCTGGTCTTGTGTTTTTCTTATTCAGAACATTTCACATTATTGTTTGAACTGTGGTGACCATACCTGTAATGTTTCATGTTGATCCAAAATCTCAATTCGTGTTGATCATGACTTGAAAATAAAGACTCCAAAATATTGATTCTGACTGACGTTTCTTTTGCTGTTCAGTATATATATATATATATATATATATATATATATATATATATATATATATATTGTTACAGACGCGGCTTAGATGTTATTTACCGAGCGGTTTGGTATGACCACGTCTGCACAAGTTACCCGATTATACCCGAACGTTGACTAATCGCGCTACGCTAGATCAATGAAGGAAAAGACACACGGCTGGGATTAAAATGACACGACACCAGGGATACGGTTCTCAAGACCTCCGGAGGAGGTTATATTAGTGCGGAAGGTTCAGATTACAGGGATGAGAGGTACAGCATAGAAAGACAAGCACTTAGACACACTCTTATATTAACCCCAACAGACGACAGATAAACGGGACAAAAACTGACTCACACGGGGATTGATGGCAAGGAAAGCGGGTATTCGATGGCCAGCACAAGGTGCACCTTGTGCTCAGGGACAGGATCGACCCGGTTTGGTCCAGAGATGCGGGAGGTCTCTCTCTCAGCGCTGGAAGGTGACATTCTTTCTCCAAGCTGGGGGCGCATCTTCTCACATCCGGTAAGTCGCTGCGTATATCCGGCGGGGAGTGACACGCCCTCGGCTCGTTAGCTCCGCCCCAGATGGAATCGGCTCGTTGCTTCTCATTGGGTGCATGCGGGGGGGTTACCGGCTCCGCCCTTGACGAGGGGCTGACAGGGAGCCCCTTCGTGGTAACCCCGTAGAGCGCATGGTCATGGCGGCTAACCGAGCTGGTGGGAGGACGCACACTCCCCCCGCGCGCCGTGGTTGTAGTTGTTGTTGTAGCTGTAGTTGTTGTTGTTGTTGTAGCTGTAGTTGTTGTTGTTGTTGTTTGGGGAAGAAGATGGAAGGAGGTATGGGAAGGTCCTAAACTCACTACTGGTGCCATATAATCACATTCTGGTGCAACGAAGAGTCAGAATTAATGGAAACGAGTCCTTAACTGACATAGACTAAGAATAACTAGCAAGATGTCCGAAAGTTGTCTACGTGTGATGCGGTGGACCTGGGCACGACATTTAATGGGGGAAAAAGGGGAAGGTCGGTTCTACAGAGTGTTGTTTACAGACAAAGGGACTAGGGAATGGGGGATTGGGGATAGTTGGGGAGTATTGGGGAAATAGGGGAATATTTACAAGCGGATATGGAGGCCAAATTCCATATTCGCAACATTGCACCCTTCTCTACCCTCGGGGCGTCCCGACCCGATAAATTTTTACCTATTTTAGTGTGGCACTCAGATGTAGTTCCCTCTACTATTAACTCTACCCTGAGTGCGACAGTTTTACAGATATTCACAAATAAGTAAATATGTCCCCCTGCGACGTTGCACCCTTCTCCTCACAGAACCACACCCACAGGATAACCGAATCCGGAAAGAATCCTCAAACTAAACATACAGCCGGTAGGGAGCATTATTTACAAGACTACGCTGCTATTTACACTACGATCCAGGACCTGTTTCTGGAGGAACACATGCAGATGTTATGCATAGAGAGAGCATGCATGCCAGCATCGATACACCAACCCACGAGTGCTCTGTGGCCTACGGCCTTTAATAACGTGCAGAGCACCCTTTCCCAGCACCAAAAGCACCACCCCAACACCAATCGGTGCAGTCACCATTGTTCATTAAAATAAAAACAACAACCCCTAACCCTGCAGGTGTCTCTTGCTCTTCGTGTGGTGCACTTGGTGTTCTTGCCTCTTTCAAAAAATAAAGAAAGGCGCCAACCGCGTCCATTTCTGTATTGTGGCCTTCAGTGGTGTCAACTATAAGTGGTTCACCTGTATGGCATAGGTGCCACGTTGACCCATAGGTCCTTCCACGGGTGGTGCTTGGCCGCAAAAGAGCTGCGGTCCATTGTGGGTGGCCACAAACATTGCGGTCCATATGGTGTATCGATCCAAGCAGCAAGCAGCGAAAGTGCAGGCCCACAACTGCGGAGCCAGCACCCCTCTCTCCTCTCTCTCTGCCCCAAAGCCAGATCCTCGGAGGTGGCAGACAAAAGAAGCAGACAAGTGAGTAAGGTGGTAAGGGCGCAAAAGTGCACGCAATGTAAGATGATGCACACTGGGGGCACATGGGAACCAGGTGAGACAGGTACGTTCCTATCGTACGCCCCCCCCCCCCCCCCACCAGGTAACCTACATGGCCCCTCCCTTACCCCTTACTGTATCCACAAAACACAACACTACCCATAAACATCTACTTTACAAATCAACAACCATCCCTACTGTCTTCCCCGTTCCTCCCATATACCAAATTCGTCTTCTCTCCCTCCTAACCAATCAAATTTGCCATTGTCAACTTTCATCAAAATTTGCCATCTCCAACTCAACATCAAAATTTGCCATTACCAATTCATCATCAGTCCCTCCTAAGGAGGGAGAGATGGAATCACCCCAATGTCTCATCCACGTCGTGATGCGTCTCACAAATCCTCACAGCAATTCTCATTTCCTGCACACAGAACAAAGAAAACACAGGTGTGGAGTCATCATCATCACCACAGGTAAGTGGCTGCGTATGGTGCGACAGGTTCATCAATCCTAACTATTTCCTAAATGACTTTAACAACTTTACACTACCCGGGGTCTTTCTCCGGCCAAACCATTGGCCCTCTTACACTATGGGTTCTAAAAACCAATTCCCATTGGCCAAACTGTGGTGCTCTTCAATTTGGGGTCTCACTCCCCCGATTCATCTCCCGGTGCCCTCGCACAATTTCTGGGCTGTGGCGTGTACCTCTCCCAGCGGGTCTACCCACCTGCACACCTCCACCACTGCAGTTGCCTCCGAGCTTACCTGCTCCTTACCCTAACCTAACTACCTGGGGAAGGCCCTCTGGCGCTCTCCCCACTCGGTGCCCTCTCTGGCACTGGGCTACCCGATCCACACCCGGGATCCTCAGGCACCCACTCACAACTACCGGCTCCCAGAGCCCACCTGCGGCCTCACCTGGCCGACATCCTCACAGTGGTGGAGTGCCCAACCAACTACACACACTAACAGGCTACACACCCAGCCATTTCCACAACACTAATGCACCCATTCACAACACCATTCTGCAACCGCACCACAAATGCCAATATCCAACCACAATTTACCTATACCCTCTACCTAACACTTACACTACCCGCCCCGGGTACTCGTGAAAGGGGTCCACTCTTCCCCCATCCACACCTTCGCACCATGCACACCACTCCGTACCACTTACTCCAACTCTCTCCACACACCCGTACTTGCACACCTGTGCTCTCACACCTGGTGCCACCTGCACCCTTCTCTCCCCAAGCGCATTCGCGCTGATCCACAACACTCACTACTCACACACTGCTCCACACACCTGTCCAGTTGCACACCTGTGCAATCACACCTGTTCAATTCTCACACACACGGCATCATCTCATCTAACTACTCCCCTCTGAAACTTGCGCTTCCCAGTCGTCCCTTTAAACTATTGCGCTCCCACGTCATTATCATCCACACTAATCTACCTGCGTCCCCACTACAGGTATCAGTCACTAACTAAACTTAACGTTACCTAATGTCACCTTCTAGGGCCCTACACACATATAACCTAACCCACCCGGGCTAGTTTTCACTGCCATACACCCCATAAGCTATTGCTCCTTTGCCCCACTTATGGGAAGGGTGGCAGGGATGCCCCCCTTACCCATCGGGCCCATCGCTCACTACCAATTTTGCACATCAAATTTCAACAAATCAAAAATTTGGCCAATCACTACCCATCATCTGCCAATCACTACTGCCAATCCCTTGCCAATCATCAAATTTTGTTTTTCTCCAATTTTGGGTCCAAAACACTAACCTCATCACCCAGTCTACTCACTAATGCCTCTCGGTGCGCCAATTCCTGTCCAAAGCCCGGCTTCGTAAAGCCAAGCCATGAATGCGGGTTGTTTGGTGCCAGCGGCTGGATACGTCCGGCACTCGGTGCAGGGACGGGGGCTTACCCGGGCCGAGATCCCACGCACCATCTCGGCGTGGAGCCATCCAATGGCTCGATCTCGACCTGCCGGAATGCCTCAACAAAAAGTGGTCGCCATGACGACCCTTCTTATCCAGCCGCCCGCTCCGCCTAGTGGAGCACGGACGCGGCCGTTCAAAGCGAGGCCCAGCACGCACCGAGGGCCCGATTCGGCTAAAAGTCGCTCTAACCTCTAACCCGTGTAACGTCGATGCTTCACCTGCATGCTTACACCCCGCAGCCCGTTCCTTGCTCACACATCCAGCCGTTCCCATGCTACCTTTCCTTACACACCCAGGTACCCTCATTCCACTCACAGACTTGGTCACACACCTGACCACCGAACACTTTGGCACACATTCGTTGGTAGCACACCTCACCAACACACCTCTTCGCGCCCCCTCCTCGGTCACCTCCTCTGTGACAATCACAGGTGTGCCCTCATTCGCACACCCAACCACGTGCCTCACCACCAACTCCAGCGTGCATTCCCACTTACGCTCTACCATTCCAGGTGTGCATCCTGCCATCCCAGGTGTACATCCTCGCTCACCTGTCACAACCAACTCACTCTCCTTGTCACTCTCACTACTCTCACCTCCATTCTTGACAGCGCACTCACCCTTACTCTTGACAGCGCACTCTTTCCCCATGCACCTGTCCGTCACACACCTTTCTCGCGCACACTCTTGCGCACACTCTCCCGTTACACCCTCTGTAACACTCACCACACCGCGCTTCCATGTGCTCCCTCGCACACACGCTACGACCGACTCACTCTCGCCAGCACCCTCACTCCTTGGCACGCACTTTTTCCTCACACACCCCAGAGTCGGGCTTTCTTGCACACCTCCTCTTTCGCACACCAGACCTGTCGCACACTTCACCCACGGCCTCTCACGAACACCCGGGTCTATCTCGACCCCCAAGCTTATTAAATCCCCTGGCGCATCATACGCACGACCATATTGGTCACCACTTACACCGGGTCCTCTTTCTCTTCGCTTCTCCTCCATCACCTGCGAATCCCTCATCCGGTTAATGAGCACATCATCACGATCCGAACACAGACTTTGGACCAATTCTTTTACTTCCTCCTTTATCTCTTTCTTATCCTCTCTCCGTCGCTTCTTAATTTCGCTCACCCCTTCTTCCACTTCTTCTAATTTCTGCTTCACCTCCTTCATCTCTTCGTGCGCCCCTTTAAGTTCTTCCTCTAACTCCACTTTATTTTTTTCTATGTGCTCCCGCACCTCCCGCTCTTTAACCTCCATCACCTCTACCACCTTGTCCATTTTCCTCGTCAGGTCCTCATGTACCGTCTGACACTCTTTTTTAATTACCCCTACGTCCTTTTTCATCTCCTTCTGTGTCGATTTTAAACCCTCTATTACTGCTGTGTTCTTCTTTATCTGGTCCCCCAACTCCTTTTGTCCCACTGTCAGTTGTTCTACTCCCAGCGTCAACTCCTCTATACCACCTTGCAATTTTACAGTCCCCTTTCTCACCTCCTTCTCCATGCGCTCCTTACAGTGCCTCACCTCCTCGCGCACTCCTCCGACCTCCTCACTCACTCCTCTCCTGATCTCCTCTCCCATCACTTGCATCTCCTGCCCAGATGCCACCCTCATCTGCTCCATTTCCTCCCTGTGAGCATCCAGTTTGGCTTCTACCCCCATTCTGACCCCCTCTATCTGCTGCCCCATTTGGTTAACTTCCCTTTCCGCTTGGTCCCTCATGTCCCTCAATTTGCCTTCCATGGTGTTTTCTAACCCCTCTAACCCTTTTTGCATCCCTTCCATTTGATTCTCTTGAGCGGCCATTCTGTTTTCTACCCCCGTTAACCCCTCCTGTATTTCCCCTAATCTATCGTCTAATTTCCCAAATTTCATGTCTAATCCCTTAAAATTATTATCTAACCCCTCACCGGTACCCCTCGCTTCGTCCCTCATTACCCACAATTGCTCACCCTGAGCATCCATCCGGTTCCCCATTACCCCCAATTGCTCACCCTGAGCATCCATCCGGTTCCCTATTACCCCCATTTGGTTTCCCAACCGCTCACTATCAGCCCTCATTCCCACCATTTGTTCCATAAGGGCCCTCATTTGCAGGAGGAAAAGGTTCGAATCCACCAGGGGCGCTGCCACGGTCGCGGGCGTGGAAGCCGTGGCCACCTCGTGCGTGACAACGCTATTTTGCGACCCTGCCGCCCTCACTGCTTCGCTCTCCTCGCGTCCCTCAATTTGGTCCTGGACCGACCCTGCCTCACTCTCCCCTACCGGACCCCAGCTGTCTTGATCCGCCATAGCGCGACTTTCAAAATTCGGGTTTTTATTTCCGTATAACAAAATCAAATTTCGCCGTTATAATTTCGCGCGGGAAACGCGCTCCGAATCGATTCTACTCCAAATTTGGGCCTAATAAATTTAGTCCCGGGTTCGAATCCCACTCCTGACACCAATTGTTACAGACGCGGCTTAGATGTTATTTACCGAGCGGTTTGGTATGACCACGTCTGCACAAGTTACCCGATTATACCCGAACGTTGACTAATCGCGCTACGCTAGATCAATGAAGGAAAAGACACACGGCTGGGATTAAAATGACACGACACCAGAGATACGGTTCTCAAGACCTCCGGAGGAGGTTATATTAGTGCGGAAGGTTCAGATTACAGGGATGAGAGGTACAGCATAGAAAGACAAGCACTTAGACACACTCTTATATTAACCCCAACAGACGACAGATAAACGGGACAAAAACTGACTCACACGGGGATTGATGGCAAGGAAAGCGGGTATTCGATGGCCAGCACAAGGTGCACCTTGTGCTCAGGGACAGGATCGACCCGGTTTGGTCCAGAGATGCGGGAGGTCTCTCTCTCAGCGCTGGAAGGTGACGTTCTTTCTCCAAGCTGGGGGCGCATCTTCTCACATCCGGTAAGTCGCTGCGTATATCCGGCGGGGAGTGACACGCCCTCGGCTCGTTAGCTCCGCCCCAGATGGAATCGGCTCGTTGCTTCTCATTGGGTGCATGCGGGGGGGTTACCGGCTCCGCCCTTGACGAGGGGCTGACAGGGAGCCCCTTCGTGGTAACCCCGTAGAGCGCATGGTCATGGCGGCTAACCGAGCTGGTGGGAGGACGCACACTCCCCCCGCGCGCCGTGGTTGTAGTTGTTGTTGTAGCTGTAGTTGTTGTTGTTGTTGTAGCTGTAGTTGTTGTTGTTGTTGTTTGGGGAAGAAGATGGAAGGAGGTATGGGAAGGTCCTAAACTCACTACTGGTGCCATATAATCACATTCTGGTGCAACGAAGAGTCAGAATTAATGGAAACGAGTCCTTAACTGACATAGACTAAGAATAACTAGCAAGATGTCCGAAAGTTGTCTACGTGTGATGCGGTGGACCTGGGCACGACATTTAATGGGGGAAAAAGGGGAAGGTCGGTTCTACAGAGTGTTGTTTACAGATAATGGGACTAGGGAATGGGGGATTGGGGATAGTTGGGGAGTATTGGGGAAATAGGGGAATATTTACAAGTGGATATGGAGGCCAAATTCCATATTCGCAACATGGCACCCTTCTCTACCCTCGGGGCGTCCCGACCCGATAAATTTTTACCTATTTTAGTGTGGCACTCAGATGTAGTTCCCTCTACTATTAACTCTACCCTGAGTGCGACAGTTTTACAGATATTCACAAATGAGTAAATATGTCCCCCTGCGACGTTGCACCCTTCTCCTCACAGAACCACACCCACAGGATAACCGAATCCGGAAAGAATCCTCAAACTAAACATACAGCCGGTAGGGAGCATTATTTACAAGACTACGCTGCTATTTACACTACGATCCAGGACCTGTTTCTGGAGGAACACATGCAGATGTTATGCATAGAGAGAGCACGCATGCCAGCATCGATACACCAACCCACGAGTGCTCTGTGGCCTACGGCCTTTAATAACGTGCAGAGCACCCTTTCCCAGCACCAAAAGCACCACCCCAACACCAATCGGTGCAGTCACCATTGTTCATTAAAATAAAAACAACAACCCCTAACCCTGCAGGTGTCTCTTGCTCTTCGTGTGGTGCACTTGGTGTTCTTGCCTCTTTCAAAAAATAAAGAAAGGCGCCAACCGCGTCCATTTCTGTATTGTGGCCTTCAGTGGTGTCAACTATAAGTGGTTCACCTGTATGGCATAGGTGCCACGTTGACCCATAGGTCCTTCCACGGGTGGTGCTTGGCCGCAAAAGAGCTGCGGTCCATTGTGGGTGGCCACAAACATTGCGGTCCATATGGTGTATCGATCCAAGCAGCAAGCAGCGAAAGTGCAGGCCCACAACTGCGGAGCCAGCACCCCTCTCTCCTCTCTCTCTGCCCCAAAGCCAGATCCTCGGAGGTGGCAGACAAAAGAAGCAGACAAGTGAGTAAGGTGGTAAGGGCGCAAAAGTGCACGCAATGTAAGATGATGCACACTGGGGGCACATGGGAACCAGGTGAGACAGGTACGTTCCTATCGTACGCCCCCCCCCCCCACCAGGTAACCTACATGGCCCCTCCCTTACCCCTTACTGTATCCACAAAACACAACACTACCCATAAACATCTACTTTACAAATCAACAACCATCCCTACTGTCTTCCCCGTTCCTCCCATATACCAAATTCGTCTTCTCTCCCTCCTAACCAATCAAATTTGCCATTGTCAACTTTCATCAAAATTTGCCATCTCCAACTCAACATCAAAATTTGCCATTACCAATTCATCATCAGTCCCTCCTAAGGAGGGAGAGATGGAATCACCCCAATGTCTCATCCACGTCGTGATGCGTCTCACAAATCCTCACAGCAATTCTCATTTCCTGCACACAGAACAAAGAAAACACAGGTGTGGAGTCATCATCATCACCACAGGTAAGTGGCTGCGTATGGTGCGACAGGTTCATCAATCCTAACTATTTCCTAAATGACTTTAACAACTTTACACTACCCGGGGTCTTTCTCCGGCCAAACCATTGGCCCTCTTACACTATGGGTTCTAAAAACCAATTCCCATTGGCCAAACTGTGGTGCTCTTCAATTTGGGGTCTCACTCCCCCGATTCATCTCCCGGTGCCCTCGCACAATTTCTGGGCTGTGGCGTGTACCTCTCCCAGCGGGTCTACCCACCTGCACACCTCCACCACTGCAGTTGCCTCCGAGCTTACCTGCTCCTTACCCTAACCTAACTACCTGGGGAAGGCCCTCTGGCGCTCTCCCCACTCGGTGCCCTCTCTGGCACTGGGCTACCCGATCCACACCCGGGATCCTCAGGCACCCACTCACAACTACCGGCTCCCAGAGCCCACCTGCGGCCTCACCTGGCCGACATCCTCACAGTGGTGGAGTGCCCAACCAACTACACACACTAACAGGCTACACGCCCAGCCATTTCCACAACACTAATGCACCCATTCACAACACCATTCTGCAACCGCACCACAAATGCCAATATCCAACCACAATTTACCTATACCCTCTACCTAACACCTACACTACCCGCCCCGGGTACTCGTGAAAGGGGTCCACTCTTCCCCCATCCACACCTTCGCACCATGCACACCACTCCGTACCACTTACTCCAACTCTCTCCACACACCCGTACTTGCACACCTGTGCTCTCACACCTGGTGCCACCTGCACCCTTCTCTCCCCAAGCGCATTCGCGCTGATCCACAACACTCACTACTCACACACTGCTCCACACACCTGTCCAGTTGCACACCTGTGCAATCACACCTGTTCAATTCTCACACACACGGCATCATCTCATCTAACTACTCCCCTCTGAAACTTGCGCTTCCCAGTCGTCCCTTTAAACTATTGCGCTCCCACGTCATTATCATCCACACTAATCTACCTGCGTCCCCACTACAGGTATCAGTCACTAACTAAACTTAACGTTACCTAATGTCACCTTCTAGGGCCCTACACACATATAACCTAACCCACCCGGGCTAGTTTTCACTGCCATACACCCCATAAGCTATTGCTCCTTTGCCCCACTTATGGGAAGGGTGGCAGGGATGCCCCCCTTACCCATCGGGCCCATCGCTCACTACCAATTTTGCACATCAAATTTCAACAAATCAAAAATTTGGCCAATCACTACCCATCATCTGCCAATCACTACTGCCAATCCCTTGCCAATCATCAAATTTTGTTTTTCTCCAATTTTGGGTCCAAAACACTAACCTCATCACCCAGTCTACTCACTAATGCCTCTCGGTGCGCCAATTCCTGTCCAAAGCCCGGCTTCGTAAAGCCAAGCCATGAATGCGGGTTGTTTGGTGCCAGCGGCTGGATACGTCCGGCACTCGGTGCAGGGACGGGGGCTTACCCGGGCCGAGATCCCACGCACCATCTCGGCGTGGAGCCATCCAATGGCTCGATCTCGACCTGCCGGAATGCCTCAACAAAAAGTGGTCGCCATGACGACCCTTCTTATCCAGCCGCCCGCTCCGCCTAGTGGAGCACGGACGCGGCCGTTCAAAGCGAGGCCCAGCACGCACCGAGGGCCCGATTCGGCTAAAAGTCGCTCTAACCTCTAACCCGTGTAACGTCGATGCTTCACCTGCATGCTTACACCCCGCAGCCCGTTCCTTGCTCACACATCCAGCCGTTCCCATGCTACCTTTCCTTACACACCCAGGTACCCTCATTCCACTCACAGACTTGGTCACACACCTGACCACCGAACACTTTGGCACACATTCGTTGGTAGCACACCTCACCAACACACCTCTTCGCGCCCCCTCCTCGGTCACCTCCTCTGTGACAATCACAGGTGTGCCCTCATTCGCACACCCAACCACGTGCCTCACCACCAACTCCAGCGTGCATTCCCACTCACGCTCTACCATTCCAGGTGTGCATCCTGCCATCCCAGGTGTACATCCTCGCTCACCTGTCACAACCAACTCACTCTCCTTGTCACTCTCACTACTCTCACCTCCATTCTTGACAGCGCACTCACCCTTACTCTTGACAGCGCACTCTTTCCCCATGCACCTGTCCGTCACACACCTTTCTCGCGCACACTCTTGCGCACACTCTCCCGTTACACCCTCTGTAACACTCACCACACCGCGCTTCCATGTGCTCCCTCGCACACACGCTACGACCGACTCACTCTCGCCAGCACCCTCACTCCTTGGCACGCACTTTTTCCTCACACACCCCAGAGTCGGGATTTCTTGCACACCTCCTCTTTCGCACACCAGACCTGTCGCACACTTCACCCACGGCCTCTCACGAACACCCGGGTCTATCTAGACCCCCAAGCTTATTAAATCCCCTGGCGCATCATACGCACGACCATATTGGTCACCACTTACACCGGGTCCTCTTTCTCTTCGCTTCTCCTCCATCACCTGCGAATCCCTCATCCGGTTAATGAGCACATCATCACGATCCGAACACAGACTTTGGACCAATTCTTTTACTTCCTCCTTTATCTCTTTCTTATCCTCTCTCCGTCGCTTCTTAATTTCGCTCACCCCTTCTTCCACTTCTTCTAATTTCTGCTTCACCTCCTTCATCTCTTCGTGCGCCCCTTTAAGTTCTTCCTCTAACTCCACTTTATTTTTTTCTATGTGCTCCCGCACCTCCCGCTCTTTAACCTCCATCACCTCTACCACCTTGTCCATTTTCCTCGTCAGGTCCTCATGTACCGTCTGACACTCTTTTTTAATTACCCCTACGTCCTTTTTCATCTCCTTCTGTGTCGATTTTAAACCCTCTATTACCGCTGTGTTCTTCTTTACCTGGTCCCCCAACTCCTTTTGTCCCACTGTCAGTTGTTCTACTCCCAGCGTCAACTCCTCTATACCACCTTGCAATTTTACAGTCCCCTTTCTCACCTCCTTCTCCATGCGCTCCTTACAGTGCCTCACCTCCTCGCGCACTCCTCCGACCTCCTCACTCACTCCTCTCCTGATCTCCTCTCCCATCACTTGCATCTCCTGCCCAGATGCCACCCTCATCTGCTCCATTTCCTCCCTGTGAGCATCCAGTTTGGCTTCTACCCCCATTCTGACCCCCTCTATCTGCTGCCCCATTTGGTTAACTTCCCTTTCTGCTTGGTCCCTCATGTCCCTCAATTTGCCTTCCATGGTGTTTTCTAACCCCTCTAACCCTTTTTGCATCCCTTCCATTTGATTCTCTTGAGCGGCCATTCTGTTTTCTACCCCCGTTAACCCCTCCTGTATTTCCCCTAATCTATCGTCTAATTTCCCAAATTTCATGTCTAATCCCTTAAAATTATTATCTAACCCCTCACCGGTACCCCTCGCTTCGTCCCTCATTACCCACAATTGCTCACCCTGAGCATCCATCCGGTTCCCCATTACCCCCAATTGCTCACCCTGAGCATCCATCCGGTTCCCTATTACCCCCATTTGGTTTCCCAACCGCTCACTATCAGCCCTCATTCCCACCATTTGTTCCATAAGGGCCCTCATTTGCAGGAGGAAAAGGTTCGAATCCACCAGGGGCGCTGCCACGGTCGCGGGCGTGGAAGCCGTGGCCACCTCGTGCGTGACAACGCTATTTTGCGACCCTGCCGCCCTCACTGCTTCGCTCTCCTCGCGTCCCTCAATTTGGTCCTGGACCGACCCTGCCTCACTCTCCCCTACCGGACCCCAGCTGTCTTGATCCGCCATAGCGCGACTTTCAAAATTCGGGTTTTTATTTCCGTATAACAAAATCAAATTTCGCCGTTATAATTTCGCGCGGGAAACGCGCTCCGAATCGATTCTACTCCAAATTTGGGCCTAATAAATTTAGTCCCGGGTTCGAATCCCACTCCTGACACCAATTGTTACAGACGCGGCTTAGATGTTATTTACCGAGCGGTTTGGTATGACCACGTCTGCACAAGTTACCCGATTATACCCGAACGTTGACTAATCGCGCTACGCTAGATCAATGAAGGAAAAGACACACGGCTGGGATTAAAATGACACGACACCAGGGATACGGTTCTCAAGACCTCCGGAGGAGGTTATATTAGTGCGGAAGGTTCAGATTACAGGGATGAGAGGTACAGCATAGAAAGACAAGCACTTAGACACACTCTTATATTAACCCCAACAGACGACAGATAAACGGGACAAAAACTGACTCACACGGGGATTGATGGCAAGGAAAGCGGGTATTCGATGGCCAGCACAAGGTGCACCTTGTGCTCAGGGACAGGATCGACCCGGTTTGGTCCAGAGATGCGGGAGGTCTCTCTCTCAGCGCTGGAAGGTGACGTTCTTTCTCCAAGCTGGGGGCGCATCTTCTCACATCCGGTAAGTCGCTGCGTATATCCGGCGGGGAGTGACACGCCCTCGGCTCGTTAGCTCCGCCCCAGATGGAATCGGCTCGTTGCTTCTCATTGGGTGCATGCGGGGGGGTTACCGGCTCCGCCCTTGACGAGGGGCTGACAGGGAGCCCCTTCGTGGTAACCCCGTAGAGCGCATGGTCATGGCGGCTAACCGAGCTGGTGGGAGGACGCACACTCCCCCCGCGCGCCGTGGTTGTAGTTGTTGTTGTAGCTGTAGTTGTTGTTGTTGTTGTAGCTGTAGTTGTTGTTGTTGTTGTTTGGGGAAGAAGATGGAAGGAGGTATGGGAAGGTCCTAAACTCACTACTGGTGCCATATAATCACATTCTGGTGCAACGAAGAGTCAGAATTAATGGAAACGAGTCCTTAACTGACATAGACTAAGAATAACTAGCAAGATGTCCGAAAGTTGTCTACGTGTGATGCGGTGGACCTGGGCACGACATTTAATGGGGGAAAAAGGGGAAGGTCGGTTCTACAGAGTGTTGTTTACAGACAATGGGACTAGGGAATGGGGGATTGGGGATAGTTGGGGAGTATTGGGGAAATAGGGGAATATTTACAAGCGGATATGGAGGCCAAATTCCATATTCGCAACAATATATATATATATATATATATATATATATATATATATATATATATATATATATACTAGCTTGGCTCGGCTCGCTGCGCTCGCCTCATCAAGCGTCGTTACTGGGGAACGGGCTTATTTTAGCTGAGGATAATGACTGTACCCGAGTTGCTGTGTTGTCAGGATTTACACCAATCATAATACAAACAATTATTTTGAACAAATGTATTTGTAATATACGTGATATTACCTTTTATAAGCAATTGAAGTTGAAGACTTAAGTTGAAAAAAAAAAATTCCCCCAAAAACTCCCCCCCCAAAAAAAAAAATTGGAAATTTTTTCAAATAAAATACCCTTAGGACATACGGACGTGAGAGATATGTGCATATCAGAAGTTTAGTACGATTTCACAAAAGTTTGAGGGAGTAGTTCCGTGACAAGACAACACAAGACAACACAGACACTACACCAAACAACAACATGCATTTTAAGGCCATTTTCCTTGCTGGAGCGGGGGTTAGCCTTGCGGTCCCCATGACAATCTTCTCCATCTTGCCCTATTTTCTGCATCTCTCCTCGTTAACCCCCTTGCCCACATTTCTTCTTCCACTATCTTTAGCCAAGTCTTTCTCGGTCTTCCCCGTCCTCTACTTCCTTCTACATTCATTTCCATCACTCTTCTCAACCAGTCGCTTTCATCCTTCCTCAACACATGACCAAACCATCTCAACCTGTTCCTCTTCACAGCATCAATCACAGGCTCTATTCCCATCATCTTTCGCAATTCATCATTTGTCTTCCTCTCTCTCAACGATACTCCGCACATCCACCGAACCATTCGCATTTCCACCCTTTCCAGCCTTCGTTGCTGCTCTACGTTCATTACCCATGTCTCGCTCCCATAAATCATAACACTTCTCACACATGCACCATACACCTTTCCCTTCAGCTTCAATGACACTCCCCTCCTCATCAGCACGCCACTCAGTTCCCGAAACTTCTTCCATGCACATCTCACTCGAGCAACCGTTGCCGAGTCTGATCCACCATCTCCATTCAGCATGTCTCCGAGGTAGCAAAATGTTTTCACACCTTCCAGCCGTCTCCAAGATCCAACTCACAACACAGACACTGCAGATATGTGTGTGTGTGTGTGTGTGTGTGTGTGTGTGTGTGTGTGTGTGTGTGTGTGTGTGTGTGTGTGTGTGTGTGTGTGTGTGTGTGTGTGTGTGTGTGTGTATATATGTCTTGTTCAAGAGGCAAGGTGACATAATTTTTCAAATATCTAATTTAATTCTGTATGAAAAACATTCTGCCAAAGTTTTGCAAGCTAATTACCCTCGCCATAGGAGAGGGTATTGTATTTGAGCCCGTTTGTTTGTCTGTTTGTCTGCACAAAAGAAGTATGATTTTCTCTGCAACCGTTGGTCCGATTGACAGGAAATTTTCACCATAGGTGCACCTCTTCCTGTATAATTTTGAATGACAAGTATGACGTCTTCGGTCACGTGTAATGGCCGCCATCTTGGAAAACCGAAAACTTTGCACCTCTAAATCACCCAAAGCGCTGCAAAGAAAAAAACGAGTCATGGCTCATTGTGAGGAACTCTCCATGGGGAATAATATATATTAATGATGATGTCATAAGTTCCTCCATTATGACGTCATAATTCGACAAGTACAAAAATTCATCCGATGAAGATGAAATTTCTTTAGTGTCATCTATGGATAAATTGGTGAAAAGAAAAGAAAAAATGATGACGTCATTGGTCACGTGGTTCGGCCGCCATATTTGTTTTGACACAAAAGTCTTGAAAACAACTAAAAATACGTCCTGGCTGGGGCCGGCAATCTCTGATTGCGTTTCCTTGTTTGACTTTTATTTATGTCCATTGGAAGATCACATAATCATGATCAAATAACAAAATATGTGCATAAAGGTGGGAATGGTCTGCAGGAGTGTATTGTTTGTGAACTATTCCTCCAGTTTTGGCCTAAGATTGGCATATACACAACTGAAGGGGTTAATATTCCAAACCACATTTGGGGGTGGGAAAAGGCAGTGGGGAGGGCAGGGTTGGTTGTTCATGACAATGATTCAAACTGTCACTGAAAGTCATGAGAGTGTAATGCACAGTTGTAGATATGATCTTTGCAAGGAAATAAAAAACAAACTGTCAAACAGAAAAATTGTATCAAAATGTAAACATATTAAAGCTTTAATTCAAATGAGGCACAAAAACGAAAGAAAAGTCAAGGCCTAACACAATGAAAAATGGCTATGGTTCCATAAATTGCGAGCATTTTTGTGAATTGCTACATCATGAAGTTTACATTATATATACAGTCATGTGAAAAAGTAAGTACACCCCATGTAAAGTTTTGACTTTTTCAACATACAGCTATTTGACCTTCATTTCAACAATATTGATAGATAAAGGTGATATAATATAACAAATATCATGAAACATTTACATTTTGTAGTCCATTGTATAATTTAAATAAACATAAATGCAAATTTCGCATGTGGAAAAAGTAAGTACACCCTTGGCTCTAATAGGTGGTATTGCCCCCTTTGGCAGAAACAACCTCAAGTAGGCAGTTCTTATAACTGTCTACCAGTCTCTGACATCGACTGGGAGAAATTTTTGCCCACTCCTCCATGCAGAATTCTTTCAGCTGTGCGACGTTTGAGGGGTTTCTTGCATGCACAGCTCGTTTCAAATCCCCCCCACAACATCTCGATGGGATTTAGAACCGGGCTTTGACTTGGCCATTCCAGGACCCTCCATTTCTTTCTTTTCAGCCATTCCTTGGTGGATTTACTGGTATGTTTAGGGTCATTGTCATGTTGCAAGGTCCACCTTTGGTTGAGCTTCAACTTTCCAACAGATGGCCACACATTATCCTCAAGCACCCTCTGATACAATGAAGAATTCATAGTGGATTCTATGATGGTGAGCGGCCCAGGCCCTGATGCAGCAAAGCTGCCCCAAACCATAATATTTCCACCACCATGCTTTACAGTTGGTATCAGGTTCTTGTGGTCAAATGCTGTCTTTGGTTTTCGCCAAACATCTCTTCTGGTACTATGGCCAAATAGCTCTACCTTTGACTCATCTGTCACACATTGTCACACATTGTTCCAGAAGTGCTGGTCTTTGCCTCAGTGTTCATTGGCAAACTTTAGTCTTGCCCTGATGTTCTTTCTGGACAGCAAAGGTTTCCTCCTGGCACACCTCACATGTAGATCAAATTTGTGCAGCCTCTTTCTAATGGTAGACTCGTGCACTTTGACATTAACAGTGGCAAGAGCTACCTGTAGGTCCCGTGATGACATTCTGGGGTTCTTAGAGACTTCTTTCAGCATCTTGCGGTCTGCTCTCGGGCTGAACTTGCTGGGGCGGCCTGGCCTGAACAAGTTGGCAGTTGTTTGGAATCTTCTCCACTTGTAGATGATGTTCTGGATAGTCGAATGATTGATTTCAAATTGTTTGGAGATCTTTTTAAATCCCTTCCCAGACTCGTAGGCATCTATAACCTTCTTTCTGAAGGCCTCAGAGAGCTCCTTTGATCTTGGCACGGTGACACCACACACTTCAACTACAAAGAGCAAACCAAACTAAATGTCTGAGGATTAAATAAGACAGGTTCCTCCAAGATCCTCTCTAACGATGTTCTAATCATTTGCACCTGAGCTGATGCACATGATTCTACTTTTAGGTATTTGAAGTAGTGATAAATGTAAGGGTGTACTTACTTTTTCCACATACGAAATTTGCATTTATGTTTATTTAAATTATACAATGGACTACAAAATGTAAATGTTTCATGATATTTGTTATATTATATCACCTTTATCTATCAATATTGTTGAAATGAAAATCAAATAGCTATATGTTGAAATATGTTGAAAAAGTCAAAACTTTACATGGGGTGAACTTACTTTTTCACATGACTGTATATATATATATATATATTGTTGTTGTTGTTGTGGGAATGATATTTAGGGGTTAATAAAACTGTTTCGTATAATGATAGTTATTTCTTTGCATTTGTTTGGATAAGGGTGGCGTACTATTTGTGCAATAGATATGTGTTGCATCAGTGCAGATAGATGTCTGTTTTTTCTACACTACTGTTGTTTGTCCTCCCCTCTTCGAACCTCTGGCTGTGCATTTTTTTATGTTATTCTCCTCTGTTGACATGTTTTTACAAAGCACACACGACATATTTGCAGCTCAGGCAATGAGAGTATGCATGTGAGGCAAACCTGCATTGAAAAAGCCGGCAATTAGTCTCACCACAGGAGCTGATTGTCAGGGCGAAACAGCATTGAGGAAGTCGGCAATTTGGCTCAACACGGGAACTCACTTACATGGCTCACGCGGCCATATCAGCGGTTATCTCGCGTGTGGTTGCCAGTTGCTGATGCATCTCATGCAGAGAGGCTGTTGATCGTTACAGCTGCTCTGAGAGAGAACCGACAAAGCCGAGAGAGTGATTGTTACACCAGAGGAGAATCAGCTGTTTGGTGGAACAGCTATCGCGCAGAAGAGAGGAGAATGGCTGAGTTTCTGAGTGTGCCGAAGCTGTGAACATTTAATCCCCGAGCAAAGAGGGCCTTGAGGGAGCGACAATTATGGAGCTTGAGGAGATTTTACGTCAGGTTGCACCAGAGAGCTGCCAATACATCAAACTTTACTCTCGGTCTCCTGCACAGCTTGCCTCCAGGTGTGAAATCGACCTCTCGACATTGTTTGTTATGTATTCCCTGTACTGTATTCTTGTCGAGTATATGAGTGGGCCCTAAGGTAAGAACCATTAAGAAATCTGTGGGATTTGGGTTGTTCAAGGGTAGTTAGGGATTAACGGATTTGTTAACCGATTCATTTATATTTGCTTACTGCATCCTGGTTGTTCCCATTTCATTTACTTGTTAAATAAATATACCTGGTCTGAAGGTTGGATTGTGCTTTGATCTCATTTGGTGATTTCGGCGTTTGGTACCGTTGCTCGGTTGGATTATGGAGGTCGCGAGTACGTACCGACACATCACTCAGTTAATTACACGGTCCCAACGAGTATTGTAAGGTGACAAACAGGGCCGGGAACTTTCTCAGTGCTGTGGACTTAGCTGGCGATTGCGGTCGTTTTGACATGACCCGCGGAACTCAAACCAGGTAACTGGAAGGGCTGCAGCTGTTACAATATATGTCCCTTAACCCTATATCACCCTCCATAATCCCTACCTCTAGTATGGCACACAGGTACATTTGTAAGATAGGTTGATAGTAGGATAGGACCATCAATCCTGATGTTTGCTTTGGTTGAAGAAATCTTGATAATTTATCAAACGGTTTTGTACGATTTTTAAGTGACCTTTTCTTTTCCTTTTGTGGAGCGTGTGTTCATCTTTACGTATCAACCACCAGGCGTTTTGCTTTCTTACATCAAACAAAGTCATCCTTTGTTACCCTCGCCTGAGGAAAGGGTATTGCATTTGAGTCAGTTTGTCTGTCTGTCTGTTTGTCTGTTTGTTTGTCCTTACAGAATAAATATGATTTTCTCTTCAACCGTTGGTCCGATCGACAGGAAATTTTCATCATCGGTGCAACTCCACCTGTAGAATTTTTAATGATAATTATGACGTCATATGTCACGTGGTTCGGCCGCCATCTTGGAAAAACCAAAAAATGTTGCACCTCTCTATCTCCAAAAGCACTGCACAGAGAAAATTGAGACATGGCTCATTGTAAAGAACTCTCCATGGGGAATAAAATATGTTAATGATGATGTCATAGGTGCCTCTATTATGATGTCATAATTCGACAAGTACAAAATTTCATCCGATCAAGATGAAATTTCTTTAGCGTCATGTAGGCATAAATTGGTGGAGAAAAAATAAAATAATGATGACGTCATCGGTCATGTGGTTCGGCCGCCATATTTGTTTTAACACAAAGGCCTTGAAAACCACTGAAAATACATCCTGGCAAGGGTCTGCAATCTCTGATTGCTCTTTTTCTTGTTATAGTTTGTTTTGTACACATGATTGAGGCTCATGGTAGAGAACAAAATGGAAAGGAAGAAACGCCAACACCAAGTGATTCCAATGATGTGAGAAAAGAGAAATGAATTAGTGGAGGTGAGAAGGGAGCTTTGATTTTGGGACTTTAACAAGAAGAAGGTCACTGGCAGACCATGTGCATCCTTCAAAAGTCAAGAGAGGGCAGAAGGTGCAAGACCAAAAAGGAGGTGGTGGAATACAGAGGCCAATAACCTGTCTTTGATGTGAAAGTAACAGGTCTAAGACAATCAGCTTTGTCACTGAGAATCCCAATGATTTCTTGATTTATTGACACAAGTAGACAAATCCCAACAAGCTTTTGACTTTTCTTCTGATGTCCCACAAAGCAACATTCCTGGGCTTTTCCTTTTTGGATCACATAAGCAACCTCTCTGCTTCCTTGGAATATACTCTCCAACTTCACAAATGACTTAAATTTATGCTGAACAGTACTTTACTCACTGACAAACATTTTACTCCTAAATCTGCATCTTGACTTTAACACTGATAAGTCCCTCATTCGTACCCTGTTCTTTCATAAATATTGGCTGGCATTTTCTCCGGTGCTTCCACAACCAGTGTGTAACGGAAGTCCCGTCTTGGAATCTCCTTGTCACTTGGCAGGCTTCTGACTCTCACAAACTTTAGCCACAACCTGTACATCTCCAAATAAGCCTCAAGTACCTGACACTCTCAGAATACTTCATCCAACCAAGTCCTTCCATGTCTTACTTCGCTCAAAATGGTGTACAAGGCTTTCTTTGGCAGCCATGTAGATTATAGCTCATATTACAAGGTGCTACATCAGACCTCACTTCCCAGGAGGGAGATTACAAGGCTTTAACATTTACTGGTATCTCTTGACATTAGGCTGGAGGTAGGTTGGTGAACATGTGGTCCATTTTTGCTTTTCTTAAAAAAACATTCCCCTCAATGACCTTTTAGTTAACACAACAGTGTAAAATCTTTAATGACATCCAGTTTAAGCCACCTTCTCACGAGACAATGGATAATGGATACGATTGTGACGCAGTACCATAATTTAGCACTAGTCGACAAATACACTAAACAGATCACAAAGACAGCCTTCTTTCACCTGAAAAACATCGCCCGTCTCCGTCCATCCCTCTCCTCCATGGCTGCAGAAACCCTCATCCACGCCTTCATCACCTCCCGTCTGGACTACTGCAATAGCCTCCTCTATTGTTCACCCTCAACAATCACCAATAAACTCCAATACATTCAGAACTCCGCTGCCCGTCTACTCACCCATTCCCGGACCCGTGACCACATCACCCCCGTCCTTTACAAGCCTCACTGGCTCCCCATCTCCCAGAGAATCCAGTACATAATCCTCCTCTTGACCTACAAAGCCCTCCATAACCTGGCCCCATCCTACCTGGCTGACCTCCTCTCCAGACACACTCCCAACCGCAACGTCCGCTCTGCTGGTACCAACCTCCTGACCCCCCTCTCCCCCCCCCCCATCCGGACCAAATTTAGATCCTGGGGGGACAGGGCCTTCTCCATCGCTGCTCCCACCCTCTGGAACTCACTACCTCACACCATCAGAGACTCCTCCTCACTCACCACATTCAAAACATCACTCAAGACCCACCTGTTCAACACTGCATTCAACATTTAACCCACAGCATTTAACCCCTGACTATCTCTTCTCCTTCTCCCTCCTTTGTGCTTTGAATATTTCCCTATTGATTCTTGTTTTTTTTGCAATTGTTTTTATGTTTTGCTATGCATTATGTTTTACACTCTGTCAAAGCATCTTTGGGCTCCCTGAAAAGCGCTATATAAAATAAATGCATTATTATTATTATTATTATTAGTCACTGATTGATGATTTCTGATTGCCAATTATTGATTTCTGATCCAAGGTTGATTTCTTCTAAAGATCTGAAATCATAATTCTTCCCATACATCTCCAGTGCAATTACGGCCTTCAGGTAAACTTGCACCTGTCAAAAGGTAAAATCTGAGGAAACAGATGTTTATTTATATTATGCAGTATGGGAATTTTGTTTGGTGCTGCTTTTCATAGGAAGCATTTTGGTGCTCATCCTAAGTTTCCAGAAGGCCTTTAAAGGTTAAAAAAAAATTGGAAAACAAAATACCAGGGAAAGCAATCAGATTATGCCTCCCTGAAGGTCAGTAATTACCGAGGTGGGATTCTAATGGTGACATGGTAATTCTCCGAAGACTAAGTTGGTTTACAGATGTTAAGAAATCAAATCTTTAATTTTGCTTCAGGTTGGATTTATCAAATATCATTTCCGTGAAAGGATTTGGCCTCTCCATTTATGTGTCCTAGGTCTTAACCTCGGCTAGTGAATAGCTTGACAAGTCAGCTTGGTGTATGATCTCAGCATAGCATAATGGGTGCAGTGGTTTGCAGTCACATATTACTTCTTCCACTGTTGTTCATTGTGCGACATGCATATTTCGAGGGACCGTATTCGCTATACTCTATGCACATGTACAATTGCATAATCGTGTTGGCAGTCTGCAGCCTCCTAACTCTCTGCAGACCTGGACAAAATCACAGACTGGTCAAACAAGTGGGACATGTCTTTCAATCCTGACAAATCTCACACTCTTACTTTGTCTCTCCGAAAAGACCGACTGGACAACCCTTCCATCCACTTTCTGAACAATCCTATCCAAGAAGTTCTGTCACTCAAGCTTTTGGGTCTCACTATCTGCCATGATCTTTCCTGGGAAAAACACATTTCCAAGCTGGCCTCCAAAGCCAGTCGCCGACTGGGCATCCTCCATCGTGTGAAGTCCTTCTTGGCACACCTGAGCTCCTCACCACATACAAGGCTTTTATCCACAGCTCAATGGAATACTGTTCTCCCCTCTGGGCCGGTGCTCCTGCCTCACACCTAGCTCGGCTTCACGCTGTTGAAACCAAAGCTTTCAGAATCATTGGAATCTCCCGTGATGAAGCCAACTCCGAGGGACTTTCACTCACTCACCGCAGGCAGGTTGGTGGTCTTTCTGTCCTCTACCGACTCCTCTCCGGCCTTGCTCCCCCAGCTCTGTATGTGTTCTGTCCCCAAAACATTCCTACAGGTCGCACAATATCTCCCAGCAACCTTCTTATGGTGAAACTGCCAAGATCAAGACTCTCTGCTCACCTTCACTCTTTCATTCCTCTTTTCTCGCCTCCTCTGGAACAAACCCCCTCACTCTCTTCAATCCCACTCCTCCCTCCAGGTCTTTAAAACAGCTGTTCATCACAATCTCTTATCTTCCCCCATCCAAAACCTTGATCTTTTGGATCCCCGTTAATTCACCCCAGATCCACTTTTTTGACATACCGAGTTGTACTTGTGTGCTTGCCTCTCTCTCCCCATCTTGTCTCCCGCTCCCTTTGTCATATGTTTTACGTGTCCGTTTGTTTTTTTGTGATTAATGTTAGCTCTTACACGACTCTCGATCTTGTAAACAAACAAACAAAAAAATGCAAACCCATACTAGAATGGGTACTCTGCCACATGCCTCTCAGTTCCATTCACTTCCGGATCGGTAATGCCCCTTGGAGCAGAACAGCTTGTCGTGCAAATGAGGCACAAGACCCATTTGGCTTTATCCTGCGTATCCCTTACCCACATTGCATGAACTTAATCTATCTTTGTATTTTTATTTATTATCTTCTATGTACTCAATTCATTGTTTGTTTTTCTTCATCGGAAAGGTAACAAGACACTCATCTATTATTTTATTTTTGCTCTTTACACCTCAAGCCTGCCTTTAACCTAGATCCTAATTGCACATCGACAACATTTTTGGAATCAACTTACATATTTCAAGTCTTCTCTTGGCAGATAGTTTGGCCAGGGCAATAGCACAACAATGGCATAGCCTTTGAGGGATATCATGAGAAAGTGTCGTCAATAAAGTGGATATGAAGGCCAACTTTACATCACAATCTGAAGGACACAGAACCAAAAAGGTAGCTCTCATAAGATTCAACTGAGTAGGGGAACAAATCCATGACCAGGAAGCTCAGTGGTGTGCACGGTACCAATTGGGCTATCGGACAGTCTCTCCAGCATACAGCACCCGGCCTTCCATTAAGATCTCCTATGCATATAAAAGTGGGCTTGATTCAACTTGGCTTCCAACATCTGACAAGTACCAGTTGTCTTTATACCCTAGAAGTCATTGGCAAATGGCCACAGATAAGATGCTGGAAATTGAAGAAAACAATTATTATTCATGTTACTATTATAATACATCATGTCTGCACTGTAACCTGCATCTGTTGCCCTCTAATCTTCATTATGTCCATAGTTTTCCGACATCAGTGAAGTGTCTTGGTCCTACGTCAGTGAAGTATATTGGTCCTACATCAGTGTGAAGTCTCTGGGTCCTACATCAGTGAAGTCTCTTGGTCCTACATCAGAGTGAAGTCTCTTGGTCCTACATCAGTGAAGTATCTTGTTTCTATATCAGTGAAATCTCTTGTTTCTACATCAGTGAAGTCTCTTTGTTCTACATCAGTGAAGTCTCTTGTTTCTACATCAGTGAAGTGTCTTGGTCCAACATCAGTGAAGTCTCTTGTTTCTACATCAGTGAAGTCTCTTTGTTCTACATCAGTGTGAAGTCTCTTGTTTCTACATCAGTGAAGTCTCTTGGTCCTACATCAGTGAAGTCTCTTGTTTCTACATCAGTTAAGTCTCTTGGTCCAACATCAGTGTGAAGTCTCTTGGTCCTACATCAGTGAAGTCTCTTGGTCCTACATCAGTGAAGTCTCTTGTTTTCACATCAGTGTGAAGTCTCTTGGTCCTACATCAGTGAAGTCTCTTGTTTCTACATCAGTGAAGTGTCTTGGTTCTGCATCAGTGAAGTGTCTTGGTCCTACATCAGTGAAGTATTTTGGTCCTACATCAATGAAGTCTCTTGGTCCTACATCATTGAAGTCTCTTGGTCCTACATCAGTGAACTCTCTTGGTCCTACATCAGTGAAGTCTCTTGTTTCCACATCAGTGTGAAGTCTCTTGGTCCTACATCAGTGAAGTCTCTTGTTCCGACATCAGTGAAGTGTCTTGGTTCTGCATCAGTGAAGTGTCTTGGTCCTACGTCAGTGAAGTATCTTGGTCCTACATCAATGAAGTCTCTTGGTCCTACATCATTGAAGTCTCTTGTTTCCACATCAGTGTGAAGTCTCTTGGTCCTACATCAGTGAAGTCTCTTGTTTCTACATCAGTGAAGTGTCTTGGTTCTGCATCAGTGAAGTGTCTTGGTCCTATGTCAGTGAAGTATTTTGGTCCTACATCAATGAAGTCTCTTGGTCCTACATCATTGAAGTCTCTTGGTCCTTCATCAGTGAACTCTCTTGGTCCTACATCAGTGAAGTCTCTTGTTTCCACATCAGTGTGAAGTCTCTTGGTCCTACAACAGTGAAATCTATTGGTCCTACATCAGTGAAGTGTCTTGGTTCTGCATCAGTGAAGTGTCTTGGTCCTACGTCAGTGAAGTATCTTGGTCCTACATCAATGAAGTCTCTTGGTCCTACATCATTGAAGTCTCTTGGTCCTACATCAGTGAAGTCTCTTGTTCGTACATCAGTGTGGTCTCTTGGTCCTACATCAGTGAACTATCTTGGTCCTACATCAGTGAAGTCAATTGGTCCTACATCAGTGAAGTCTCTTGGTTCTACATCAGTGAAGTATCTTGGTTCTACATCAGTGAAGTCTCTTGGTCCTACATCAGTGAACTATCTTGGTCCTACATCAGTGAAGTCAATTGGTCCTACATCAGTGAAGTCTCTTGGTTCTACATCAGTGAAGTATCTTGGTTCTACATCAGTGAAGTCTCTTGGTCCTACAACAGTGAAATCTATTGGTCCTACATCAGTGAAGTCTATTGGTCCTACAACAGTGAAGTCTATTGGTCCTACATCAGTGAAGTCTATTGGTCCTACATCAGTGAAGTCTATTGGTCCTACATCAGTGAAGTATCTTGGTCCTACATCAGTGAAGTATCTTGGTTCTACATCAGTGAAGTATCTTGGTCCTACATCAGTGAAGTCTCTTGGTCCTACATCAGTGAAGTCTCTTGGTCCTACATCAGTGTGAAGTCTCTTGGTCCTACATCAGTGAAGTCTCTTGTTCGTACATCAGTGTGAAGTCTCTTGGTCCTACATCAGTGAAGTATCTTGGTTCTACATCAGTGAAGTCTATTGGTCCTACATCAGTGAAGTCTCTTGGTCCTACATCAGTGAAGTCTCTTGGTCCTACATCAGTGTGAAGTCTCTTGGTCCTACAACAGTGAAGTATATTGGTTCTACATCAGTGAAGTCTCTTGGTTCTGCATCAGTGAAGTCTCTTGGTTCCACATCAGTGAAGTCTCTTGGTCCGACATCAGTGAAGTCTCTTGGTCCTACATCAGTGAAGTCTCTTGGTCCTACATCAGTGAAGTCTCTTGGTCCTACATCAGTGAAGTCTCTTGGTCCTACATCAGTGAAGTCTCTTGGTCCTACATCAGTGAAGTCTCTTGGTTCTACATCAGTGAAGTATCTTGGTTCTACATCAGTGAAGTCTCTTGGTTCTACATCAGTGAAGTCTCTTGGTTCTACATCAGTGAAGTCTCTTGGTCCTACATCAGTGAAGTCTCTTGGTTCTACATCAGTGAAGTCTCTTGGTCCTACATCAGTGAAGTCTCTTGGTCCCAGTGTTATTGTTCTGTTATTCCATGATTTCCCAATTTCCTGTTACTAACTCTTTTCCCAACATATCTTCATCTTGTTCCATGCTTTCGACAGAGCATCGGTTCTGCCGAAGCAGCATCTTAGCTGGGGTTACAATCCTGAATGGGTTGCCACTCCAACACAGGAAGTCGAGGCAGGAATTTAGCCATGGTGCCAGCGATAGGTCGTTAACTCTTACCAACGGATACCGTGGATACTGTTAACATGCACCAACACATGCTGCCAGACGGGACACTCAGTTTAATATCCATCTGAGGAACGACACACATATTTCCAAAAAACCAGGATGATAGTTTATAGCTGAGACGAGATCCAAATCCAGTCTAGAGAGCTTAGAGGCCCTTGGGTGTGTAACTGTAGGCCATCCATCTAGCCATTTACCAACATATATCCAACCCAAAATCGTTTCTACTCCACGTTTGTGAATGCATACAATATCAGTTTCTTCCGTTCCACATCATTGTCACTACAGTAATGCCATTTTGGCGATTACTTCTCCAACGCCACCCTCACCCCCCTCATAACCGATACTATCTCACCTTCGGCTGGGTTCATGCTTCATGCTGGGTGCACTGACCCACTTGGCTAACTCGCAGCTTTAATGGCCATCGTCAGGTTTGATTGCACCTGGCTGTGGTTGTGTATTTGGAAAATAATAAGAAATCAGTGCATTGTGTGTGTGTGTGTGTGTGTGTGTGTGTTTGGGGGGGCAGCGGGGGGGGGGGGGGTTACCATGAAGAATAGACCTGGTATTGCTGCTCTATGCATTGATGTTGTCCTTTGAAAATTCAGTTCAAATTCGCACCATAACCGCTCCATTCTTCATGTTACAGTGCATTGAACTTCAATATTATGTGTCTTTTAGTTGTTTTACAAGCATCCGATTTAGTATGTAAAGTCCTCTCCTGATTATTTGAGAACATGGATGTTAATCTTTACGTATGTACAGTCACGTGGAAAAAGTAAGAACACCCCATGTAAAGTTTTGACTTTTTCAACATATTTCAACATACAGCTATTAGATCTTCATGTCAACAATATTGATAGATAAAGGTGATATAATATAACAAATATCATGAAACATTTACATTTTGTAGTCCATTGTATAATTTAAATAAACATAAATGCAAATTTCGCATGTGGAAAAAGTAAGTTCACCCTTGGCTCTAATAAGTGGTATTGCCCCCTTTGGCAGAAATAAGCTCAAGTAGGCGTTTCTTATAACTGTCTACCAGTCTCTGACATCGACTGGGAGAAATTTTTGCCCACTCCTCCATGCAGAATTATTTCAGCTGTGCGATGTTTGAGGGGTTTCTTGCATGCACAGCTCATTTCAAATCCCCCCACAACATCTCGATGGGATTTAGATCCGGGCTTTGACTTGGCTATTCCAGAACCCTCCATTTCTTTCTTTTCAGCCATTCCTTGGTGGATTTACTGGTATGTTTAGGGTCATTGTCATGTTGCAAGGTCCACCTTCGGTTGAGCGTTCAACTTTCCGACAGATTATCCTCAAGCACCCTCTGGTACAATGAAGAATTCATAGTGGATTCTATGATGGTGAGCTGCCCAGGCCCTCATGCAGCAAAGCTGCCCCAAACCATCATATTTCCATCACCATGCTTTACAGTTGGTATCAGGTTCTTGTGGTCAAATGGTGTCTTTGGTTTTCGCCAAACATGTCTTCTGGTACTGTGGCCAAATAGCTCTATCTTTGACTCATCTGTCCAGAGCACGTTGTTCCAGAAATGCTGGTCTTTGCCTAGGTGTTCATGGCAAACTTTAGTCTTGCCCTCATATTATTTCTGGACAGCAAAGGTTTCCTAATGGCACACCTCCCATGTAGATCCAAGTTGTGCAGCCTCTTTCTAATGGTAGACTCGTGCACTTTGACATCAACAGTGGCAAGAGCTACCTGTAGGTCCCGTGATGACATTCTGGGGTTCTTCGAGACTTCTTTCAGCATCTTGCGGTCTGCTCTCGGGCTGAACTTGCTGGGGCGGCCTGGCCTGAACAAGTTGGCAGTTGTTTGGAATCTTCTCCACTTGTGGATGATCTTCCGGACAGTCGAATGATTGACTTCAAATTGTTTGGAGATCTTTTAAAATCCCTTCCCAGACTCGTAGGCATCTATAACCTTCTTTCTGAAGGCCTCAGAGAGCTCTTTTGATCTAGGCATGGTGATACCGCACACTTCAACAACAAAGAGCAAACCAAACGAAATGTCTGAGGTTTAAATAAGACAGGTTCCTCCAAGATCCTCTCCAACAATGTTCTAATCATTTGCACCTGAGCTGGTGCGCCTGATTCTAATTTTAGGTATTTGAAGTAGTGATAAATGTAGGGGTGTACTTACTTTTTCCACATGCGAAATTTACATTTATGTTTATTTAAATTATACAATGGACTACAAAATGAAAATGCTTTATGATATTTGTTATATTATATCACCTTTGTCTATCAATATTGTTGAAATGAAGATGAAAAAGCTGAATGTTGAAATATGTTGAAAAAGTCAAATCTTTACATGGGGTGTACTTACTTTTTCACGTGACTGTATATAGATTCAGAGCAGAATGGCTAACTTGATGCATAGGCATGTTCCTCAAGACCAGTTGGATGCCGAAATCAAATTGGTCAATGTGCCCCTCAAACGAGATATTGGTGAGGCTTATCAAAACAAAAAGATAGTGTGTCGTCTGTTCTAGAAAATAAACTTCAACTTTAGTCCTTAAAAAACAATGTAAGAATCTAATAAATAAAATTTGTCGGATGTCTGTCTGTCTGTTCTCGTTTTTTGCAAAGACCGCTGAGCTGACAACCACCAAGTTTGGCACACAGACAAAGTCCGACCCGGGGATTGTCCTAAGGGTATTTTGATCCACCAGCTCAGTCTTTAAAGACCACGAAGACCCCTAAGATTCCTTTCTACACGCCTTTTACATGCTTGGGAGATTAGATTACATGCTTGAGAGAAGACTTTTTGTATGCTTGAGAGATTAGACCCTGAAGACCCCAAAGTCCTTGAAGACCCTGAACAACACTTTTACCTTTAAGACTCTTTCATCACTTTAGCCACCTTTAGATCCCTTTACCCTTAAAGGGACACAATCATGAAATTTTTTGAAGAGATACTTTTTAGAGGATGAAATCCCTGACTCAGCACAAAAATATTTTTTGGGAGAATAAGCCAGACAATTGTGTTTTAAAATCGGAATATTTTCACTTCCTTTATGCAAATTGGGCGACTTCCATTGATCCACATGACGTGAAAGTTGCACAACTCATTGACGGACACATACGTCTGTGTTTCATCACAGGTTATTCTAACGTTCAAGATGCCAATGTGCAAAGCTTTTAACTATTCAAATTGTCGAGACATTTGCCCACAGAACTCAGAAGTCGTTCGTTTTGCATCCCTGACCCGCCAAAAGATTGTCAATGATCGTGTGCTTTGTGGTTGAAAAACCTAGCAAAAACCAAATTCAACATGAAAACATATGTTCATTCATAATATCATGTTGATTGTGAAGACCACTTGGAGCAGTCAGCATGCGTATTTGATCAACAGGTGATCACAACCTGGGAAACAAGCCTCGTAAATTGCTGAAACACGATGCCATACCGACACTTACCGGGTGAGAGTTACTTGTTGATTTGAAGCCAGGCCCATTTGAGTCAAGCTCAGAGCTAGTCCTCATGTAGTTATCTATATTATTAGAATACTAGCAGAGCCTACCTGTCGCTTCGCTGACGGACCAATTAGTCGTCCTGTTTGCCAAAAATTGTGAAATTGGTTCACTGCGTCTGTATTGAGTCCGTACATCACAATAAACTCAACCAGCATATAGGAATATTTCATCACTTTATGAAGTGCCCTCAGGTCTATTATTGCTCGGTGGCTCATTAGGGCTTTGTTGGGCATCATAGTTGTGTTCTTGAAGATAGTCGTGTAAATGAAAAACGTGTAAATTAAAACTAATTTCCCATTATAAGAGGGGAAGGTTAGGGTGAGTGCTGCCTCAATCCTCATTTTTATCGTCCTATTTTTACTATTACAGTAGTTTATTTTATTTAAATTATAATGTTTAAGATCCACCTGGCATTCTTTCTCCAGCAGTAGAAGGTCCTCATTTAAGAGCTCCTCTATGTCACCCTCCTCCACCTCATCAAAGCCAACACAGTCTTGGCCATTTAGACGATGTTGATGTTACGTCATGCTTTTGACACATCATTATTCACGCCAAAACCCTTGAAGCCGTGGAAAATTTGAGGGCAAAGTTTCCCCCATACACCATTCATGCAGGAACGAGTGGCTTCCTTCCAAGACTCCTCAACATTACATAGAACATCCCTTATTGTAAAGGCCTTCCAGAATTCCTTTGCAGTCATCTGATCATTATCAGTTGATTTCACCTGGTTTGAAAATGTTCTTCGGAGATAATACACCTTGAATGTAGCAATCATTACCTGGTCCTCATATCAGCTGTACGATCACCTCTTTCATACCATCCTAAAACATCCATTTTTACTTTTCTCGCACTCCATAAACACTTTTCGCACATACCATCCATAAACAGTCTTTTGCTTGCACTACAAACCTCGCTACTCCACGGACACTTTCAGTCATGGCTGCAAGGGTTACATTTATTTAAGCGGCACAATTTACACACAAAATGAGAAACACTTTACTACATGCATGACGCTAAGATGGAGGGTATCCAGAAACTGAGGGAGAGGAAGGCGAGGGAGAGGGAAGGCAGTCTAGCCGGAATCCAGGTGTTATCGCAAACATGTTTTCATGTTGATCAGTGCTGTATTTTATCGCAACGTTACACACATACTCGAGTCACGTAATTCCAATTACTTGTGAATGTAAATTTTACTAATGCCATAAATGACAGGCATGCACTTTTCCAAAAACGTGCAAAGAGAACACACGCAAAACGCAAACATACCGTACTGCAACTGGAATGTACGCCACTAACAGTGTGGTGACGTCACACACCAGGATAATGGTATGTTTTTAATTTAAATCGTACATTTTTAAAAAGTAACATTAAATTCTATACATATTCTTTATGTACAGTAAACATATTGCAATGTGTACACTTTAAAAAAAAAACTATCTTGGTCATTATAGGCCCCTTCTGATTGTGGGCCTGGCTTCGTGGCGCCATTGGAGCCATTGTCAACCCGGCCCTGATCGCGGATTTGTTATTTTTGTTGCCTGGTAAACTCAGACGCACAAATTCACTCAGGATTACTCCAACAAGATTAATTTTGCCGAAGAGTCGCAAAATTTAAACTTTGGAATTTTAATCAGAACTTCACGAAAACAAAGTCACCACCAAACTGTGCTAAAGGCAAGGCGATAGTGGTAGTGGCCTTAAAGTTAAAGCAAGGGAGGGGATCACATTCCTCATGTCAAGAGCACCCTCTTCGGTACATGTATCAGGTGGTGCTTTTTGGTACATTAAAGTTGGCACCATTTAAAGAAATATAACATTTCATTACGGAAACATCCATTGCCCCGTGTTTCAGTACAGTGCAACGTTTCAGTGTTTCAGTGAAAGGTTTCACTGTAACGTAATCCCAACCTTTTACAATCTTGTTCACCATTAACTAGTGGGTTTATAGCACTAATTATTATGGGGGAAACTTCAATTTATTTACAAACACGTGTTGTATTTCCTCCCAGACCAACACTAATCTCCTCCGGAATTCTCACCCTGGAACATTCCAGAACATTCACTCAACAGCTGAATCCAAAACCATTTGTCCATTAAATGCAAACAGATCGTCAAACATTTCCTCAATAAAACACGACACCATACTAACTTTATACTCTATCATGTTTTTTTTAACGAATATTACAAGTATATTTACCCTAGGATGGTACCTCACGCAGCTTCGTGCAGGCTTTTCGTAAAGTCATGGCCGCTTCCGTCTTTCCCTGCGTGAAACGCCACGCCCCCCTCAGCCTCCGTCAGTTCCGCTCCCCAAGAGGCGTGGCCAACTCTAACTCTAAAAGGACTCTGTTTACCTTCCGGTGCTGGTTAACATTTCACCATTCGATTACATTTTGTGGATAGCTTAATCAAACATCTCATCATATTGACTTTGTTACTTCCTAGTCTGTTTCCTTTTGTCGCTCATCGCTCACAGTTGCATTTGGCTTTGAAACAGCTTAACGGAATTCCGCTAAATTGGATAGGCCTTAACAAGATGTTTTGGATTGCCATATGCTATGTAAATTGTAAAAGTTTAACTTGCCATTTGTGTGCTTCAAGTAAATTGTGAATTTTAGTTCCAAAAATGGCCTTGGGTCATTATAAAAAGGAGGAAAAAAATACAGGTGAGGTCAAAGAAAACCCATGTAGTGACAATATAAACAAAGACTTCTTATTGGTGGATAAACTACAATGCGATACTGATGTAGCTGTCGTCGTAGCATTTCGTCAGCAAGGACAGTCAACTACCGATACCCATGTCCTACCGATACCTTGATAGCCTATTGCAAGCATGTTTTCAAGTGATGAAATAGTGGAAATATGGCCATGTTTCCTGCCACCTAGACGCATCTTTACTCTTCCACAAAAGATCACCAAATTGGTCCCAGGTAACACCTGTAACAAGGAAGCTTCTAGCAGAGGAGAGGAATAAAGAAAGTCTCTTTACATCTTATAGTAGTTCTTACTTCACCCCCGAATAATAATTCAGTGTTCCCTTCTGTATCTATGCTATATGTCAGTATAATTATATAATTAACTGGGGTAGATGATAAGGTAAGTTCTGGTTTTAAGGGAAACCTCTTCCATCGCGCATTAAATATGCTGTTGGACTCAATTTTATATCCGTAGGATTTTATTTTTCATATTTTGCTGAAAAAGAAAAAGCCTCAGTTGTGAAGTATAAATTTGACAACCTTATCATTCTCCACCTGTGCTCACACTTCCTGGCAGCAGGTATGCTTTGTTGTCCAAACTCAGTGGGTTATCTTGAAACCTACCAAGGCACCCACTAGCTCGCGTGTAAATGGACAGCTGTGCTTCCAAGCTTGAACACATGATCCCATGGATAACAACACGAAGGAAGTTTGGAAACACGGACAATTAGTTTAGAAACCAGTGGTCGCTTAACATTTTACTAATGTACCGTGCTCGTATTGATGTATCGCCCTGTATGCAAAGCACCAGAGGGCCAGTTTATAGCTGGGTCGAGATTTATAACTAGGCCAGGCAAGCTAAAAGACAAGCAACTACCTCCTTTCAGACACAATGGAGAAATTATAACCTCAAAAGTGTCAAAAATGTTTGTTTTTTTTGTTTTTTTTCGAAATTTTGATTCTTAAAATGGTTTAGGTTGGCCATTTTTGGGTTTCCCTTTGAGTACACATCTCATGATGATGCCGTCTAGGGTTGAAATCACACATACAGTGCTGATTTGTGAATTTCCATCGATTGCAATTGTAATTCACGTAAAAAGGACATGTCCGTCTAATAATGTCCTTTGCTATTCTAATTTATGTTTAACCTAAAGAAGACCCTGGAAGAAGAAGAGGAAGAAGAAGTAGGCAAAACTTCATATGGAGAGATAAAGTTTGAAATATATACTGGAGAATGTTGGCTTCAAATTGCATCGGATAGAATAGAATGGACCATGTTGAGGGAGGCCTCCATCCTCCAGTGGACTAAAGCCATCAAGTCATTCTCCTAAATATCTTTCTTTTTTAATAAATAGTAATTATTTTGCTTTTCAGCAATACCTGTCTCCATACCAAAATATACTCAGACGTTTGAAGAAGCTCAACTCTCAACTCATCCTATTCCTGAAATATAAAGAACAAACTTACAATGTCCGTTACTGATCATTTGATTGTTGGTTGACAAGTAACGAAAACAAGTAATCAAGTTGTTACGAAATGAAACGCTGAAGCACTCTTGTGTCTGAGGTGTCACCATTTCTCCAAAATAATTTTGAACTATTTTCTGCTAAATAAAAGTGTCGTTTAAATTGACGTTACAAACTTCAAGTGAAAATTGTAACCTGGAGTTGCGAACAAATGAAACGTATTCTCGCTGTCTTGAGGGATTTCCCCGCTGTTTTCAAGCAAACACATATGGGGACATGTTGCTGTGATAGGGTTCTTGTGGCTGTGGTTTCCTATTATTGTTGCTTTCTCATGAAGCACGAAGAAGAAAGTCCCAATGTGTTGTAGTCTGCACAGCAGGAGTTTTGACACCACTGCAGGTTGAATTGAGTTGAACATCAATATAGCGTTTTCAAATTGCATGAGGATATATATAATGTACAAGGAGATTTGATGCAGGAGGCGATCCTTTGACCCATCCTCGTCATTGTCATATCCACACCACATTTACATATACAGATGATGTCATAAATTTATATTCTCTAATATATTTGTTGCGTAGATCACGCTCAATAAATTTCAAACTGATTGGACTATAAGCGTTGTACTTATCGAATTATGACGTCATAATTAACGCACCAGTGACGTCATCATTAACACACTTATTCCACATGTGGAGTTCTCTACAATGAGCTACGTTTACATTTTCCCCATGGACCGGTTTTGGATATAGAGGTCCAAATTTTTTGGGTTTTTCCAAGATGACACCCATACAACCTGACTAATGATGTCACGGTTATCACAAAAAAAAATTATACATGAGTTTTTTTTTTTTGCATACTGAATCGAGGCTCGTGAAAGCTAACATTTACTTCACAAACAAATCAACCAGACAAACAAAATATATAAAAAGAGGGAGTGGAAGACAAGATGGGGAGAGAAGGGGAAGCACACAAACACAACATTTGAGAGCAGGGAAATGTGTGGAAGGGAGAGGGCTTGGGGGGAGGAGGCGTGGGAAGGGGGGGGGGGGAGGGAGAAGTATAAAACACAAGGACACCAAGGACTTCCAGGACAGAAGTTGGAATTTCAAAAAAGTGGAATTGGGGTGAAATTAGCGGGGGTAGAAAAGATCAAGGTTTTGGATGGGGGAAGATAAGAGATGGTGGCGAACAGCTGTTTTAAAGACCTGGAGGGTGGAGTGGGATTGAAGAGAGTGAGGGAGTTTGTTCCAGAGGCGGGAGAAAAGAGGAATGAAGGAGTGAAGGTGAGCAGAGAGTCTTGATTTTGACAGTTTGACCATAAGAGGGTTGCAGGCAGATCTTGTGCGACCTGTAGGAATATTTGCGGGACAGAGACCGGAGAGAGCTGGGGGGGGCAAGGCCAGAGAGGAGTCGGTAGAAGACGGAAAGACCACCAACCTGCCTGTGGTGAGTGAGTGAGAGGCCCTTGGAGTTAGCTTCATCGCGGGAGATTCCAATGATTCTGAATGCTTTGGTTTCAACAGCGTCAAGCCGAGCTAGGTGTGAGGCAGGAGCACCGGCCCAGATGGGGGAACAGTATTCCATTGAGCTGCGGATGAAAGCCTTGTATGTGGTGAGGAGCTCAGGTGTGCCAATGAAGGACTTCGCACGACGGAGGATGCCCAGTCGGCGACTGGCTTTGGAGGCCAGATTTGAAATGTGGTTTTCCCAGGAAAGGTCATGGCAGATAGTGAGACCCAAAAGCTTGAGTGACAGAACTTCTTGGAGAGGATTATTCAGAAAGTGGATGGGAGGGTTGTCCAGTCGGTCTTTTCGGAGAGACATCGTAAGAGTGTGAGATTTGTCAGGATTGAAAGACATGTTCCATTTGTTTGCCCAGTCTGTAATTTTGTCCAGGTCTGCAGAGAGTGAGGAGGCTGCAGACTGTCGATCTGAGGGATGAAGAATGGAGCGACAGAGAGTAGAGTCATCAGCAAAGCGATACAGAGGATTTTCAAGAGAGTCAGAGAGATCATTGATGAAGACCAGAAAAAGCACAGGGCCCAGAACACTGCCTTGTGGAACTCCAGCCTGAACAGGAAGAGGAGATGAGAGAAACCCATTCAGGGCCACACGTTGACTATGACAAGAGAGGAAGTCCGCCAGCCATGCGTGGAGATTTCCATGGATACCAAAAGAGGAGAGTTTGGTGAGCAGAGCGGGGTGCCAGACCGTATCGAAGGCACATGATATGTCAAGGGAGACTGCTCTAATTTCCTGTTTGGCATTGAGGACCTCCATCCATTGTTGAGAAAGCAGAAGCAGCATGTCCAGAGTAGAGTGTCCAGGTCTGAAACCAAATTTATGATCAGAGATCAAGCCATTGGAGAAGAGGAAAGATTTCATATCTGAAGCAATGATGGATTCCATGACTTTGCTGATAATTGGGAGAAGGCTGATTGGTCTGTAGTTGCTGGGATCTGTTTTTGCACCTTTTTTGTGCAAAGCAGTGATGTTGGCAGATTTCCAAGCAGATGGAAGATGACCTTGAGTAAAAGAGAGGGTGAAGAGAACAGAGAGAGGGAGTGAAAGAGCGGAAGAACAGGATTTTAGGACCCGTGGGCTGATGCCGTCAGGTCCAGTTGCAGAATCCGAGTCGAGGGTTGACAGAAACTTTTCCACCTTGTCAGGAGGAAAGGACACAGAGTCCAGGAGCAGCTGGATACGACTGGGTACGGTGGGTACAGAGAGGGATGGGTTTGGGACACAAGATTTAGAGGCAACACAGAGTTGAGGCATTCAGCTTTTTCACGTGCGGAGTCAGCTGAGTGGCCATTTGAGGTGAGGGAGGGGATGGAGGGGGAACAAACACCAGAAACAGCCATACTATGGTGAACATTTAGTGTCAATCAGGCCAACAGTTGCCAATAAAATGAATTTAAACAAGGTATTGCCCCATACCACATGACCTATGACGTCATAATTATCTTTTAAAATTATAGACGAGCGGATGCATACTATGGTGAAACTTTTGTGTCAAGCGGAGCAACGGCTGCCAAGAAAATGAATTTTACAAATGCAAACACGTACTCGCCCGATCGCTTAACCCCACTTTTCGCAAGCGCATGGTAATAACCATCATTTCTATGGCTGAGAGTCTGCTCCGGGATTCAAGGCAGCGAAGGACAGCTGACCCTTCTCTTTTGCAGTAGCACTTCATCAAGCCGATGCTCTTCTCCAGATCTGACCCCCTGTGCCCTGAAAGGCAAGAATAAGACCACACCTCTGTAATTTGGAGGTCCAACCACAAGGCGTGGGTCACTTCTGTTATCTTTATGGACTGGTTTAACAACTGCTTTCTGCATGAGATTTAACGGTACCTTGCCCAATAAAATCTGGCTTTCAAGGTGTTACTCATCCTCGACAACGCTCCCGGCCACCGTGAGGGAGGGCCTCTACTTCGCTCAACCCAATGTTGAAGTGGTATTCCTCCCTCCCAACATGACGGCACACCTTCAATGCATGGACCAGGGTGTATTAGCTACGTTCAAGCGGTATTACACTTGCCACACTTTCAGGCGCATCTTGGATGCCATGGAAAAGGATGAGATAGTAACAGTAGCGGAGTGCTGGAAGAGCAACAACATTGTGAACTGAATCAGCATAATCAAAGACTCCGTGGATGAGGTGAGGCCGTCAACGCCTGCTTGGGTAAACTTTGGAGGGAGGCAGTGAATGATTTTAAAGGTTTCCCTTCATTTGATTCTGAGGTGAAGGACATTGTGCAGATTGCCAGGTGAGGGGCTGACCGACATGCAGCCTAATGGCATTGAGGAGCTCCTTGAGTCACATATGGGGGAGTTGACCAAGGATGACCTTGAATAGCTAATGCGGTCCTCCAGTGACAAGAACAAGGACGAGTATGAGGTGGAATAAGTCAAGATGACTCTTGGCAACCTTCGTAAAGGAATGCTTCCTGCTTAATATCTGGCTGACCGTTTTATGGAAATTGATCCATTTATGGAGTGCAGACTTATTTTCAAGCGAGGGTTGGAGGAGTTAATGAGGCCCTACAAGGAGGTGTACAGGGATCTCCAAAACAAAAATGAGCCATCTATCAATCCTAGGTTTGTTCAAAAAGAAATTGTCCACCGATGATACAGCCATGTCCATCACCGACCCTCAACCCCCACCAGTGACCCACCAGTTCCTTATTACTGTATTTAATTTATATTAATGGATTTATTTTTGATTTTCTATAAGCCTGCCACGGCCATGGAACCTAACCCCCTATTTTCCATAAGCTGTTAGTCTTACCAACCACGGATTTAACAAGCACGGTGTTTATCAGGAACTGAACCTCTGCGGTTGGCGAGGGATGATTGCTGTATACAGTTTCCATTATTAGCTTACCTACATGTGACCTCAGCATACACAATACATTACTCGATCTCTCTGGGGAAAATCTAGGCAGTGGAAGTAACATACTCACTCGAGGCCTGCACACAGAGGTGTCATAATAAACCTGTGTCAGGCAATCTTTTTAATAACAGGCACACATGTAAACACGATAATAATTAAATTTGTGTTGTTGATAACAAATATCTCTGCACAACCTCAACAATACACATCACTCAATCGCTCCCAGGAGTAAAAAGCAAGGCAGTGTATAAGCACAATACCTAATAGAGGCCTGAAGACCAATTATCTGATTTTAATTTTTCAATTTTTTTTATCCAAACATAGCCCTCGGGCCTCGACCTTCCTCTGGATGAAAGAGTAGGCCATGCAAAGTTGGGTTCCTGCAGGGTCAGAATGCATAAACGAACAAACAAACACAAATAAACAAACTTTCTTCCTTATTTATCAGATTATTTAAGGAATTCCTTTAACTCAATAATTGCCCAATTGGTTGGCTATCCAGGACTTTATCTGGGAACTGTTCCAAATTCCTTATGAGTGACTATTAAATTATGCATTATATTCAGTGTGATGTTAACGGTTCTACACTTATGATTGGATAAGCAACAATATTGTTTTATTATTTATGACTCCATAATCGTTGTAGAGGCCAGATGTTTTTGTTTTTTTCTAAAAGTTGGGTAAAGTTAACAGGTTTGGGCTTTTATATATATATATATATACTGTATATATATTTGTGCAGCATCTGTCCTGTGTTGTCACTGAACCACTTTCTCAAACATTTGTGAAATCGTACCAAACTTCTGGTATGCACATATCTTTCCCGTCGGTATGTCCTAAGGGTATTTTTTTTGAAAACTTTTCCAATTTTTTTTTTTGGGATGGGGGGGGGGGGGATTTTTAATAATAATAATAATGCATTTATTTATTTATAAATTTATTTGTTTATTTATATATTTATTTATAATATTTATTATATATTTATTTTTATTATATATTATATATTATATATTTATTATATATATATTTATTATATAATATTTTATTTATAATATAATATTTATTTATATATTTATTAAAAACTTTTTTTTTTCAACTTCAATTGTTTATAAAATGTCATATCACGTATATTACAAATACATTTGTGCAAAATAATTGTTTGAATTATGATTGGTTTAAACCATGACAAAACGGCAACTCGGGTACAGTCATTTATCTATATGTCGACACATCTGGGCAGTGTCTGTGTTCTCACTTAACGACTCCCTCAAACTTTTGTTCCTGTGGTTGTGAAATGTTTTTAATAACGTTGTGGTGGTTTTGAATCACGTGGTGGTGAGGTATTTTGAATTATGTGGTGGTGAGGTGTTTTAAATCACATGGTGGTGAGGTGTTTTTAATTAATTGGTGGTGAGGTATTTATAATTACGTGGTGGTGAGGTGTTTTTAATTATGTGGTGGTGAGGTGTTTAGAATTAGTTGGTGATGAGGTGTTTTGAATTATGTGGTGGTGAGGTGTTTTGTATTACTTGGTGGTGAGGTGTTTTTAAATGACGTGGTGGTGAGGTGTTTTTAATTTCGTGGCTGTGAGGTGTTTTTATTACGTGTTTTATGGTTGTGAGGTGTTTTTATTACGTGTTTTATGGCTGTGAGGTGTTTTTAATTATGTGGTGGTAAGGTGTTTTATTACGTGTTTTATGGCTGTGAGGTGTTTTTAATTATGTGGTGGTGAGGTCTTTTATTACGTGTTTTATGGCTGTGAGGTGTTTTTAATTTTGTGGTGGTGAGGTGTTTTTATTACGTGTTTTATGGTTGTGAGGTGTTTTTATTACGTGTCTTATGGCTGTGAGGTGTTTTTAATTATGTGGTGGTAAGGTGTTTTATTACGTGTTTTATGGCTGTGAGGTGTTTTTAATTATGTGGTGGTGAGGTGTTTTATTATGTGTTTTATGGCTGTGAGGTGTTTTTATTACATGTTTTATGGCTGTGAGGTGTTTTTATTACATGTTTTATGGCTGTGAGGTGTTTTTAATTATGTGGTGGTGAGGTGTTTTATTACGTGTTTTATGGCTGTGAGGTGTTTTAATTTTGTGGTGGTGAGGTGTTTTTATTACGTGTTTTATGGCTGTGAGGTGTTTTTAATTATGTGGTGGTGAGGTGTTTTATTACGTGTTTTATGGCTGTGAGGTGTTTTTATTACATGTTTTAAGGCTGTGAGGTGTTTTAATTTCGTGATGGTGAGGTGTTTTTATTATGTGTTTTATGGCTGTGAGGTGTTTTTATTTTCGTGGTGGTGAGGTGTTTTTATTAAGTGTTTTATGGCTGTGAGGTGTTTTATTACGTGTTTTATGGCTGTGAGGTGTTTTTATTACGTGTTTTATGACTGTGAGGTGTTTTTATTACGTGTTTTATGGCTGTGAGGTGTTTTTATTACGTGTTTTATGGCTGTGAGGTGTTTTTATTACGTGTTTTATGGCTGTGAGGTGTTTTTAATTTTGTGGTGGTGAGGTGTTTTTATTACGTGTTTTATGGCTGTGACGTGTTTTTATTACGTGTTTGATGGCTGTGAGGTGTTTTCAATTTTGTGGTGGTGAGGTGTTTTTAATTTCGTGGTGGTGAGGTGTTTTTATTACGTGGTTTATGGCTGTGAGGTGTTTTAAATTACTTGGTGGTGAGGTATTTTGAATTACGTGGTGGTGAGGTGTTTTGAATTACGTGGTGGTGCGGTGTTTTGAATTACTTGGTGGTGAGGTGTTTTGAATTACGTGGTGGTGAGGTGTTTTGAATTACATGGTGGTGAGGTGTTTTGAATTACGTGGTGGTGAGGTGTTTTGAATTACGTGGTGGTGAGGTGTTTTGAATTACGGGGTGGTGAGGTGTTTTGAATTACTTGGTGGTGAGGTGTTTTGAATTACGTGGTGGTGAGGTGTTTTGAATTACGTGGTGGTGAGGTGTTTTGAATTACGTGGTGGTGTGGTGTTTTGAATTACTTGGTGGTGAGGTGTTTTGAATTACGTGGTGGTGAGGTGTTTTGAATTACGTGGTGGTGAGGTGTTTTGAATTACGTGGTGGTGCGGTGTTTTGAATTACGTGGTGGTGCGGTGTTTTGAATTACGTGGTGGTGAGGTGTTTTGAATTACGTGGTGGTGAGGTGTTTTGAATTACGTGGTGGTGAGGTGTTTGGAATTACTTGGTGGTGAGGTGTTTTGAATTACGTGGTGGTGAGGTGTTTTGAATTACGTGGTGGTGAGGTGTTTTGAATTACGTGGTGGTGAAGTGTTTTGAATTACGTGGTGGTGAGGTGTTTTGAATTACGTGGTGGTGAGGTGTAATCGTCGCAAACTTCCAATGTGCACCTACCCCTCCCCTGTGTATGTGCTGAGGGGTTCTTTCTTGAAAAAAAAAACATTCAACCTAAATTGCCTATAAAAATGTAATATCACAAACACAACAAATGCATTTGTGCAAAGTAATTGTTTGTATTATGATTGGTGTAAATCATGACAACACAGCAACTCAGGTACAGTCATTCTCAGCTAAAATAAGCCCGTTCCTCAGTATCGACGCTTGGTGAGGCGAGCGTAGCGAGCCGAGCCAAGCTAGTATATATATATATATATATATATATATATATATATATATCACTGGGCTTATGGATTGGGTCTTGTCCGTTCGTGTGTCCATCCATAGCCATATCTTGGATATGTATGGACCGATTTTGTTCAAACTTGGCACAAAGACCCCACATGATGGAACACATATGCACATCATTTTGTTTTTCACGATTCGATTAAGGATAGCTGACTGGCGGCCATTTTAGTTGAAAAAAAAACCCGATATTGACCACGTCCTCAACCATTTATCGGATATGCATTTACCGAACTTGTTCACACTTGGCACGCAGATCATGAAAGATGGCTTACATATAAAGTTCTCATCATTTTCTTTCAAGATCAGATCCAAGATGGCCGACTGGTTGTCATTTTGTTACTTAAACGTGTGCCCAACAATTTCTCGGACATGCATGGACCAATTTTGTTCAAACTCGGCACAAAGACAATACATGAGTATACATATGCAGAAGATTTTGTTTTGTAATGCAACCAAAGATGGCCGACTGGCGGCCTTTAACTCTGTACAGCAGAATTACTAAAACCATGGAAGCTATGACATTTTGTGTCATTTTCTCCTTGTTCTCATCAAATTGCGAGTTGAATCTGGAGAAGAGAATGCCTTGAGATGTCTCGAAATGGGAGAGAGGTGAATAAGAGAATTGGGAGAGAAACAAGCTGACGATATAGGAATTAGATCAGGTTCAAGGTGGGAGAGATGCAGGAACAAAATTGAAGATGCAGAAAATGAGTTCCGGGTTGAAAATTTATTTCGCCATCAAAGGAGTTGTTCTCCTTAAGTCCTTATCCGATGCAGAGCATCGTGTTTAATAAAGTAAAGGATCAAATCCTTCAAAACACAGAAAGCTTCCAGAGGCTATTCTCAAATTGATTCAGGGAGTTTACAAACAGCCGAGCTGCGGTTATCTAATAACAAAAATAATATAGCAGGAAATGAAAGACGCTCCAATAAACTTTCCTTGGCTACGGCACATTATGTGATCTGGTTAAACAAGTCAGTAAACAGTAGTGCAGATCACTACCAGCAGGCATTGTTTTGCAATGATTATATCAATTGAATATCATCACCTTAAAAAATTTCCACCTTCTTGAAAAATCATATTGATTTTATTTATTCAAGATTTTCGAAGCAAAATACGATAATTGCCGAAATAGTCATTTAAAGTCATTAAAAAAGGCAGAATAAGTGTGAATAAATAAGGTCATGGAACCATGCCTTGTTTTTGTTGTTGCTGTTGTTATTGTTGTTGTCATATCCTGGGCATTTTTCACACCGTGCCAGGCACCACCAGTGTATTGTGGGAAGAGAATGCCAGAGCCCTGACTCGAGGTTCGGGTAGGAATTTGGTATTCAGCCAGGGTGCACGAACACAATGGCCTACTCTTCATGAAAGACATTGTGGGATCTTTAAACACACCATAAAATACTGGCAAATGAGACTAAAGCTTAACATCCCATTTGACAGACAGCACACACACGGATGTATGGGGTATGTCTTCAAATCACCAGGATGACTGCCTTTTAGGAGTCAGGTTGAAAATAGAAACCGGATGAGACATCTTCGAAGCAAGTGTGCTACCTCTAAGGCCTAAGCTATCCTATCAGTGCAGAGGCATGCCATGTCAAGACTGTGGCTGGAAGCAGAAGGCTATCTTGGAAAATGGAAGTTAATGCCTTGTGTTGAGGACTTTGGCACAAGAAAGTAAAAGCTCACGACACAAACTTTCATGGAGACCACACCGCAGTCTTTCTCTAAAAGCGGTAGCGTACCCCCATGGGTTTTCCTGACATTAAACAGCAGCTTATGCCAAGCACCAAGGACTATGGCAAAAAGTAAGTCGTGTTGCCGGGCTGGTAAGTTGTGCAACGATGCGAATGGTTGGGTGGCGGTAATGGGACCTTAAAGAATTGTGTCTGTGAGCAATAAAAACCTTGCTCGTTATCAGAAATCCTGGCCTGCTGTACTAGAACTCTGAAGTAGGTCTTGCTGTCTCCGATTGTTCGCTTTTGGTGGATGGAGAGTTGCTCTGATACCCTCACGTAGTTGTTACCAAAACAAGTACAAAAAGTTTTAATTAAAACAAAACCCGCGTCGATGTTACACAATGCCTAGATGCAGCTGTGCCTATAACGTCGATGTTATAGGCACAGGACATTCCTATTGATTCGATTACTTGATGTTATTTTTGTGCAAAGTGAAAATATATCTCGGCAATTTCCCGTGTGTGGCGACGAATTTTTAATATATCTCGGCATTTTCCCGTCTGTTATTTCAGGCGGTGTATGACTGACCATGCCGCGATTTAAAAATATATATATCTCGGCAATTTCCCGTGTGTGGCGACACGTGAATGAAGCTATGCTCCTCTCTCCACATTATTGTGACGACGTATAAATTAAATATTTCATCGTGACGATTGTCATCAAATGGACGAATTTTTAATATATCTCGGCATTTTCCCGTCTGTTATTTCGGGCGGTGTATGACTGAGCATGCCGCGATTTAAACAAAATATATATATCTCGGCATTTTCCCGTCTGTTATTTCGGGCGGTGTATGACTGACCATGCCGCAATTTAAACAAAATATATATATATCTCGGCATTTTCCCGTCTCTTATTTCGGGCGGTGTATGACTGACCATGCCGCGATTAAAAAAAAAAATATCTCAATGGACTTGAAGTTACAGGCCTTTGAGAATTCATTTCGTTCTATAAAGGGCAACTTTCATTGGATTTTCTTCCCGTTTTTTTTCAACCGAGTCTAAAACTATGTTAGCGACTGTGAAAAATGAAATGATATATCGAATTTGATTTGAAATAAAACTGTGTGAGAGAGGAAGACACCACGGGCCTACAAAACAGGCCTCAAAGCTATGCGAGTTAATAAAATGGTGGATATTTGTTTATATGAAGGCTCTCCCAGAATGGGTGGAGCTATGGTTCCCAGAATGGGTGGAGCTTTGAGGTTTTGTCTTCTCTGCAAGAACAAGAAGAAGAAGAAGAACAACAACAACAACAACAACAACAACAGCAGAGGGCACTCTATGAGCAGCGTCTGCGACGCGGCAAAAAAACATGAAGAGAGGACACCGTCATCCAAACTGAATAACCAATGAGAATACCAAGTGGGCATGGAAATCCTTAGATGAGTGAAAGAAATGGGAAAAACTGTGAAGGTTTCCAAGAGCAGGATGAGAAAATGACCACAGCTGTATCCCGATAAAGCAAGCCGCCCCTGCAAGCATGGTGGTGATGTCACGTCCAACAATGCAGAACCACAAAAACAAGCACAACAAAATCGTTCATTGAAGTCCTCTTTCACCGATTACGATATTGGCAATTTTAATACAACAAACCATGTTTGTGCCCACACATGTGCCCATCATGGCTTAAAGGCATTGTCTTTCTCTCGAAAATACGCAAGTTTTCAACAAAGCTGGAACTGTTTTGCAAAGCTTCTGCTGCTATGTCATGTAGTCACCTGGTCATCTCACTTAATATTTTAAACTTCTTCACTTAGATTGATATTCGGGTTTTCACAAACATTGGCAGAAAAGCATCCGATAAAGGCCATTCCATAGTTTTGGGGTTTTTTTTCAAACTGTCTTGTGAGGTCAAAAAATATGGAATATTTGTCCATTACTTGAATAACAAGAACAGCACTCGATAGAGCGCACACCTCCCTCCGCCAGGCTGAACAGTTTACGTTTTGTATACCACTGATAGGCCGGATCTTTATCCGGAGCTTAAGCAAAATTGAATCGGTTTGTTCTTGTCACCTAACCAACTCATCTACCAAGTTTTCTCATAATATGTCCACAACCTTTTTAAATATCGTGCTATATATCGTTTTTGGCCCCACGGTGCCTCGGTGTCATGTGGTGCCTCGGCATCATGTGATCCCTCGATGTCATGCAGTCCCTCGGTGTCATGTGGTGCCTCGGTGTCATGCAGTGACTCGGTGTCATGCAGTTCCTCAGTGTCATGCGGTCCCTCGGTGTCATGCGGTCCCTCGGTGTCATGCGGTGCCTTGGTGTCATGCAGTCCCTCGGTGTCATGCAGTGCCTCGGTGTCATGCAGTTCATGGGTGTCATGCAGTTCCTTGGTGTCATGCAGTCCCTCGGTGTCATGCAAACCCTCGGTGTCATGCGGTCCCTCGGTGTCATGCGGTGCCTCGGTGTCATGCGGTGCCTCGGTGTCATATGGTTCCTCGGGGACATGCGGTTCTTCAGTGACATGCGGTGCTTCAGTGTCATGCGGTGCCTCGGTGTCATGTGGTGCCTTGGTGTCATGCGGTGCCTCGGTGTCATGAGGTCCCACGGTGTCATGAGGTCCCTTGGTGTCATGCAGTCCCTCGGTGTCATGCAAACCCTCGGTGTCATGCGGTCCCTCGGTGTCATGCGGTGCCTCGGTGTCATGCGGTGCCTCGGTGTCATATGGTTCCTCGGGGACATGCGGTTCTTCGGTGACATGCGGTGCTTCAGTGTCATGCAGTGCCTCGGTGTCATGCAGTGCCTCGGTGTCATGCAGTTCCTCAGTGTCATGCAGTCCCTCGGTGTCATGCGGATCCTCGGTGTCATGCGGTGCCTCGGTGTCATGCGGTGCCTCGGTTTCATATGGCGCATCGGTTTCATATGGTGCATCGGTGTCATGCAGTGCCTGTGTCATGCAGTGCCTCGGTGCCATACAGTGCCTCGGTGTCATGCAGTGCCTCGGTGTCATTCAGTCCCTCGGTGTCATGCAGTGCCTCGGTGTCATGCGGTCCCTCGGTGTCATGCGGTGCCTCGGTGTCATGCGGTCCCTCGGTATCATGCGGTGCCTTGGTGTCATGCAGTGCCTCGGTGACGTGCAGTCCATCGGTGTCATGCAGTTCCTTGGTGTCATGCAGTCCCTCGGTGTCATGCAACCCCTCGGTGTCATGCGGTCCCTCGGTGTCATGCGGTGCCTTGGTGTCATGTAGTGCCTCGGTGTCATGAGGTCCCTCGGTGTCATGCGGTGCCTCGGTGTCATCCGGGCTGTCCGTTGAGTATGTTGTGAATTTTATTTACACGAGATCACATTTTTCACCTTACTATGCAATCTCATTTCATTACATTTTGATTTTCTCCTCCCTTACTCTTTCTCTACCCCCCCCCCCCCTCCTCTGTCGCTACTCTCCCCCCCCCCCCCCCTCTTCTGTCTCTCTCCCCTCCTTTCTCTCCCCAAGGCAAGGAAGCAGGAAGCACTCCCCATAGTGCAAATTTGGATGGGGTGCCAAATGACACCCCCAAAACACGTTTTCATGCTCCGTTTGGTTGGACATAAATTACAATACAATGGACTTGTGAGATCACCAGACGTAACTTTCATAACTGCGTTTTACATTTTATACTCTGTGCTATATGTCAATGTGTCACGTCGATGTTTACAAACCTTTTCCATCCGGTTTAACATTTTTCGTAATCACCAATCACATCCGCACAGTAAATAAATCCATATTAGTAATTATGGGGCGGCCTACTGCCTATCCTACCTATCCTACCTATCCCTCATGTTTGTTTAGCTCACCTGGAACGAAGTTCAGGGGAGCTTATGCGATGGCGCGTCGTCAGTCCGTCCGTCTGTAAACACGTAAAGCTTCTCCTCCGAAACCGCTGATGGGATTGCGACCAAATTTGGCACAAATGATATTTGATGTGTTGTGACGAAAGTTTGTTCACGGCATTAAAAAAAAAATCAGGTTTTAAGGGGGTTTACCAGGGGTCAAAATGGGTCCAGGTTTGACCCCCCAAAATAGGTATTTGCTTTTTCCTCTGAAACTACACACACTATTTTGATCAAACTTCACCACAACTTTCATCATCCGTGATGTACCAATGTTTGTTCAAGGCATTGGAAAAATTAGGTTCTGAGGAGGTACACGAGGTGGGGGTGGGGATGGTTGCCCCCCAAAATAGGTATTTATTTGTTTGTTTGTTTAAAGTCATGGTTTTGTTAGTATGATTCTACATGCTGCCCTGTGTTCTTGCAACCATTGAAATTGGTTTAAAATACCTTTAGTCAGTGCAGTATACTGTTTATTCTACCAGGTGAGCACCAGGGGTGTTGCCCCTATGTGTTAATGTTATCTCTTATCTAATTGTCTTATGACTCTTGGAACAGATGAGTTTATGCATTCTATAATATGGAGATTGGAGATCGCCCATAGGCCTAAAGGATGGAGGGGTTATAATTGTTGGACAGTTATTTCGTAACTACGTGTCGATCAGATCCAGATGTCTCGAGCTGGTGTGAGCCCAATTAGCGACGACCATGATCACGTGCCATTCCGGTTAGTTCTTTCACTTCCTCGTCCATCCGCCTCGCTTTTCCTTTCGACGTATTGGATTGGAATCCTCACTTTCCTATCATTTCACCTTCTTTATAATGTGCGGCCATCCAAGGATAATTGTAATCAGTGCTCTTTATTATTATTATTTTTCTTTGTTCCACAGCTGGAGTTTCTTTATGCCCAGCCTGCGTGTACACATGAGATACGTCATGATGTATGACGCCATGACGTTAGATGAGGACAGGCGTGTGAGTGAAAAAAAGCAAAGAAGGTTCTGCCTGCCATTGAAGGGTCTTGACAAAAGGGTAATTGTTATGAGAGGCCTCAGCGAGTGTGTTGGCCTGGCAGGAAGACCTCGAGGTGCGAACACTCACCTCTAAGCTGTCGAGCCTGGGTTCAAATCCTGACCCAGGTATAAACTGTCATCCCGGTCATGTTTCACAGGCAGGGTGATTCATCAATGTGTCCCTCGGATGGACATAAAACTGGGCACCCCATCGGCAGTGGATATGAAAACAAAGATGGTTGGTCCTGTTCAATTGCCTGAATACCAATGATGAGCCGGAAGTTAAATGCGGTGAAGAAGATTCCCTTACAGCAATTATTCCGGCCTGAAGTTCCTTGTAGTCCGGCAGCTAAGCTAAATATAGCATCACAATAATTGTGCATTTTGTGAGGAAAGCACCAAATTTGGCACACTAGTAGACTATCATATGAAAAGATCTGGATATTGGGCCATCTCAGATTCAGAGATTTGATTTGTGCAAGATTTGCAGATTTTGCAGATTTGCAAGCTGAGATTGCAACGCCAGGGACGGCCGACTCCTTCCTGCGAGCTGCCCACGTCACCCGCACAAGAAGAGCTCATCAAATCACTGCAGCGGCACTGCACATCCTGCAACACCGTGCGTATGAACGCCACTGTATGACATATGCTGATGATGCAGAAGACCTGCCTGAGTTCGAAGACTGGTGTCACCAGAGAGGAGAAGACATTCCCAACTTTCAGTACTGGGCAACTGTGCTGGAACTAGAGATGTTGGTACTGGTCTACATGCGTTCTCTGCGGCAGGCTTCATTCACGATGTACCTTGATGCCTTGACGGAACTGGTCCCATGGTTCCATGCCTTAGACCACACACACTATGCCAGGTGGGTCCCTGTTCACCTGAGGGACATGGTTGCACTCCCAATGAAGCACCCAGATGTAGCCAGAGAATTCAGGGCTGGAAACTTCACTGTACAGAAGACGAAGAAGGTGTTCTCTTCGATCCCAATCGACCAGGCGCATGAACAGAATAACGCCTTCATCAAAGGAGATGGTGGAGCAGTCGGCCTCACTGACAACCCAAGTGCCCTGCGGCGTTGGATGATTGCCGGGCCAGAGGTTGCCAGGGCCATATAAGAGTTCCAAGATGGCCATCAACACTGGGGGAGGCGAGAGGACACACGTCATCACGACCAGACACCAAGTGTGCAGCCCTCTTTCGCCAAGGATGTCCGCGCCCTTGTCAGCATCATATAAGAGCTTGGCAACCCCTTTGAGGAAGAGAGCATGGATCTGGTTGTCCTTGACACAAAGGAAATTGCAGGTCCTGCTGCAGTTGAGACTGTCAGGAATGTGAAGAAGATTGGCCAAGAGCAGTTCCAGGCTTTCACCAGAGAATGCCTGGTGGAAAGGACCAAGCCAATTGATGATGCAATTCGTCGGAACAAGCTGAAGGTGTCATTTTGGAAAATGGCTGCCACAGCCATCAGGGGCTGAATTTGAGATGGCCCAATATCCACATCTGTTCATAATAGGATAGTCTACTAGTGTGCCACATTTGGTGCTTTCCTCACAAAATGCACAATTGTTATGCTAAGTTGCCCCACTATTGTTCATTACTGTCAAGAAATTACAAGAGTTGAATTAAAAGAATTAAACTACAACATAAATTACAAGAGAAATTGAATTACAAGAGTTGAACTACAAAATAAATTACAAGAATTACAACAGTTTGTTTACAAGAGTAAAAATGAATTGCAAATCAAGGGTTCCAATAGTTTATTAACATATTGTTTACTGAGCCCTTTATTTTGGTTAACAATCTTTATTCTTCAGGTTGGAAGTCTTCCAAAATGCCTTCCAATTAAATTTAATTTTGCACAGTTCCCGGGGCTCCGCTTCTGAGCCCGCTGTGGAAGCTTAGAGCTTTTTCATATGCTCCCCCAATAGAAATTCCTAACTATGCCAGAGTTTGTGGGGTGCTAATATTTACCTTTGGCCCAAGGCACCACAAACCGTAACTACCCCACTGCCAGCACGTACCTGCATTTTTTATGAAACAGAAAACCAAATACTGCATTGGAGTCATCAGAAGGAACCAGAAGAAGTAAAGAACAAAGATGGAGTCATCAGGAGGAACCTGGATAGGATTTGGGTTTCAGCTGCTATTCATCTATCCTCAAACCCATCCAGGCGCAGCCAAGTGAACCTTCCAGAAAAATATCTGCAAGAATTCACTTTTCCCGAGACAGGTAGAAGGTATTTGGTAAACCCAGCTGGGATTAAAACTCTTCCAAACTCAGAGTTGACGGTCTAGCGATTGCACCACCGAGTGTGGTTAATTAAGAGGCATGCAAGGAACAAGTGGGACAGGGAAAAGTCAGGGTAGGGGTAGTGGTGGTGGTGCTTTGGAAAAAGTGAAAAACATTTGGCAAAATTTTAGCAAATTTTTTTTTTGTCCATGCACAATAAATATCTACCTACCTTCAAATTCAAAAGCCGTACGGCTTAAAGCTTGCTGACAGAAAACGAGCACATTATAAACTAGAACGGCACTCAGTAGAGAGCATACCTCCACCTGGTTGGCCATATCACTCAATGGTGAAGAATCACTTAAAAATTAAATAATTCTCATATCCGAATCCATATTCAGATCTTCACCAAAATCGAATCGATTTGTCGTTATCAGACACGCAACCTGTCCACCAAGTTTCGTCCAAATCCGTCCATAACTTTTTGAGATATCCTGCTATGTATCGTTTTTGGCCCTATCTCTCGATGGTGAAGAATCACTTTAAAAATTCCAGTAGCCAGATCCGAATCCGGATCTTCACCAAAATCGAATAATTTCTTCCTCGTCACATACACTACCTCTATGCCAAATTTCGTCTGAATTCGTGCACAACTTTTTGAGATATCCTGCTATGTATCGTTTTTGGCCCGATCTCCCAATGGTGAAGAATCACTTAGAAAATTAAATAATGCTCATATCCGAATCCATATTCAGATCTTCACCAAAATCGAATAGATTTGTCCTTATCAGACACGCAACCTCTCCACCAAGTTTCGTCCAAATCCGTCTATAACTTTTTGAGATATCCTGCTATGTATCGTTTTTGGCCCTATCTCCCGATGGTGAAGAATGACTTTAAAAATTCCAGTAGCCAGATCCGAATCCGGATCTTCACCAAAATCGAATAATTTCTTCCTCGTCACATACACTACCTCTCTGCCAAATTTCGTCTGAATTCGTGCACAACTTTTTGAGATATTTTGTTCACAATCAAAGAGACAGTCAAACAGACAAACATACAGGGGTGAAAACATAACCTACATCCACCTTTGGTGGCGGAGGTAACAATATTATTGGTGTTTGAATATAAGTGAGTATGGTATTTAAAAAAAGAAATAAAATTTGTTGTAAAAAAGTAAAAAGAGACACGTTTTGTGTCGGTGCTGAAAGTGAAGATTTCAAAAATGCAGGTGCTGAAAGCGCACGTTTTCAAGATGTAAAAGGTGAACGCGAAACGGACACATGACGGAGCATCGTGTCAAAGTGAGCGATCAAAGCTTGGTGGGAGCGTGCTCAGCTGGGCGTGAAAACGCGGCATTTCCTAGGTGTTAATGCCGCTGAAAAGGAGCTCTAAAGAGATACAAGAAAGGCCGCTTGTCTCTCTCGATTTTATGAACGCCCCGTTCGCTTCTTTTTTTTTTGTGCCTCAACCAGGAGATGCTCGTAGCGCACACAGCGCAGTGCAATTCACACCGTGGTTGCTCTGTATGTCGCGAGCACACCTCCTGCTAGATCCAGAAATAAAGAATAAAGCAGTTAAACATTTACACGTTTTAAAGTTTACATGGCACAATTTAACAAAGCAGCAGGGTTCCACCCATGACTGCTAATACACTGCCTACCAGCTGCTGATTGTTCCGGGTCCAGTCGCACTAATTACTAATTGTGTTCGCCGAGTGTTTGACACACTCGTGCTATTTGAGCTGCAAAACCCATGCTGAGGTGTGGAGATAGAAATAATTGAAGGTGAACTGTGGCGCTTCCAATCAGTCCACCTTTTTTCTTTTTTCTTTTTCCCCCTTCCCCTTCCCTTTTCCCTCCTTTCCCTATTAAAGGCCCTCTAGGCCCTCGGATCATAGCGCATCTGGAATTGGACTTTGCTGTAAGATATTGTGACGTACGTCTCATCTTGGTGTCAATACGTGGAAGTAGTAGGTGCGTGCAGATTCCAATTTACTTAAGCGTTTGGAACTCAGCCAGAGAATTTCCAAGCTGCCAGACCGATGGAAAATTCCGTTCACTGCGGAACTGCTGTCGAGGATGTTGGTACGGAAAGGTAGGTGGTTACCTGACGATGGAAAATTCCATTCACTGCCAGCCGACTACTACCGGTACGCCAGGCGAGAAAGCACTTGCTCTTTGTGAAAGACAATGCGAGGTTTTTAGTGTCCAAAAGCCAGTGTTGGCAGATGGGTCCTCCCAGAGCATATTGAGCAAATTTCACTGGGCGACATGGGTCAAGCAAGATAAGTGGTGACTTGAAAACAAATAATTAATTTTTTTTTTTAATTGAAAAGTTAAAATAATCCGGTCGTTAAAATTCAGGAAAAAATTCAGGACCGTTGGGTGTGATGTATATACATCCGACTGTTTATGGCCTCTCATGTAGTAAGACTGTTTGGGCCCTTCAGGATAGTGTGACATGAAAGAGCACATTCAGGTCCATTACTGTGAAGAGTCAGTGGCAGGTGAGCTTGTACCATTCCTGAAAACACCATTCCACATTGGACTACATGCAAAACATAGGTGTGATGAAGATGTGGCAAAAAAACCCCCAAAAAGGACAGATGTCACCTACCTGTCTGCAATGTGAAATCAACAGGCCTTATGGTGAGCTTTATGGTGAGAAATACCAATAATGGGGAGAACTTCGGATTCCATAAAATCCAGGAGAGACAAAGGTAATACTGGCCGCTGGGGGCGCCATCATATAGCGAAGAGCAGTTCTCCATTGTGCTAGTGACACAAATATTTAGCAATTAAAGCAAAACCTCACATGAAAACTCAGAATTTCTCAAAGGGAGCAAAATAATTCCAATGGAAGATTTTCCAATGACGTCACTTCCTTTCAAGTTTTTTTTCCTGCAGATGTGACGTCACGGAAACGCGTTAATATTCGTGGACGAGTTTCCAATGACCTTTGTCCGTTAGTTATGACATCATGAAAACGCATCATTGGACAGTTTTTCAATGACGTCACTTCCTTGTGAGTCTTTACCCTCAGATCTAACATCACAGAAACTCGTCAATCCTTTAAAATTATCTCTGAAGGAATATGTCATAACTAGCATAAATTATATTTATGTACATGATTTTATAACACAATTTGGAAAATTTTGATTAAGTTTAGCAGAGAGCAAAACAAATTCCAAATTCATTCAAATGTCTGTGCTACCTGTAGGAGGGTCTCATCAACAGGTGTGTATGTGTTACAAATGTGGTCTGTGTGGGTACCAAAATAAGTCAAAACAAATGAGAAATAAAATACCTTAAATGGCAATTGATCCACTGTGAATAAAAGTGAAGCTGATCTTTCGGGCATTAACCTCCATCGGAGCATTCCTTTGATGAAGGGTAAGGCCCGAAACGTCAGCTCCGCATTTTCATTCATGTCGGAACACCTTCACCACTCAACAAGAACACACACACAAAAACCCACACACTGTTTCAACCTGGTCCTTAGGTAGTGGGCTCGGGGTATAGCCTATTGCTCCGGAGGTCCTAATTGATGTACTTGGGAGGCCAATAGGTTCCCCGTGTGTGGGTCGCACCGTTTAAGCAGTCAGATGTGACCGAGCGGAGTTATCATCCGATAACTGATGCAACTTCACACCTGCACTCACCGACACACAGGATGCAAATGTATGCCAATCCAGTAATGCAATACAAATTAAGAACAGTGGAATGGATGCAAATCCTTTACTGAGGATTAAACCAAAATACAGGATATACAACCAAGCAATAAAAAAACCATAGGAAAATCCCACTGACATGTGGGGGTAAAGAATAAGTAATTAAATAAAGACAGACAGGTGCCAAGATAATACAGATAGCACAATCAAACACCCCCACCAGATATCCCTATCTCCCAAGGAGGGGAAGCAAAATAACAAAAGATAAGAATATTTGCTAGGGTATAAAGAAAGATAATAAGGAAAATAAAAAGAGGGGGGGATTCAGACCTGTTTGAGATGACGTTCCAGCGGCCTCGTCTTAGCTGCAGGCCCCAAGCCCAAGGATGGCACCTCGCCACCTCTTTGCCTTTCTCTTTCTCTTTTTCTTTCTCTCTTCTCTCTCTCTCTCTCTCTCTCTCTCTCTCTCTCTCTCTCTCTCTCTCTCTCTCTCTCTCTCTCTCTCTCTCTCGGGATGTGTCCTCAAGCTTCATGAACCAATGGATCAGAGCAATTCTTTGAACACCGTGAAACAGCACGTTGCCTTAGGTTGGCCAAGACGATACTCGACGAGGAGGAAACGCTTCTGCTCCCTCCCTCTTTGCTACACGACGCCACATGCACCGTGCACCGATAGGCTCTCCTCCACACCAGCTCCTTTCCACGTAGACAGCGCCTCCAACAGGCAGCCCTTGCAAGGATCACTCAACTCCTCCACGAGCCCTCAAAGGCCGAGTTACTCATCGCAAAAACTGGGCAGCACGGTCTGTGTTCGTTCACGTCTTTTTTTCTCTCTTTCTCTCTCTCTCTCTTTCTCTCTATCTCTCTATCTATCTATGTCTCTATCTCTGTCTCTCTTGGCTTTTTTCAGCCGCCGCTTCCTCTTACTCTTTTCGATTCCCTCTTTAGACCACTCACAAGTTTCTCACCCATGAAATATGTAGAGGCCTCGAAGGGGGGAAGAAGGTCAATAAGGAAGGTCTTTTAAACATAAGAACAAAAATAAAATTGCAAGAAAATAAATAAAAGGAGCTATTCTGGTCCCACAGCCTACCCAGCATTCCACCTGAGATATACCTTAACTGTCACAGATTCTCATCGTTATTAAGCAACTAGTCCCATGAGTGAGCATACCGTCATTATTGAGCAATAATTACGCAATAAACCCCACGAGCATAACACACAAAAAACATCCACACAACCAACCAACCACCCACCCTCACAACATACACCACTCAACAGCAAAACATATGCAAAAACACACACACTCATGAAAAACAAAAACACACACGCACACACAAAAACACAAACACAACCAATCAACTTGCCTCATCACAACTCAAAACAACAACCATAAACACCTCCATTTCTCTTACACTCTCAGTCACTACCGTACCCCTTTTGGGCTGAAAGAACCACCACACACTCAACCTCAACCTACACTGTTCGACCAGCTTCCGTAAACGTCCTCCAAATCCAAAGTGAGCCTTTCAAGGCAGTTTGGGCCACTCTCTCACACACCCTCCTTACTTTTGTTCCACACACTCAAAGTTGAGCAAGAAATACATAAAAGGAATTGCCAATATATACTCCACACCCCACATCAAATGCCTGACAAGAAACTCACCATTAATATAACAAAATACAATGTTAAATCACGATTGTATTAAAATATTATCAAACCAGCGAATCGTCGTCATCTTGTTCACTTCCTGATCGAGAGCAGCTCTGTATCGATATAATTTCCAAATCATTATTGTATTGAGGTATTTAAGAAACCTCCCACCTATCTAACAGCACCTGCTGTGACCCAAAAACATTCCACAGTAGGTTTGACGGGGCTAGCCCCAAAACTGAGGGAATAGATTCGGGATGGATGGACGCTCCTGTTTTATAATTTATATATCGACATATATTGAGTATAAAGTTATATATATATATAAGTGAAATGTCCGTTTGTTTGTTTGTTTGTGAACCTACTCCTCTGAGCTCCCAAGGTTAATCGCCACAAAACTTTATAGGATAACATATTTTCCCACCCTGCAACTAAATAGGGGTTTAAAACAGTTGTTTTCTCACAATTCATAATTTATAGACATCCGAGCTGCCACCTGTCGCATTGACCTCCAAGGATTGATCCACAAATACAAAGCTTTATGAAAAGCCAAATTTTATCGTATTTCAACAAGGATACCAATATAATTAGTGAGATTGTGACCTCCGATCGTCAAATATGTTATCGGATGTGGAAGACAACTCTTAATTAAGGCGTTACCATGATCGGTAAGTTCGGCAAAGAAGGAGTCACGTGACCTCTGTAATTCACTAATTATTCAAAAACCGAAAATAGTACAAAGACAACATATACATAGATTTAAAGGGAATTTTACTGCTCATCTAACAACATAACTCTCAAGGGTGAAAAAATAGTTTGTACAAAATATGACTCATGTGACACCATCTACAAACCGCCACATGCCAACGGGTCAACCCTCCAACAATCACATCACAACAAGGTGAGTTGTTGTTTTGCTGTTTGTTTGTGATCATACTGCTTTGAGCTCCCAAGGTTAATCACAGCGAAACTTTAACCACGATGTACCTTAATAGGGGTTTATACCGTGATGAGGAGGTCATTTGACCTGTTATTGCCGTGTTGCACTATCGAGTTAATTTAATTACTAACCCGAGGTAATTTCTTTACCACAGCTGCACTCCTTTACACCCTTTACACCTCTTAGACCCTTAGACCCCTCAAACCTCTTTGGACCCGTTACATCACTTAGACACCTTTAGACCCCTTAAACCCCCTACACCTCTTGGACCATGACACCCTTTAGACCCCTTCATACCCATTTCGACCCTTTTGCGACATATACACCTTCCTCGGTGTATATGTCGCAACACCTTCTTCGACAATTTTCATTTTGACTTTTTAAGTTTTAAGACAAATTTTGACTTTTTAAGACACTTTGGACAACTTCAGACCATTTGGACACTTTTGTCCCCTTTTGCTCTTTCATCCATAGACAACTTTAGACCCCATTTGGCCATTTTAAGAGTTGTTATTGTACACCGCTCCTTTCCTATGCCATCTCCAGGCATTGCAAATCGTCATTGCCGGGCACCAAAGGGGGCTCGGCAGTGACGCACGCTGAAAGAGAGTACTCAGTTTTCACTCTGGTTTCTTGTTTGTTGTACACCGCTCCTTTCCTATGCCATCTCCAGGCATTGCAAATCGTCATTGCCGGGCACCAAAGGGGGCTCGGCAGTGACGCACGCTGAAAGAGAGTACTCAGTTTTCACTCTGGTTGTTTGTTGTACACCGCTCCTTTCCTATGCCACCTCCAGGCATTGCAAATCGTCATTGCCGGGCACCGAAGGGGGCTTGGCAGTGACGCACGCTGAAAGAGAGTACTCAGTTTTCACTCTGGTTTCTTGTTTGTTGTACACCGCTCCTTTCCTATGCCATCTCCAGGCATTGCAAATCGTCATTGCCGGGCACCAAAGGGGGCTCGGCAGTGACGCACGCTGAAAGAGAGTACTCAGTTTTCACTCTGGTTTCTTGTTTGTTGTACACCGCTCCTTTCCTATGCCACCTCCAGGCATTGCAAATCGTCATTGCCGGGCACCAAAGGGGGCTCGGCAGTGACGCACGCTGAAAGAGAGTACTCAGTTTTCACTCTGGTTTCTTGTTTGTTTGTTTTCTTGGTTGTCCGGACGATATCTCAGCCATCCTTTGAGCTAGGAAGCTGAAATTTCGGCACAGTAGTGAGCAAGTCCTTTGTCAAATACGGTATTTTTTGTTTTTTGAATAATCAATTAATTGAGGAGTTATTTAATTATTAGCGTTTAATTAAGTACTTATTTAATTAATTAAATTTCATTTCTCTTCTGACCATTATTAACTCAGGCACCTTTTGAGTTAGGAAGCTGATATTTGGACATGCCAATGACCAGGTGATTTGGCTGCAAAGGATATTTTTGATTTATTAATTAATCAATTAATCGATTAATTATTTAATTATTCGATTAATGACAAAAAAATTTTTTTTTTTAAAGTTACAGATTCTGATGAAATAGTGGTAGTTTATGTGTTCTCTGACCAAATTGATTAATAATTTAATTTTTTTATGATTATTATTTATTTATTTTCATTATTAATCATTTATTTATTTTCTTTCTCATTTGGCCAATATCTCAGGCACGTTTTGAGCTGGGAAGCTAATATTTGGACATGAGTGACCAAGTGATGTGGCTATCAAGGATATTTTTGATTTATTGATTAATCATTTCATCTATTAATTATTTATTGATTAATCGATTAATTATTTATTGAGTAATCAATTAATTATTTAATTTTTTATAAATGACTTATTTAATTAAATTTCTAAAAGATACATCTTCGGATGAAGCACTAGTGGTTTAGTTATGCGATTGGCCAATTGATTATGAAAATATTTTGTGATAATCTTTTATTGATTTTAATTATACAATTAATCAATCAATTAGTGTACACCCCTCCCTCCCAATGCAGCCTTAATGAGCTGCACTGCGGTATTGCCGGGCGCCGGAGGCGCCCCGGCAATGCCGCGCTGCAGCATATTTAATTATTTGGCATGGGGCGGTGTACTTTGAATGTATGTGTACTTGTTTGTTTTCTTTCTTGGTTGTCCGGACGATATCTCAGCCATCCTTTGAGCTAGGAAGCTGAAATTTCGGCACAGTCGTGAGCAAGTCCTTTGTCAAATACGGTATTTTTTGTTTTTTGAATAATCAATTAATTGAGGAGTTATTTAATTATTAGCGTTTAATTAAGTACTTATTTAATTAATTAAATTTCATTTCTCTTCTGACCATTATTAACTCAGGCACCTTTTGAGTTAGGAAGCTGATATTTGGACATGCCAATGACCAGGTGATTTGGCTGCAAAGGATATTTTTGATTTATTAATTAATCAATTAATCGATTAATTATTTAATTATTCGATTAATGACCCAAAAAAATTTTTTTTTTAAGTTACAGATTCTGATGAAATAGTGGTAGTTTATGTGTTCTCTGACCAAATTGATTACCAATTTAATTTTTTTATGATTATTATTTATTTATTTTCATTATTAATCATTTATTTATTTTCTTTCTCATTTGGCCAATATCTCAGGCACCTTTTGAGCTGGGAAGCTAATATTTGGACATAAGTGACCAAGTGATGTGGCTATCAAGGATATTTTTGATTTATTGATTAATCATTTCATCTATTAATTATTTATTGATTAATCGATTAATTATTTATTGAGTAATCAATTAATTATTTAATTTTTTATAAATGACTTATTTAATTAAATTTCTAAAAGATACATCTTCGGATGAAGCACTAGTGGTTTAGTTATGCGATTAGCCAATTGATTATGAAAATATTTTGTGATAATCTTTTATTGATTTTAATTATACAATTAATCAATCAATTAGTGTACACCTCTCCCTCCCAATGCAGCCTTAATGAGCTGCACTGCGGTATTGCCGGGCGCCGGAGGCGCCCCGGCAATGCCGCGCTGCAGCATATTTAATTATTTGGCATGGGGCGGTGTACTTTGAATGTATGTGTACTTGTTTGTTTTCTTGTTTCCTTGGTTGTCCGGACGATATCTCAGCCATCCTTTGAGCTAGGAAGCTGAAATTTCGGCACAATAGTGAGCAAGTCCTTTGTCAAAAACGGTATTTTTTGTTTTTTGATTAATCAATTAATTGAGGAGTTATTTAATTATTAGCGTTTAATTAAGTACTTATTTAATTAATTAAATTTCATTTCTCTTCTGACCATTATTAACTCAGGCACCTTTTGAGTTAGGAAGCTGATATTTGGACATGCCAATGACCAGGTGATTTGGCTGCAAAGGATATTTTTGATTTATTAATTAATCAATTAATCGATTAATTATTTAATTATTCGATTAATGACAAAAAAAATTTTTTTTTTAAAGTTACAGATTCTGATGAAATAGTGGTAGTTTATGTGTTCTCTGACCAAATTGATTAATAATTTAATTTTTTTATGATTATTATTTATTTATTTTCATTATTTGTTTTCTTTCTTGGTTGTCCGGACGATATCTCAGCCATCCTTTGAGCTAGGAAGCTGAAATTTCGGCACAATAGTGAGCAAGTCCTTTGTCAAAAACGGTATTTATTTTTTTTTGATTAATCAATAAATTGAGGAGTTATTTAATTATTAGCGATTAATTAAGTACTTATTTAATTAATCAAATTTCCTTTCTCTTCTGACCATTAACTCAGGCACCTTTTGAGTTAGGAATCTGATATTTGGACATGTCAATGACCAGGTGATTTGGCTGCAAAGGATATTTTTGATTTATTAATTAATCAATTAATCGATTAATTATTTAATTATTTGATTAATGACAAAAAAATTTTTTTTTTTTAAGTTACAGATTCTGATGAAATAGTGGTAGTTTATGTGTTCTCTGACCAAATTGATTAATAATTTAATTTTTTTATGATTATTATTTATTTATTTTCATTATTAATCATTTATTTATTTTCTTTCTCATTTGGCCAATATCTCAGGCACCTTTTGAGTTGGGAAGCTAATATTTGGACATGAGTGACCAAGTGATGTGGCTATCAAGGATATTTTTGATTTATTGATTAATCATTTCATCTATTAATTATTTATTGATTAATCGATTAATTATTTATTGAGTAATCAATTAATTATTTAATTTTTTATAAATGACTTATTTAATTAAATTTCTAAAAGATACATCTTCGGATGAAGCACTAGTGGTTTAGTTATGCGATTAGCCAATTGATTATGAAAATATTTTGTGATAATCTTTTATTGATTTTAATTATACAATTAATCAATCAATTAGTGTACACCTCTCCCTCCCAATGCAGCCTCAATGAGCTGCACTGCGGTATTGCCGGGCGCCAGAGGCGCCCCGGCAATGCCGCGCTGCAGCATATTTAATTATTTGGCATGGGGCGGTGTACTTTGAATGTATTTGTACTTGTTGTACACCGCTCCTTTCCTATGCCATCTCCAGGCATTGCAAATCGTCATTGCCGGGCACCAAAGGGGGCTCGGCAGTGACGCACGCTGAAAGAGAGTACTCAGTTTTCACTCTGGTTTCTTGTTTTCTTTCTTGGTTGTCCGGACGATATCTCAGCCATCCTTTGAGCTAGGAAGCTGAAATTTCGGCACAGTAGTGAGCAAGTCCTTTGTCAAATACGGTATTTTTTGTTTTTTGAATAATCAATTAATTGAGGAGTTATTTAATTATTAGCGTTTAATTAAGTACTTATTTAATTAATTAAATTTCATTTCTCTTCTGACCATTATTAACTCAGGCACCTTTTGAGTTAGGAAGCTGATATTTGGACATGCCAATGACCAGGTGATTTGGCTGCAAAGGATATTTTTGATTTATTAATTAATCAATTAATCGATTAATTATTTAATTATTTGATTAATGACAAAAAATTTTTTTTTTTTTAAGTTACAGATTCTGATGAAATAGTGGTAGTTTATGTGTTCTCTGACCAAATTGATTAATAATTTAATTTTTTTATGATTATTATTTATTTATTTTCATTATTAATCATTTATTTATTTTCTTTCTCATTTGGCCAATATCTCAGGCACCTTTTGAGCTGGGAAGCTAATATTTGGACATGAGTGACCAAGTGATGTGGCTATCAAGGATATTTTTGATTTATTGATTAATCATTTCATCTATTAAGTATTTATTGATTAATCGATTAATTATTTATTGAGTAATCAATTAATTATTTAATTTTTTATAAATGACTTATTTAATTAAATTTCTAAAAGATACATCTTCGGATGAAGCACTAGTGCTTTAGGTATGCTATTAGCCAATTGATTAAGAAAATATTTTGTGATAATCTTTTATTGATTTTAATTATACAATTAATCAATCAATTAGTGTACACCTCTCCCTCCCAATGCAGCCTCAATGAGCTGCACTGCGGTATTGCCGGGCGCCGGAGGCGCCCCGGCAATGCCGCGCTGCAGCATATTTAATTATTTGGCATGGGGCGGTGTACTTTGAATGTATGTGTACTTGTTGTACACCGCTCCTTTCCTATGCCACCTCCAGGCATTGCAAATCGTCATTGCCGGGCACCGAAGGGGGCTCGGCAGTGACGCACGCTGAAAGAGAGTACTCAGTTTTCACTCTGGTTTCTTGTTTGTTTTCTTGGTTGTCCGGACGATATCTCAGCCATCCTTTGAGCTAGGAAGCTGAAATTTCGGCACAGTAGTGAGCAAGTCCTTTGTCAAATACGGTATTTTTTGTTTTTTGAATAATCAATTAATTGAGGAGTTATTTAATTATTAGCGTTTAATTAAGTACTTATTTAATTAATTAAATTTCATTTATCTTCTGACCATTATTAACTCAGGCACCTTTTGAGTTAGGAAGCTGATATTTGGACATGCCAATGACCAGGTGATTTGGCTGCAAAGGATATTTTTGATTTATTAATTAATCAATTAATCGATTAATTATTTAATTATTCGATTAATGACAAAAAAAATTTTTTTTTTTAAGTTACAGATTCTGATGAAATAGTGGTAGTTTATGTGTTCTCTGACCAAATTGATTAATAATTTAATTTTTTTATGATTATTATTTATTTATTTTCATTATTAATCATTTATTTATTTTCTTTCTCATTTGGCCAATATCTCAGGCACCTTTTGAGCTGGGAAGCTAATATTTGGACATGAGTGACCAAGTGATGTGGCTATCAAGGATATTTTTGATTTATTGATTAATCATTTCATCTATTAAGTATTTATTGATTAATCGATTAATTATTTATTGAGTAATCAATTAATTATTTAATTTTTTATAAATGACTTATTTAATTAAATTTCTAAAAGATACATCTTCGGATGAAGCACTACTGGTTTAGTTATGCGATTAGCCAATTGATTATGAAAATATTTTGTGATAATCTTTTATTGATTTTAATTATACAATTAATCAATCAATTAGTGTACACCTCTCCCTCCCAATGCAGCCTCAATGAGCTGCACTGCGGTATTGCCGGGCGCCGGAGGCGCCCCGGCAATGCCGCGCTGCAGCATATTTAATTATTTGGCATGGGGCGGTGTACTTTGAATGTATGTGTACTTGTTTGTTTTCTTTCTTGGTTGTCCGGACGATATCTCAGCCATCCTTTGAGCTAGGAAGCTGAAATTTCGGCACAGTAGTGAGCAAGTCCTTTGTCAAATACGGTATTTTTTGTTTTTTGAATAATCAATTAATTGAGGAGTTATTTAATTATTAGCGTTTAATTAAGTACTTATTTAATTAATTAAATTTCATTTATCTTCTGACCATTATTAACTCAGGCACCTTTTGAGTTAGGAAGCTGATATTTGGACATGCCAATGACCAGGTGATTTGGCTGCAAAGGATATTTTTGATTTATTAATTAATCAATTAATCGATTAATTATTTAATTATTCGATTAATGACAAAAAAATTTTTTTTTTTTAAGTTACAGATTCTGATGAAATAGTGGTAGTTTATGTGTTCTCTGACCAAATTGATTAATAATTTAATTTTTTTATGATTATTATTTATTTATTTTCATTATTAATCATTTATTTATTTTCTTTCTCATTTGGCCAATATCTCAGGCACCTTTTGAGCTGGGAAGCTAATATTTGGACATGAGTGACCAAGTGATGTGGCTATCAAGGATATTTTTGATTTATTGATTAATCATTTCATCTATTAAGTATTTATTGATTAATCGATTAATTATTTATTGAGTAATCAATTAATTATTTAATTTTTTATAAATGACTTATTTAATTAAATTTCTAAAAGATACATCTTCGGATGAAGCACTACTGGTTTAGTTATGCGATTAGCCAATTGATTATGAAAATATTTTGTGATAATCTTTTATTGATTTTAATTATACAATTAATCAATCAATTAGTGTACACCTCTCCCTCCCAATGCAGCCTCAATGAGCTGCACTGCGGTATTGCCGGGCGCCGGAGGCGCCCCGGCAATGCCGCGCTGCAGCATATTTAATTATTTGGCATGGGGCGGTGTACTTTGAATGTATGTGTACTTGTTGATTCTTTAAATACTTTAGTCCTCTTTATGACCATAAAAACACTTTAGACCCCTTAGAAAAGTCGAAACAATTTCCTCCTAAAATCGGTTTTGATTAACTTTTTGCAATATTCGCGTCGCATCACAAGTTGCGGTGATGAATCTAAACTGATATCGCAAAGCTCAACTGATGTTGAAACGTGAAACGGAAACTACTGATCTATGGATCATCGAATAGGAAACCAGAATGAAATGCTGTGGGAAATTGCTGAAATCAAAGCTGTTGGGAGTATAGATAGGGGGAGAAGAACGGGAGGTGAAGCAACAATGCGGAGAGGCCCGTACCTGGAGGTGGTCGGTTGGTATGGAAAGAACTTTGGTGATCTTCCATCAGGCGGTAGGACCAAAACATGCCTAAACCCGTTTCCCAGTTGAGCTTTCATAATATCACCTTCAATCGCGAGCAGTACTTCGGAGGTAAAAATGGATTGTAAATCTTATCTGATAGAATGGAACAAGGTTGTCGAGGATCCCAGCTGCACCCATTGCGACAGCTGCACCCATATATATATAATACTAAGAGTAAGTGGAGTACACTGACCTTAGATGTCACATGACACTATGAATATATGAATGAATGAATGATCGTTTTAAGGCCATTTTTTCCCCCTTGTGGGCCCCATGACAATCATGGTTCCCTGTTTGAAGCAATGTTTTTATGGCCGGATGCCCTTCCTGACGCCAACCCTTATAGTGGGGTGGCTAAAGTCCAAATTTAAGTGATATCGTGACACACTGGCCCAAAGGACCAAATTTGGCACAGTTCTACTTTAGGACCATACAAAACTTTTGAGAGGGAGCTGCAAGATTTTAGAGGCCCAGGTCAAGGTCAGGTCAAGGTCAAAGGTCAAATTATGTGTCTGTCATGTTTTTGCAATATCCAGCTTATATATAACCTAAAAAACTTGGTCTTAGTCACATAACCAACATATTTAGTCAATGAATCCATTACTATTATGGGAAGTTCCACCAGGTGACGGCCATATAGGCAGTGGCGGCGCCAGGCTGTCCCCGACCGGGGGGGGGGGGGGGCTAACATCCCCGACGAGAGGGCTAAAATCGCTCAAATCAGTGAGTGGAATTAATCCATATTCATTCACAAAAATTGTACCTGTATCATGTACGACAACACAACCCCACATGTCAATGTGAATGACCTTCGACAGGAGCTATTCCCAAGGAGAGTGAAGATGATGGAGAAGCTTCCTCCAACTCAGAACGCACTGCTCCAGCATGTAAATCGATGCCTGTACCAAGCCAGCATTTGGAGAGAGAGTCTGAAGCCCATCCTAGCTGCACCAAATCCAGATGGCTTTGGGTGGACCAAAGCAGATACCGGGTGGCGTCCAACCTGGACAACCCTGTCAGCTGCTGCTCTTAGTTGTAGAGAACTACTCAAGTGCGGATGTAAGGCGACACCCACTTGTTCAAAGAATTGCACATGCAGGAACGTAGGACTGCCATGCACAGGACTGTGTCTCTGTCGCGGAAATTGTGAAGCATAAGTCATGCAGGCCGCGACCTCCTCTGTACTGGCCAATCCAGTATCCTCCCTCAGCGTATCGATGTACGTCAAAAACACCGATGCAAAAATGACCAACACATAATTTGACCTTTGACCTTCACCTGACCTTGAAATACAATATGGCAGCACCTGAGGATATTTTCCATAATACAAATGGATTCCTTGTCCTTAAAAATGATTATTTAAACACTGAGATAATGTTTCTATGACAGCTATGAGCTGGATATGGCAAAAACGTGACAAACACATAATTTCACCTTTGACCTTGACCTGACCTTGACCTGGGCCTCGAAAATCGGGCAGCCCCCTCTCAAAAGTTTTGTATGGTCCTAAAGTATAACTGTGCCAAATTTAGTGCTTTGGGCCAGCGTGTCACGATCATTTCCATAAGCCACTCCACTATAAGTCGCCTCTTACGATGCGCAGGGATACGGTGTACCTATTCTAAATCGGGGTAAACACTGGGATCATTCATCCCAGCAAGCTGGTACTCAGCTGACATCATTTAGTCACATGACACTGACATCCTTTTTTTTGTTTGTTTTTGTATACAGAATCGAAGCTTGTGAAAAGCTAACATTTATTTCACAAACAAATCAAACGGACAAACAAAATATATAAAAAGCGGGAGCGGAGGACAATATGGGGAGAGAAGGGGAAGCACACAAACACAACATTTGAGAGCAGGGAGATGTGTGGGAGGGAGAGGGCTTGGGGGGAGGAGGCATGGGAAGGGGGGGGGGGGGGGAGGTGGGAGAAGTATAAAACACAAGGACACCAAGAAATTCCAGGACAGAAGTTGGTATTTCATAAAAGTGGATTTGGGGTGAAATTGGCGGGGGTGGAAAAGATCAAGGTTTTGTATGGGAGAAGACAAAAGATGGTGGTGAACAGCTGTTTTAAAGACGTGGAGGGTGGAGTGGGATGGAAGAGAGTGAGGGAGTTTGTTCCAGAGGCGGGAGAAAAGAGGAATGAAGGAGTGAAGGTGAGCAGAGAGTCTTGATTTTGGCAGCTTAACCATAAGAGGGTTGCAAGCAGATCTTGTGTGACCTGTAGGAATATTTGGGGGACAGAGCCCAGAGAGAGCTGGGGGGGGGGGGGGGCAAGGCCAGAGAGGAGTCGGTAGAAGACGGAAAGACCACCAACCTGCCTGCAGTGAGTGAGTGAAAGGTCCTTGTAGTTAGCTTCATCGTGAGAGATTCCAATGATTCTGAACGCTTTGGTTTCAACAGCGTGAAGACGAGCTAGGTGTGAGGCAGGAGCACCAGCCCAGAGGGGAGAGCAGTATTCCATTGAGCTGCGGATGAAAGCCTTGTATGTGGTGAGGAGCTCAGCTGTGCCAAGGAAGGACTTCGCACGACGGAGGATGCCCAGTCGGCGACTGGCTTTGGAGGCCACCTTGGAAATGTGGTTTTCCCAGGAAAGATCATGGCAGATAGTGAGACCCAAAAGCTTGAGTGACAGAACTTCTAGCAGATGATTATTCAGAAAGTGGATGGGATGGTTGTACAGTCGGTCTTTTCGGAGAGACATCGTAAGAGAGTGAGATTTGTCAGGATTGAAAGACATGTTCCACTTGTTTGCCCAGTCTGTGATTTTGTCCAGGTCTGCAGAGAGTGAGGAGGTTGCAGACTGCCGATCTTGGGGATGAGGAATGGAACGACAGAGAGTCGAGTCATCAGCAAAGAGATAGAGAGGATTTTCAAGAGAGTCAGAGAGATCATTGATGAAGACATAAATAATGGCAACACATCTACTCCAACCGATTATGGATGGCGTCCATGTGGCACTCAGGTCTTTAAAGACTGGGATTTATGAATTAATGGTCACGAGTAAATGAAAGCAGAGCCGCCAATCCAGATTTCGCCCTCGTTATAAGCTCGTCAGGACGACATACTGGAAGTCGTCATCACCCTCCTCGAAAAGCAAAATCTAGGTTAAGCGATCGGTTGAGTGCTTATGTGTGGCATATGTACATACAGGACCTATAGAAAGTCTAAACCCCCTTTCAAAAATTTCACCTTTTGTTGCCTTATAACCTGGAATTAATTTGCATTAAATCAGACTTTTTCCACCTTTATTTATACGGCGTGACCCACAACTTCCAAATGAAAAACAAATTCTACAAATTTCAGAAAATTAATTAAAAATACAAAACTAGGATATATTGGTTGGATAAGTGTCCACCCCCTTATAATAGCAATTGTAAATTCGTTCAGGTGTAACCAATCACCTTCAAAATCACACACTAAATTAATTGGCCTTCACCTGTGTTAATTTGTGGTGATTCTGATTATTTACAATAATCAGACGCCATCTTGAAAAAATGTTTCACCTCTATATCTCCGACACCGCTCACTGGAAATAGTTGAAACATGGCTCATTGTCAAGTACTCCCCATGGAGGCATAAGATATGTTAACGATGATGTCAGCAGTGCCTTCATTATGACGTCATAATTCAACAAGTACAACGCTTGATCCGATCAGTTTGATTTTTTTAGCTCACATGGAACATCAGCGGAGCTTATGTGATGGTGCGTCGTCCGTCTTTCAGTCAGTCAGTCAGTCCGTCCGTTGGTCAATCTGTCCGTCAATCCGGCCGACCGTCCGGCAGTCCGTCCATCAGTCCGTCCATCAGTCCATTCTTCAGTCCGCATGTCCATCAGTCTGTCAGTCTGTCAGTCTGTCAATCCGTCAGTCCGTCTGTCAGTCTGTCAGCCCGTCCATCAATCTGTGAGTCCGCCCATCAGTCCATCTGTCTGTCAGTCCGGCCTTCAAACTGGGAGTCTGCCCATCAGTCTGTCAGGCCGTCCATCCATCAGTCCGTCGGTCTGTCAATCCATCAGTCCGTCCGTCAGTCCATCCGTCCGTCAATCCGTCCGTCAGTCTGTCAGCCCGTCCATCAGTCTGTCAGTCCGTCTGTCAGTCCGCCCTTCAATCTGTGAGTCCGCCCGTCAGTCCATCTGTCTGTCAGTCTGGCCTTCAAACTGTGAGTCCACCCGTCAGTCTGTCAGCCCGTCCATCCGTCAGTCCGTCCGTCTGTCAATCCATCAGTCCGTCCGTCAGTCCATCCGTCCGTCAATCCGTCCGTCAGTCTGTCAGCCCGTCCGTCCGTCCATCAGTCCGTAAGTCCACCCTTCCATCCGTCAATCCATCAGTCCGTCCGTCAGTCCGCCCGTCCTTCAATCTGTGAGTCCGCCGTCAGTCCGTCCGTCAGTAAACACTCTGTCAGTCTGTAAACAGCTGATGGGATTGTGACCAAATTTGGCACAAATTATATTTGTTGTGTTGTGACCAAAGTTTGTTCATGGCACTAAGAACATCGAAGTCGAAGGGGTTTCTGTTGGGGGGTCAAAGTGGGTCCTGGTTTTACCCTCAAAAATATATATTTGCTTTCTTCTCTGAAAGTATGCACACAATTTCGATGCAACTTGACCACAACCTTCACCACCCATGATGCATCAAAGTTTGTTCACGGCATAAAAAAAAAATCGGGCCTTGAGGGGATTAACGGGGTGGGGGGTTAGGGGGACGTCCCCAGAATAGGTATTTTTGTTTGTTTGTTTAATGTCTTTTCATTATATTAGTATAATTCTACATGCTGCCCTGTCTTCTAGCAACCATTGAAATTGGTTAAATTCTTTGGTTAACAAGAGAAAAATGACCACAATGTGGTCACCAGCTGCGCCGTGTAGAGTCATGAGGATATCCGTTGCAATATGCGCTACCAAATTCGACCAGTCATTAAATTATACACATGCACTCGCGTCCTTTTGTCTTTCAGTTCTGGTCTTGTCCTTTGTTTTGCGATGCAACATGCTTTATCAACTGATTACATATAATGTATGGATGTGAATGTTATTTCTGTTAATGTTAATGTTAATTCATTAATGTTATTTATTACCTTCGCAAAAGCGGAAGGTTATGTTTTGATCGCTGTGTATTTATTTGTATGTCTGTGTGTGTGTGTGTGTGTGTGTATGTTATTCGCATAACTCAAAAAGTATTCAACCGATTCGCATGAAATTTGGTGGGATGATAGGTTATTATCCGGGAACCATTTGATTAGATTTTGGAATCGATCGGGTCAAAGGTCAAGGTCAAGGTCATGAAAAGGTCAAAATCGTCTTTTTACCATAGCGCGGTCAATTTGTGTCCAATTTGTATGAAACTAATGCCAAAATGTTCAGAATTCAATGCCCAATCTTGTGATATGCGACATGACACTCTGACGTCATAGAATGGTTTAATTTGAAACAAATCTTCCCGCATGACAACGTAGGTGTGGCTTTGCTACACAGATCTTGTAGTCTTTTATTTTGGCAACAAAAGTAGCTGCGGCGAAGGTATGCGCTCTACCGAGTGCCCGTTCTAGTTAATGTTAATTCTGGGTGGCAGAGGGATAATTTGAAACGGGCTTGGTCGGTAGGGGATTTGAAAGTGGGTGTGTTTCTGTGAAAACAGTGGTGTGGTTCTGTGGTTCTGTTTGGTGTGGTGTGGTGAAAGTGATTTGAAAGTAAAAAAAAGTTCTGTGAAACGAGATTGATATGAAAGCATTCATGTTGTCTTTGTTGCTAAATTTATTCTGGTTTCTTCAAACAAATCGCGATTTTAGTCCGCGATGTTCTTACCTCATACCAACGCACGTCCGAGTGTATGCGCATGCGCTATTCAAAAAGGCACCCCAACAACAAGAACAACAACGCGGTCCTCTCATGGAGCTGCTCGTCGTAGCTAAAAATACCTTTAGTCAGTGCAGTATACTGTTTATTCTACCAGGTGAGCAGCAGGGGTATTGCCCCTATGTTTTTATTGCCCCTATGTTTTTAACTCTGCAACTTTTAGTCTGAAGGACATTAAATTTTCACCATAAGTGCGCCTCCACCTGTATAATTTCATTAATGATAATTATGACGTCATAGGTCACATGGTATGGGCGCCATCTTGGAAAACAGAAAAACATTGCACCTCTATATATCCGAAACCGCTCGATGGAAAATAATTTAAACATGGCTCATTGTAAACAACTCCACATGTGGAATAAGTGTTAATGATGACGTCATTGGTGCCTTAATTATGACGTCATAATTCCATAAGTACAACGTTCAGTCCAATTAGTTTGAAATTTATTGAGCATGATCTACACATCAATTATATTAGAGAATGTAAATTTATGATCTCACCGGTCACGTGGTCTGACAGCCATATTAGATCAAAGAAAAAACCCTTAAAAAAAACAGAAGAGTTGGCACGCACCAAGTTGACTGTGTGGGGTAACTATTCTATGAATACCATCTAGTTTAAGGATGAAATCCAGATTTAAAAAAAGTATTGATCCTCCATATATGCAAAGTGTTTAGTCTTCATGTGTATACGAGTAGATTGTACTTCCACTCTGGGAGCAGATAAACAAGTCATTAACATAAAGAATAAATGATCAGAATGAGCTCTATTTATTTTTCGGGCTGACCTGCCATATGGCCTAGAAATTCGCACATTCGCCTATAAGCTGTTTCGCCTGGGTTTGAATACCGACTCAGCTATAAACTGCCACCCTGGTGCTTCATGTGATTCATGAATGTGAGTGCGGTCCCTCGGATGGACGTTAAACGGATGTTCATTAGTTGGTGGATGTTAAAAATCCCACGGTGTCTTTTGCGAAAGGTATGCGAGCTGTCGCCGGCACAATGAACAAATTACAAATTCCATCCCTAACTACTGCTGGGAGAGGGATGGCAAAGCGACCAGCAAGACCCTTGCGCAAAAACAGCTCCTGCATAATCAATGCTCTGCAACACAGAGTATGATGCATCTGATCGAGGCCAAAAGCAAAGGGAAAAGAAGGTTCGGAAGAGGAGGACCAATGAGGAGAGAAGAGGATGATTCTTGTGGATGTGCATACTCAGTAGCGAAGTTTTCAAAAAGTATGCCAGTTTCATACAGAATATGCACATTGGGCAAACTTTGTCATTAAATATTGTTCTCCTCTATCAGGACAACATAAAGTTTTCCTAACCTTCCCATCACCTTTTGGCCGACCAATTCATGCATCCCCACCCCGATGGATCGAAGTTTGGGCCACCATTGTTGGGATGAGCATGTGGAGACTAGCCTGAGATAGGAACGCCTAATTAGTGCCCATTTGTAACTGTCTCATTGCTGTCCGCATGGCGTGTGCACTACATGACGCTTGGAAATCTTCATCTTTTCCGTTTTTTTGGTACAATTTTGAAATTCTCGAACGGATTTTCTCAGATTTAGTTCTGCAAATCGTCACCACAAGTCATTGTATGGTTATAACGTGACAAAAATATTGGATAACAAAATACCCTTTTGTTTAATAAACAACTGATATATGCATAACACACACACACACACACACACACACACACACACGGGCTTGAGATTTGGCAGACTGAGTGGAAGGGGGGGCCTGAGATTTGGCAGACCTGAGTGGAAGGGGGGCCTGAGACTTGGCAGACTGAGTGGACGAGGGGCCTGAGATTTGGTGGACCTGAGTGGGAGGGGGCCTGAGATTTGGTAGACTGAGTGGAAGGGGGGCCTGAGATTTGGTGGACCTGAGTGGGAGGGGGCCTGAGATTTGGCGGACCTGAGTGGGAGGAGGTCTTCAGATTTGGTGGACCCGAGTGGGAGGGGGGCTTGAGACTTGGCGGACCTGAGTGGGAGAGGGGGCCCGAAATTTTGCAGACCCGAGTGGGAGGGGGGATTGAGAAATTAGGATGGGTGGAGATGACACACACACACATGCACAAACGCGCACACATGCATGGGTTGTGATTTGCACGTACACACGCACGATTTTGGTTTATACGCATGCATGGCTTTGGTTTCGGTTTTGGTTTTGGTTTTGCATGTTTTGTTTTGTTTTGCGTGACAACATAATATGCTTTGCATTGTGATTTGTTTTTATGTGTTATATACACATACTGTATATAAATATTGTGCATATGTTGTATTGCATACACACGTTAAATGTGACATGTTGCACAGTCGTATGTTGTGTACACACATCTTCTGGGTGACATATGATACATCTTTTCTGCGGAGATAAACACACACACACACACACACACACACACACAAACACATGCACACACACGTACGCATACACATGTTTGCTCACACACATACACACATCATAAATACACACACATGTACATACACATACAAACATATCATACACAGACAAACACACACACATACAAAACCTGCTTGGGTTTTTCTCATCTTTCCTCAGTATACAATAAATTTCGCCCTACCTTTTCATCACAAGGTAAAACTAGAATGGCACTCAGTCCAGAACATACCTCCGCCTGGTTGGCCATATCACTCAATGGTGAAGAATCATTAAAAAAAATTCTACGAGTTGGATCCGGATCCGGATCTTCACCAAAATTGGAACGATTCGTCCTTGTCAAACACCCAACCTGTCCCACAAGTTTCGTCCAAATCCGTCCATATCTTTTTGAGATATCCTGCTATGTATCGTTTTTGTCCCTATCTCTCAATTGTGAAGAATCACTTAAGAAATTCTAGTATCCGGATCCGAATCCGGATTTTCACCAAAATCTAATCATTTCGTCCTTGTCACCAACGCAACATCTCTGCCAAATTTCGTCCAAATCCGTCCACAACTTTTTGAGATATTTTATTCACAAACGGACAGACAAACAAACAGACAGGGGTGAAAACATAACCTCCATCCACCTTTTTTGGCAGAGGTAACAACCTTTGCCAACTAAAGTATATGGTTGTTTACACGTTTACCGAACGAATTATTTACAAATCGAGCTCGAGTCCCAGCACAGAAACCGCACGAGTTAAGAGGTACTCCGGTACCTTTTACACCTTTTATCACCGGCTCATAAAAGCAACGTGAAGATCAAGCCTGGATGGCTTTGAATTGTTCAACCATCAAAACTTTTACATTTTCTTCTTTCCACAAATATTAACATCAAAATAACATTCATGATAATTTGGTCATTCGTCCTCATTCGGGGCCTATAAATTGTGATTTCTTTCAGCTGTTACATCATCACAATCTGTAGGTAGGACAATCTTTCATGTTCTACTCAACAACACATGTTTGTTCTGAAGGTGAATACTCTATTAATTGCTTCCATACCAGGACTGCAATCAGAATGAAAACTTTCAAACATTTTAATTCACAGACAATTGATTTTCAGTGCAAACAGTCGAAGTTCATTTTGCACATTTACTTGGTTAATGATCGGGTAAAACTCTGAAAATGCACACTTATTACGTCATCTCATCTCGATGACAATTCTCGATGTCTGTCCGTCCGTCCATCTGTTAACGTTTTCCTATTTTTACAAACTCCTCCATTATCACCCGGCTGATTGCTCTGAAATTTGACACATGAATACAAGACAGGAGCCCGCACAATGACTCATGATTCGATTTTTCGATTTCGGATCATTGGAGCTCTGATGGGGAGTGGGGGGTTGGGGGGGAATTTAAACCCTAGACTTCGGATCCATACTCGTCCCTTATTTAGCAACCAATTGCTCTTAAATCCGACACAGCCTTTTTACTCCATGGTCCAGAGGATCGCTCGGTCTTAGATTTCTCGATTTCATATTTTTCGAATTTGGATCATGGGGAATCTCCGGGGGAGGGGGAGATCCGCAGGTTTTCAAATGTTTCGATTTCGGTTCAGGGGTTTTCCCAGTGGGGCCTCCCCAAATCAGCAGTGATCTGAACTACAACCTCAAGAGATGACTGTCAGCCCACTCGGACTTTTTATCGATCTAGTGTGGTGTTGTTTGGTTTTGGGTTTTATTTATTATATTTGCAAGTAGGGCAGAAATGTTCATTTAGAAGAAGGGAGTCCATTAATTTTCTGAAATTACCTACATTTTTTCTGTTTTATCTGGGAGAAGGTTGCAGCCTATTCTCCAAGACCATCTTCTAACATAATGTTGATGGATCACAGTATCTATTACGACTTATAGGTATTGGTTTTGTACCAATTTGATGTTTGCCATTTTTTGGACTGTTACAACATAACGCAGCTTTTGGCAATTTTAGACACACTCTCTCCCATCCTCCCAATTACATGTTTTGAGAGACACGAAGAACTACCCAACTCCCCACCACTACCTTCCCTGGGAAATGGGCAAAATGGAAGGTGGTGGACGGGCAGGAATGTGGACAGAAATGGGAAATTAAGAGCAACTTCTGATCCACAAAGAGCTGGAGGTCGTCACTTTGCAATCTGCCTCAATTACTTCCGTGCCAGAAGTGTGAACAAGGGATTTTTGGCATCTCAAAGTGGTCCTGCAGTACAGGAATTCTGTTCCGAGCCAGGTGCAATGTATCTTGCCAGCCTGCCTTCTTCGAAGCTTGTGACCAACCATCCTGTTATCAAGCAGAAATATAGAAGGTGTCTGAAGTTAAACACAACATACAGAGCCCCTTTTCACCTGGTTTGGAGTGACCACTTCGAAATTGATCAATACATATGTTATCTTTGCCCACCCGCCAAATACTGTGGACAAGATAATGGATATTTGAACGTTCATAAATGTTTGCAAAACCTTGATTTTTTGTGGCATTGAAGGACACAAGGATACTGTGCCCTGTTGTGCAATGGCTGCCACGTCCGATTAAGGCTGCCAGGGATGATGTGTGCACACATGGGAACATGCAATGATGCTTGGGAATCTGGTGTCATTGGCAAATAAGTGAATCTACTTAATTGTCATAAAATATCACTTATTGGAAGAGAAAAAAAGTTGTTTTAAGAAACTGCTGAATTGACCGAGAAGCGATCTGACGATAAAAATCAGAAAGGAATTAATAAATCACAACAAAGAGGATCAAACTTAGCATATGGAGCCAGATTCCAAAACTTTGTCAAATGCTTTAAATTATCCAAGTGGTAATCGGGTTTCTTGTACATGCCAGCTTGGAGAAAATTAAATTATCTTAATTATTTATAAAAACTAGTTATAAAAATTCTATCAATTTTTACAAAAATTAATTATTAAAAACTTTAAATTATCCAGCATGGAGCATGCATCTGGAACACTATGTTGAAATAACTGTTCTGGACCAATTGACCTTTTGACCTCCCGAAGATAAATAATCATGTTACCTTCAAAAAGTATTCGTACGTTCTCAAATAGTTATAAAAAACAACTTCATCAAATACAAAATCACTACATAGTCACTAAGTAGTCGGCTTTAAGACGATTTGAAAGCATAGTTATTTAATTAAATAAACAACTTTACTCCTCTTCAAAATGAGTGGAGGATTTATTCTTCCATTTCCTTTTTCTCCTTTGACTTACACAAAGGAAGCATTTCTTATAATTTTTCGATCATGTCCTGTAATACAACAACACAACAACAACAGGCATTTAAAGGCCACCCTTTAAAATTATCCTGTAATACACCCTTTAAAATCTTAAACGACTTTCGTATTGCTTTTAATTTCCTTCTCTTGTATTTTACATACACGACATGATCAAAGGTATGCAGATGCCCCTTCTAAATAGTGGATTCGGCTGTTTCAGCCACACCCATTGCTGACAGGTATATATCATCAAGCACACAGCCATGCAATTTCCATAGACAAACATTGGCAGTAGAATGGGCTGTACTGAAGAGCTCAGTGGCTTTCAACGTGACACCGTCATAGGATGCCACCTTTCCAACAAGTCAGTTCAGCAAATTTCTGCCCTGCTAGACCTGCCCCAGTCGACTAAGTGTCTAGGAGCAACAACAGCTCAGCCGTGAAGTGATAGGCCACACAAGCTCACAGAACGTGACCGCCGAGTGCTAAAGCACGTAGCGTGTAAAAATAGACTGTCCTCAGTTGCAACACTCACTACCGAGTTCCAAACTGCCTCTGGAAGCAACATCAGCACAATAACTGCTCGTCGGGAGCTTCATGAAATGGGTTTCCATGGCCGAGCAGCCGCACACAAGCCTAATATAAGATCACCGTGCGCAATGCCAAGCGTTGGCTGGATTGGTGTAAAGCTCACCGCCATTGGACTCTGGAGCAGTGGAAACGCGTTCTCTGGAGTGATGAATCACGCTTCACCATCTGGCAGTCCGACGGACGAATCTGGGTTTGGCGGATGCCAGGAGAACGCTAACTGCCCAAATGCATAATGCCAACTGTAAAGTTTGGTGGAGAGGGAATAATGGTCTGGGGCTGTTTTTCATGGTTCGGGCTGGGCCCCGTAGTTCAAGTGAAGGGAAATCTTAATGCTACAGCATACAATAATAATGCATTTATTTATTTTTTATTTTATATCGCGCTTTTCAGGAGCCCAGCTCCTGAACATTTCATACAATGACATTCTCGACAATTGTTTGCTTCCAACCTTGTGGCGACAGTTTGGGGAAGGCCCTTTCCTGTTTCACCATGACAATGCCCCTGTGCACAAAGCGAAGTCCATACAGAAATGGTCTGTCGATGTCGGTGTGGAAGAACTTGACTGGCCTGCACAGAGCCCTGACCTAAACCCCATCGTACACCTTTGGGATGAATTGGAACGCCGACTGCGAGCCAGGGCGAATTGCCCAACATCAGTGCCAAACCTCACAAATGCTCTTGTGGCTGAATGGAAGCAAATCCCCACAGGAATGTTATAACATCTAGTGGAAAGCCTTCCCAGAAGAGTGGAGGCTGTTATATCAGTAAAGGGGGAGGACCAACTCCATATTAATGCCCATGATTTTGGAATGAGATGTTCGACGAACACATATGGGTGTGATATTCGGGTGTCCACATACATTTGACCATGTAGTGTATCTTGTTATACAATTAAAACTTTATCAGTCCAAAATGGGGGCTTGTGGGTTGGGTCTTGTCCATCAGTCTGTCCGTCCGAAAGTCTGTCCGTCCGCAACCATATCTCGGAGATGTATGGACCGATTTTGTTCAGACTTGGGAAAAGACAAAACATGACGGTGTACATATGCACATCATTTTGTTTCGCGATACAATCAAAGATACTGACTGGCAGTCATTTTACTTGTAAAAAACCGGATGTTGAACACGTCCTCAACCATTTCTCTGACATGCATTTCCGATCTTGTTCAAACTTTGCACACCGATAAGGAATGATGGGTTACATAGGCACGTCATTTAATTTCGAAATCAAACCCAATATGGCCGAATGGCTGCCATATTGTTACATAAACATGTCCCCAACGATTTCTTGGACATGAATAGAATATGAATGATCGTTTTAAGGCCATTTTCCCCACCAGAGCAGGGGTTAGCCTTGCGGGCCCCATGACAATCATGGATCCCTGTTTGAGGCAATGTATTTATGGCCGGATGCCCTTCCTGGCGCCAACCCTTAGTCGCCTCTTACGATGCGCATGGATACGGTGTACCTATTCTAAACCGGGGTACACACCGGGATCATTCATCCCAGCAAGCTGGTACTCAATTTGCCGACCTCGGAAGGATGACAGGCTGAGTCAACTCCCCTGGTGTTAATTCAGCGATCGAACGGGATTCGAACCCAGGATCCTGGGATCCCAAGCCGGCACCCTAACCGCTAAGCCAACACCAGTTTTGAACATGCATGAACCGATTTTGTTCAAACTTGGCACAACGACAACACACGAGAGTGTACATATGCAGAAGATTTTGTTTTGTAATGTGACCAAAGATGGACGACAAACGGCCTTTAACTCTGTACAACATAATTACTAAAACCAGGGGGGGCTACGACATTTTATGTCATTTTCTTATTTTAAGACAAAATCATTGTTACGTGCTCCTCCCCAAACCCCGGTCACGGTGTACCTCCGAGCCCCAAAAGGAGTCACAGCAGAAAGATGTGCTATTATGTGTGCCAATGACCAATGGTGAAACCACACCAATCAATCGATACAAAACCCAAGTATTGTATTAAAATCGCACAATAATAACTTGCGCAAGTACATGAAAAACTCAATTACACAGCAAACACCATATAATTCCTATGATGGTACCACCAGTTTCTTAACTCAATAACTCACGGTACTCCACGTGAGCAAACTGTAACACCCCCAAAGTCACTGTCACGATACCAGGCCAAAGTCGATCCATGCTTCGGTGATCACAAGAAAAAAGGTCGTACTGAGACCCGAACCCAGGACGGCTGACAGTCGACGCTGCAGAAGAGCCGCTTGGGTGAGAGGTCGGGCCGATGTCGGTCAGGTAAAAGTTCACCCAAAAGGCGACTGGGAATTCACACCTTCGGTTCACCAGACAATGACGCTGACATGAACGAGCAGCAGTTCCCAAGCAGAGAACCGCGAATTCCCAAGCGAAATCCACAACACACACGAGAACCAGGCTAACGGCTGGTGCGAGGTGAAATGGCTGGTGCGAGGTAAAATGGCGGACGGGCCCGTAATGGAGGCGTACCTGCTCTCCAGCGATGATTCACTTTCGGAACCAACAGCAAAACCCGTCTCGCAGGTTTATTTACCACAGCAATAACAACACTGTCACAGGAATCCCTTTCCCGGGGAAACCAATATTCGCTCGTGACCAATGTCCAACAGCGTCTGCTCGACACCTCAAATCAGATAGGCCTTCTTTTCCCGATCTCACTAGATCCGCTCCAGCCTCTTCTTCCTCCTCCTCTGGTTTCTCCCGATCCATTTCGTTTTTCTTTTGAAACACGAATTTTACCTTTGAAAACAGTTATCTCCATTTCACACCGAAACTGTAACAATAATAGTACATGCAACTAAAAATGCTTCAAGTGGATGACAACTACAAAGATGGAAGTGATGAATCCGTAACACTCCCCACCCTCAAGAAAGAAAGTTTGAAAATAGTGAAAACTTTCTTTTCATGCAGAAACCCTCTTTAACAAACAAGAGTAAAACTCACACCCAAAACTACCAATCAACCTATGGCTGATCAACTCACGTGAGCAACAATAATTAATATTCCCCAGAAGAAAGCAACAAAACTTCCAAACAACCTACAGGAATTTTCAAAGTTAGTTCACTCTGGATAAAGCATCGGCAAAGACATTGTCCCTGCCCTTTACATGCTCAATTTCCAAGTTGAACTCCTGCAAAGACAAACTCCATCTCATCAACCTCTGATTTTTATTTTTCATTTTTTGAATGAAGGTTAAGGGGTTGTGATCGGTGAAGAGTTTAAACTCTGGATTCTCTTGCACCCCGACTATAGGCACGACAGGTGAGACAGGACTCATTTTTTCCCCAGGCTTCCTCTCATAATATTTTTTCATTCGGTTGACCTGACACAGCTGCTGCTTTTTCCGTCGGTCGGGAGTTGTCACCACGTAATCTGTTTCATTAACCCTCCTTTCGATTGCATAGGGACCAAAATACCTAGCCTGTAGTGGCTGACCTGGAACAGGAAGCAACACTAACACTCGGTCCTCAGGACTGAAATTTCTGATCTGAGATTTCTTGTCATGTCTCACTTTCATTTTATCTTTCATTTTCATTTGGAACTAAAACCAGGGGGGGGGGGCTATGACATTTTATGTCATTTTCTTATTTTAAGACAAAATCATATATGGAAAAGATTTATAATGTTTGCTTTTTTCCACGAAATAACAAGTAATTATTTTACAATAACTCAAAATACCAATAGTTAAAATCACTGAGTTATAAGCTTTATTAGTAAAAAAAAACAACTATTTTTCACAGGTAAGTGCTTCCTGGGCTGGCAGGATGGTGGCCTTCACCCTAGCATACTCTAATCTAACCTGTCTAGCCTGGATTTTACCTTTTCTGCCAGGGCCATCTTGCCCACCTTTCTTCATTCCTGACCTGCTCATAACATAACTGTCACTGTATTGGAAATAAACTCTTTATGTTTGCTCTAATTTTTCACAGTTGCAGAGAATGCTTTGTTAATTAATAAATTATGGAAGCGATGTTCATTGTATACAGTGAGGAAGATGGTGTTGATTGGCAGAGACGAGGGTGGGGGAGGGTTGAATGGGTGCATCCATGACGTATACAATTAAGTGGAGGGTGGCAGTGGATCGAATACTCCTCCATTGTTGAGTACGTAATAATTATACAAACCCCCACACACATGCACACAACCTGAAATAGTGGTTAACAAAATATTCAGAGAAATGAGAAAAGGCAATTATCAGAAAAAACCTGTGTCATAGAACCACCTGGTCGAAGGCCTGTGTCATAGAATCACCTGATTGAATTGTCATAAAACAACCTGGTCGAAGACCTGTGTCAGAAGCACGGCGTCGAATTGTCATAGAATCTAGAACCACCTGGCCAAAGACCTGTGTCACAAAACCACCTGGTCGAGATCTGTGTCAAAAAACCACCTGGCCAAATACCTGTATCACAGAACCACCTGGCTAAATACCTGTGTCACAAAACCACCTGGTCGAAGACCTGTGTCATAGACCATCTGGTCGAAGACCTGTGTCAGAAGCACTTGGTTGAATTGTCATAGAATCTAGAACCACCTGGCCAAAGACCTGTGTCACAGAACCACCTGGCTAAAGACTTGTGTCACAGAACCACTTGGCTAAATACCTGTGCCACAAAACCACCTGGTCGAAGACCTGTGTCATAGACCACCTGGTCGAAGACCTGTGTCAGAAGCACTTGGTTGAATTGTCATAGAATCTAGAACCACCTGGCCAAAGACCTGTGTCACAGAACCACCTGGCTAAAGACCTGTGTCACAGAAGCACCTGGCTAAATAACTGTGTCACAGAACCACCTGGTCGAGACCTGTGTCATAAAACCACCTGGTCGAAGACCTGTGTCATAGACCACCTGGCCAAAGACCTGTGTCACAGAACCACCTGGCTAAATACCTGTGTCACAAAACCACCTGGTCGAAGACCTGTGTCATAGACCACCTGGTCGAAGACCTGTATCAGAAGCACGTGGTCGAATTGTCATAGAATCTAGAACCACCTGGCCAAAGACCTGTGTCATAGACCACCTGGTCGAAGACCTGTGACTCAGAACCACCTAGATGAATATTTGTGTCACAGAACCATCGGGTCGAACACCTGTGTTTTGCTTTCCCCAAATTTGAACCACAGTCACCAAAAGAATGCTGTATCACCTTTGCAGTTTCCACCTAGGGCTGAGCACAACTTCAATAACGTTATCGTTATCTAAAGTATTACCTAATGGCTTCGACACACAGTTATCCAATTATTTCAGCATTTCCAAGAATCCCACTGATGTATTCATAAAATCAGTGGTTAAGGTACTTAAGGTGAGCGTTTCAAAAGGGCTCTAAGGACAAGTTATTAATACCTGGGAGCAGGTAATGACTATTATCATTGATTGTATCCTGTTACTTTTAATTTGTTCCGGAGCAGCAGTCAAATTGATTTGATCATATCTTAATAAAGCCTTGCGATATGTCCCATTATTACAGCTATTGGAGCAATTTTCGAATTATTGCGCTAATTCAAGCGTCTTTCATGACAAGAACGGGGACACATCAGACACCTGCTACCGGACAGGTGTGGAAATTAGATGGTACATAGGTATCGGTTGGGTATACCTAGGTGAGGTGTACACCTGTCTCAGGTTCAAGCTCGGATGTGGCGTGCTCACCATTCATTTGCCAATAGTCTTGAGTTTGGTTATAAACTCTCATCTTGGTGATTTGAATCATTGAATATTCCATGCTTCGACTGTCTTTAAGCCGGCTGTCTTTAAGCCGGCTGTCTTTCACTTTCCTTTTCCAAAAGAAGAGGCCTCTGTGAGCCTGTATCCAGGGTAAATTCAAATTTCCTGCTCAACTTGAGGGAGCTTTGGCAGACTATGAGATGGAGTAATGCCCGTCATGTGTGGGGTAAACTCTCAGGGATGGAAACAGTCACATATCGTCTTGGATGGAAGCTACTCTTATATTGTTTTGTTAAAATAACAATTTTGAATGAGAGTGGCGGGTGGAAGTACACACGCGTACTATATGGGAGCGGCGGAGGGAGTCATGTTATTATCCTTATTATTATTGCCAATTATTATTACTATTACTTATGTTAGATCAGGTCATTTAAAATATCAGACTGCGGTCTCACCATTCTAAATTCCGGATGATAAAATTTACTTCCATAAGGGTGTCGGGGTGAAGGGCGGCGGGCAATATCACAGCCACACTTAGGGAGTGGGAATATTGCTTCGTAATATCATTAATATTATTTGATTGTCATAAGTGTTGTTGTTACTTTTGTAATGAGAAGCAACTTCGGAAAAACACCACAAAAAACTCCTTGGAAGAACTCCACATTAGCAGCAGGAAGGGTCGTGTTATTAACCCTACTGGGGTATATAGACTATGGTAGATCTATGATCGGGTGCGTTCATTGACGTGATGAGCATTGAGTGATGTCCGGATTCCTCCAAATTTGTTTCGGTTTAGTGTTAAACAGCATTAGCGACTGTTTTTTAAAAAGGTAATCATACGTGTTTGTGGTTTATAATATTTTTACTTCCGGTAGAGGTGATCCCACAAAAACACCGCGGTAAGCTGTTTATACACATTAACATGGCGTTTGTTCAAGGCGGAAACACCCTTTGGGGAGGTGGGATCTTATTAGTATCGATATTGTTTTGTAATAACATTAATATTATGCTTTTGTTATTAGAAGCGTCCTTGGAAAAACGCCACGATAAAGCTATCTTAACACGGATATACACCTCAAAATGCAACCCCATTGGCGGGGAAAACCCCCATTGGGGAGAGGGACAAATTAATTCACTACAACCTTCATTTTGTGACCCTTAGTCCTCTTGTTAAGTTTGGTTGAGATTGGATAAATAACGACCGAATGTACCGTGGTCAAAAATCGTCAGACAGACAGACACCATACAGACAGACACCATATTGACAGACAGACACCACATAGACAGACACCATATTTTAGTATGATTGAGAGTACTAACATCCCTGGCACATACGTATATTTTTGTCCCTAAATTTTTATTATCTAACGTTTGCATCAAAACCAAGCATGTATTTTTGTCATGGCATTTTTAGATGTATCAAAGTGCATGATCATGTCTCCTGATTTTGAATAAATGTTCATAAAGTGCTGCAACTGCAGGTCTGCTATGGCGGTGAACTAGTTTAAACTGTCCTTCAGAACTCCACATAAAAATGGCACTAACTGTATTCTACTTCCAAAAACATTTTCCATCATAATGACCATATTTCAAACACAGGTGACGTCATGTGGATTATAACATTATCCAATTTCAGATTCCACAGACATTAGGTGACTTAAACAAGACCGATAGTCTAACAACGGCGTAGCCAGGCTTGAATCTGCTGAGTGGAGGATCTGCTGTCCCCCTGTCATGTGACCAGATTCTCAGCTCTGATTGGTGGACGTTTGTGATGGACATGCATACATACATACAACGGACGGACAGACAAACACTGTTCCAGATGGCATTGCCCTACGGGCTACGCCGTAAAAAATATGGCTGCAGAACCACGTGACTCATGACGTCATCAATTTGTTTTTCTCGACCAATTTATCCCTAGCTCACGTTCAAGAAATTTCATACTGATCAGATCAAGTGTTCTACTTGTCGATTTATGACGTCATAATGAAGGCACCTATGACATCATCATTAACATATGTTATTCCCCATAGGAGTACTTCAGGTTGGGTCGAGGTTTCTACATAATAGCATGGGGCTCAATAATTGACAACGCGAGCTCCGCATTTGTGACCACTGACAGAACATGGCAAGGAAGTAGCATCAATGGGGACTGTGTGATGGAGGACATAATCCTTTCCTTTGCAGAAACCTTTGAAATGCAATTTTGGTCTTCCAATACTGCACTTTCAAAATAACGTAATCGACCCCATATTGCTCGGGCCGCATGCACAGAAACCCCAAGTAAAAAAAAGTTAATTGTGATGGCCTGAACGTATTTCATGCCTATCAGATAAGGTTGAGGCATGGAACGACTCAAAAACCCTTTAAAGAAGCTGAAAATACTTTCTTTCTTTTTTTTCTTTTTTTTTTATACAAGATCGAGGCTCGTGAAAGAGCTAACATTAATCACACAAAAAGACAAACCGACACACAAAACACAAAAAACAAGGGGAGCGGCAGACAAGATGGGGAGAGCGGGGGAAGGACACAAACACAACATTTGAGAGCAGGGACATCGGGAGGACTTGGGGGGAGGTGGGAGAGGAATAAAACATATGAACACTGCAAGGACTCTGGGGTGAATTACCGGGGGTAGAAAAGATCAAGGTTTTCGATGGGGGAAGATAAGAGATGGTGGTGAACAGCTGTTTTAAAGACCTGGAGGGAGGAGTGGGATTGAAGGGAGTGGGGGAGTTTGTTCCAGAGGTGGGAGAAAAGGGGAATGAAAGAGTGAAGGTGAGCAGAGAGCCTAGACTTTGGCAGTTAAACCATAAGAGGGTTGCAGGCAGATCTTGTGCGACCTGAAGGAATATTGGGGGGACAGAGCACAGAGAGAGCTGGGGGAGCAAGGCCGGAGAGGAGTCGGTAGAAGACAGAAAGACCACCAACCTGCCTGCGGTGAGTGAGTGAAAGGCCCTCGGAGTTGACCACATCGCAGGAGATTCCAATGATTCTGAAAGCTTTGGCCTCAACAGCGTGAAGCCGAGCAAGGTGTGAGGCAGGAGCACCAGCCCAGAGGGGGGAACAGTATTCCATTGAGCTGTGGATGAAAGCCTTGTATGTGGTGAGGAGCTCAGGTGTGCCAAGGAAGGACTTCGCACGACGGAGGATGCCCAGTTGGCGACTGGCTTTGGAGGCCAGCTTGGAAATGTGATTTTCCCAAGAAAGATCATGGCAGATAGTGAGACCCAAAAGCTTGAGCGACAGAACTTCTTGGAGAGGATTGTTGAGAAAGTAGATGGGAGGGTTGTCCAGTCGGTCCTTTCGGAGAGACATTGTAAGAGTGTGAGATTTGTCAGGATTGAAAGACATGTTCCACTTGTTTGACCAGTCTGTGATTTTGTCCAGGTCTGCAGAGAGTGAGGAGGCTGAAGACTGCCGATCTCAGGGATGAGGAATGCAGCGGCAGATAGTGGAGTCATCAGCAAAGAGATAGAGAGGATTTTCCAGAGAGTCGGAGAGGTCATTGATGAAGACCAGAAATAGCACAGGGCCCAGAACACTACCTTGGGGAACTCCAGCCAGAACAGGAAGGGAAGATGAGAGAAATCCATTCAGGGCCACACGTTGCCTACGACCAGAGAGGAAATCCGCAAGCCATGAGATGAGAAAGGGGTTTTGGATGATCAACTAATCCAAAAATTGGATCTTTTGCAGTCCATTCTGCAAAAACTCCCGATGTTATGAGACCAGGAAAGGCCGAAGGTGCATAGACTGGCAACTTCTACCCAAACCTTTGTGCTTAACACCAATGGGAAGGTCAAATCTGGGGATTGTCGATACAAATGCCGAGTTTCAAATGATGATATTTACTGTTAATAATGTTTGGGAGGAGGGTGTGGTGGGAGTGTGTGTTGTATGGCTGTTGAGTGATGTTATAAATATTTATATTTTGTTCGGTTCTGGGCCACAAAAGAAATCATCCTAGATTTTTGCATCTATTGGTGAAAGGAGAAGCATCCGTTCATGTGTGTGTGTGTGTGTTTGTGTGAATGAATGAATGAATGAATGAATGATCGTTTTAAGGCCATTTTACCCCGCTAGAGCAGGGGTTAGCCTTTGCAGGCCCCATGAAAATCATGGTTCCCTGTTTTGAGGCAATGTTTTTATGGCCGGATGCCCTTCCTGATGCCAACCCTTAGTTACCTCTGACGATACGCAGAGATACAGTGTACTCATTCTAAATCGGGGTACACACCGGGATCATTCATCCCAGCGTGCTGGTACTCAATTTGCCGACCTCGGAAGGATGACAGGCTGAGTCAACCCCCCTAGCTTTCATTCAGCGATCGAACGGGATTCTAACTCAGGATCCTAAGATCCCAATCCTGCGCCCTAACCGCTAAGTCAACACCAGGCTAACAGGTTGTGTATGTTACAGTATATCGATGGCCGCTGCTACCTAGATGTATTAACAGGAAATGTTACGAACTCGTCTCCTATCATCCACGGATATTTCCAGTATTCCTATATTTCCAAGAGTCTGATTTGCATTGAGGAACAAAACAATTATAGATAACCATTTTGAAATTGCCATGCTTTCGTCTAGATGTGGAAAATTATGCTTAAAAACGATTTGAATTACAGATTCAGCAGATTAAAAGTTCCCGGTGTATTGTTGACCAAGAGGCATTTGCAAGGTTTCCATGTAGCAGACCTTTTGGAATGTGGATGTCCCATCTGTCGGCATTATTTGGTGGATGGTAAATATCCCACCTTGTCCTTTGTGAGGAGTATGTGAGCTATTGCCGGAACCCTAAACAAATTACAAATCACTGCCCTGCCTGAGTGCTGTGAAGGCAATGGCAAATCACCCAAGTGACAGGAAGTGACAACCCCTGCACAGGAAGTGCTTATAGGCAGCACCAATGGTCTGTAAAGTGGTACATTGACAATGACGATAATGATTTTGCTTCTCACACTTTTTATCATCTGTATAACTAATAGCGTATGAATTAACTAGCATACAGTAGTGAGTTCTTTGGAAGCAGATATATCTGCTACCTGTGTGACCCCATCACATCCCTCCCAGAAGAACAGACTTGTAGCCAAAAGAGCACTCTTAATTTTCCAACTTTTACCAACTTCAACAACCTCTGTCAAACCCACATCCATAATCGCAATCATATTTTTCCCATACACTTGAACTTTCACTCACACTTTGTGTTTTATCGACCATTTTTCTTTTCTCCTCAACAAGGAATGATCTTTCTTGTTCTCTTCTACACTCAAGCAACGTACACAGACAAGGCTCAACATCCAACCAGAAGGGCATGATACCAAACGAGATGGAAGAAGAATCTCAATAAGTTGGGCAATGCTTTGTCGACTCATTATTTTGCAGTAGAAATACATCAGATGCAGTGCATTTATTTATTTAATTATTTTTGGGGGGATACAAAGTCGAGGCTCATGTAAGAGCCTTCTTTAGCTCTTTCACGAGCCTCGATTCAGTATACAAAAAAAATAAAAAAAATAATTCAACTCATTGATCGCTAAATAGCTAAATAGCATTGATGACCTGTATTCATTTCTTACAGTTTGGCAATTCTAGGGGTCACACATGTTGCCTTGCTTTCCCTGTGTTTGTCACGTTCACTGTGGTCTAGGCCTACTTGCGAGGACAATTAGATGTTTCATGGATTTCATTTCTGCTTTCTCTTGAATTTGTACATGTTTTCTGCATGTTGCTTGTTACGTGCAAATTCGAAGTTTTTTCAAGTATATTGGTTGGTCTTGTGCGTTATTCTCTCTGTCTGTCTGTGTTTGTCTGCCTGTCTGTCAATCGCCTACAGATCACAATTTCAAACCGACCTTCACGAAACCTCACCAGATGGTAGAGTTGGTCACAAGGAAGAAGCTTCTTGATTTTGAGGTCAAAGGTCATCTTGAGATCAAATTTCCAAAATTGTCATTTTTCATCCGATTGACTTGAAAATTGAACACCATTTGCATATTTAGTCAATAAATTGGGAAACCAACTATTTTTGAGGTCAAAATGTCAAAAGTTCAACTCAAGGTCAAACTCCTAAAATCATAAATTTTCATGTGAAAAATCATCAATTTCCATCCAATTAACTTAAAAATTAAACAGTAATTGCAATGCACATCACGGAATTGGAAAACCAACAATTTTTGGGGTCAAAAGATCAAAGATCAACTCAAGGTCAAACTTCTAAAATCATCAATTTTCATCTGAGAAATCATCAATTTTGTTCTGATTGACTTAAAAATGAAACAGCAATTGCAGTGTACATCACGGAATTTGAAAACCAACGTTTTGGGGGTCAAAAGGTCAAAGGTCAACTCAAAGTCAAACTTCTAAAATAATCAATTTTCATCTGAGTAATCGTAAATTTTGTTCCGATTGACTTCGTAATCAAACAGCAATTGCATCGTACATCACGGAATTGCATTGTACACCAGTGATTTATTCACCACTTTTATTTGTGGCACTGTCTTTCTTCGACATTTCAATTCCCTCTGGGAGTTCAACCAAGCCATGCACCACCACTTTACATCACCCCCACCCATTCTCATATCTTCTACCCCATTAACCATACCTATTCTTCTTATCCTGACCCTGTACTTAGAGGTTACTGTGCTCTCTCTCCCTCTCTTGCATGTCATGTCCTACTGTGGCCTCTTTACTTTCCGTCACATCACTCTTTCCTGAGCCTGGTTTTTGCACACAAAAAGGACTCACAAAAGAGTTCTGAATTCCCCTGACGGTTCTACCATTGGCCTTGTTTAAACGTCATCCCGTTACATTCATTTGCCAAACTGAAGGACAAGGGAATTTGGATTCTACAGCGGAACACAATACCTCTCGAAGTTCCTGCACTTTTCAGCGCCGCATGGAAATTGAAATGTTTGGTGTGCAAAAGCATCGCCGTTATGGATTTTCCCAGAATTTCAGCTAACCGAGCCGAACAATTCCAGGTCTACTGGAAGCGGCTTTCTGAAATAGATGTTCCGCATCTTGCCACGGTACAGCACCACCTACCTGCACACCTAAAAAAAAGAAAAAAAAGAGCAGAACAAAGGCGCTCATAAAAACAAAAGCCATTTCCTTCTCTTACTTATCATGCAGACTGACGTGTTATCTTTATTCATGCGTCGTGGTTGTTTTTCCGAATGAGCACCTGCGGATTCGAGGGAATAGAAAATTAAGTGGATCGCGCCGAATTCCCAGGTGTCCCGCTGAGCTCGGCTGCGCCTCTGATTTAATGCGCCTTCACAGCACCCGGCGCGCGTTCAGCGGCGGTAGAAATTAACGCAGCGCCGCCGTTACCCGGGGCAAAGAGAGAGAGAAAAAGGCCGTTTTACGTTGGAAAAAGCTTAAATCTATATTGACAGATCTGTTTCCCACCTGTAAAAGGCAAGGGCTCCAAACGAACAGGCGTCTATCCTGTGCACTAGTTTGCGTCGCGTGCGCGCTCGTGGCCATTTCAAAGTTTTGCGCACGTGACCATTTCAAAGTTTTGCGCTCGTGGCCACTTCAAAGTTTTGCGCACGTGACCACTTCAAAGATTTGCGCACGTGGCCATTTCAAAGTTTTGCACACGTGGCCATTTCAAAGTTTTGCGCACGTGGCCATTTCAAAGTTTAGCATATGTGGCCATTTCAAAGTTTTGCACACGTGGCCATTTCAAAGTTTTGCACACGTGGCCATTTCAAAGTTTTGCGCTCGTGGCCATTTCAAAGTTTTGCGCTCGTGGCCATTTCAAAGTTTTGCGCTCGTGGCCACTTCAAAGTTTTGCGCACGTGGCCACTGCAAAGATTTGCGCACGTGGCCATTTCAAAGTTTTGCACACGTGGCCATTTCAAAGTTTTGCGCACGTGACCATTTCAAAGTTTTGCGCACGTGGCCATTTCAAAGTTTAGCATACGTGGCCATTTCAAAGTTTTGCACACGTGGCCATTTCAAAGTTTTGCACACGTGGCCATTTCAAAGTTTTGCGCTCGTGGCCATTTCAAAGCTTTGCGCTCGTGGCCATTTCAATGTTTTGCGCTCGTGGCCACTTCAAAGATTTGCGCACGTGGCCATTTCAAAGTTTTGCACCCGTGGCCATTTCAAAGTTTTGCGCACGTGACCATTTCAAAGTTTTGCGCACGTGGCCATTTCAAAGTTTAGCATACGTGGCCATTTCAAAGTTTTGCACACGTGGCCATTTCAAAGTTTTACGCTCATGGCCATTTCAAAGTTTTACACTCATGGCCATTTCAAAGTTTGGCGCACGTGGCCATTTCAAAGTTTTGAACACGTGGCCATTTCAAAGTTTTGCACACGTGGCCATTTCAAAGTTTTGAACACGTGGCCATTTCAAAGTTTTGCACACGTGGCCATTTCAAAGTTTTACGCTCATGGCCATTTCAAAGTTTTGCGCATGTAGCCATTTCAAAGTTTTATGCTCATGGCCATTTCAAAGTTTTGCACACGTGGCCATTTCAAAGTTTTGCACACGTGGCAATTTCAAAGTTTTGCACACGTGGCCATTTCAAAGTTTTGCGCACGTGGCCACTTCAATGTTTTGTGTACGTGGCCATTTCAAAGTTCTGGACACGTGGCCATTTCAAAGTTTTGCACACGTGGCCATTTCAAAGTTTTACGCTCATGGCCATTTCAAAGTTTTGCACACGTGGCCATTTCAATGTTTTGCACACGTGGCCATTTCAAAGTTTTGCACACGTGGCCATTTCAAAGTTTGGCACACGTGGCCATTTCAAAGTTTTGCGCACGTAGCCATTTCAAAGTTTTGCACACGTGGCCATTTCAAAGTTTTGCACACTTGGCCATTTCAAAGTTTTACGCTCATGGCCATTTCAAAGTTTTACGCTCGTGGCCATTTCAAAGTTTTGCACACGTGGCCATTTCAAAGTTTTGCACACGTGGCCATTTCAACGTTTTGTGCACCGCACTACTCGGAAAAGTTTTTGTCCCGCATCTGGAGAAGCATTTATACTGGTAAGCGTCCTGCAGGTGGACGTCGTGATTACCAAAGGAAGAGGGGTGCAGGTGAGGTTGGAGTGGGTGCGTCCTCCCGCAGCCCCCGGCACCTTTCGCGTTAAGTCCGAGACGCCGAGAGCGTGACTTTTCTGCTGCGCAGCAATCAAAAGAAGACGCCACATATGGTTCGGGATCAAAGGTGCCATGGTACAATGTGCTTCTGCTTTAATGCCAGCCAGTGCTGTTAATTAGACAACAAGATCAGAGGCAGCATTAAAATCCAATTAAATTGATATGAACAGATTGCCGAGTGATGTTCGCTAATGTATAATTGAGTAACGCGGCGAAGGCGCTCCTTGTCTTTGGGGCCTTGTATGAATAATGGAGGCGCGGGTGAGGCACATTGGGAATAAACAATTGGCGCGGTCATCACAATTTTTGGGTTTTCTGACAGCGATGAGCAATGGCCAAACCGAGGACTAAACTGCTGAACCCAAGAAACCGGTGATTTGCATTCCACGGGAGCTCGCCCGTCTGCGGCAGTAATCTGCAGATACGCCATTGGTCTGCACTCACCCCTGGCTCTCCCCAGGTGGGGTTGGGGGATAGGTGGGAGGGGAGGGCGTGGCCTCCTGCTTGGTTCTCATTCGCCAGTTCTCTCCAATCCGATGCAAATTGTTAGGTACATCAGTGTCTCGTAGCTGATGACACCTTCCTCATGACACCTTTCGCATTTTAATATAATCAAAGGAGTTTGAAAAGATAAAAATTATTTGAACTTAAGATAGCAAAACCTGGAAAACTTTGAAGGCCCTTCCCATGTATGTATAATACGATTTATATCATTTAATTGTCCAGGTACCATGAGGCAGGTCTCCTAAGGGTTAATATCGTGTAAACATCATTTCATTATCAAATCGGATGTTCGATTCTAATGAACAACAGAAGCAGCAAAACTTGTAATTGATCCTCCTATCCTTAACCTCCACCCCCCCCCCCTCCAACCCCATGAAAAAAACCTTCACTAGGGTCACAAGTCCACAATGAGCCAGGTGTCCATTGTCAAATTGTTTCCTATCTGGGAATGGAAGGAGGACAAATTTACCCGTGTGAAAAGTGCTTTGACCTCAGTGTTCCCGAGGTAAAGGAAGTTGTAATACACTCTGCCACCATCACGAGGTGGCGCAACACGGTACATATTTTCATAGATTATGTATGACTCCCCCCCCCCCCCCCTCCCCGGGCCCTCACACCCCTGCGTGAGGCCACGGCAACATAGCCCATGTTACCCCCCACACAGATTTTTTTTTTTTTGTATAGAAGATCGAGGCTCGTGAAAAAGCTAACATTAATCACACAAAAAGTCAACCGACACATAAAACACAAAATAAGGGGAGCGGAACACAAGATGGGGAGAGAGGGGGAAGGACACAAACACAACATTTGAGAGCAAGGACATCGAGAGAAATGTGGGAGGGGGAGGGCTTGGGGGGAGGTGGAAGAGGTATAAAACACATCAACACTGCAAGGACTTCCAGGAAAGAAGTTGGAATTTCAAAAAAAGTGTATCTGGGGTGAATTAGCGGGGGTAGAAAAGATCAAGGTTTTGGATGGGCGAAGATAAGAGATGGTGGTGAACAGCTGTTTTAAAGACCTGGAGGGAGGAGTGGGATTGAAGGGAGTGGGGGAGTTTGTTCCAGAGGTGGGAAAAAGGGGAATGAAAAGGTGAAGGTGAGCAGAGAGCCTAGATTTTGGCAGTTCAACCATAAGAGGGTTGCTGGCAGACCTTGTGCGACCTGGAGGAATATTAGGTGGACAGAGCACAGAGAGAGCTGGGGGAACAAGGCCGGAGAGGAGTCGGTAAAAGACAGAAAGACCACCAACCTGCCTGCGGTGAGTGAGTGAAAGGCCCTCGGAGTTAGCTTCATCGCAGGAGATTCCAATGATTCTGAAAGCTTTGGTTTCAACAGCGTGAAGCCGAGCTAGGTGTGAGGCAGGAGCACCGGCCCAGAGGGGGGAACAGTATTCCATTGAGCTGCGGATGAAAGCCTTGTATGTGGTGAGAAGCTCAGGTGTGCCAAGGAAGGACTTCGCACAACGGAGGATGCCCAGTCGGCGACTGGCTTTGGAGGCCAGCTTGGAAATGTGGTTATCCCAAGAAAGTGTTACGTGCTCCTCCCCAAACCACCTGGTCATGGTGTACCTCTGAGCCCCGAGAGGAGTCACGGCAGAAAAATGTGTTATTCTGGATGTCAAAGATCAATGGTGAAGCCACACCAATTGTTACCAACAAACAAATATTGTATTAAGATCACACAAGAATAACAGTACAACAATAATAGTAATCAAAAGTACAATCAATATATATCCTAGGATGGTACCATCAGTTTCGTAATATATAACTCACTGTGCTCCAAGTGAGTGAAACAAGAACATTCCCAATGTCTCTTTCCCGGCTTCAAACCAAAGTTGATTCCGGTTTCAAGCCAATGTCGATCCCGGCTTCAAGCCAAAGTCGACCCGCTCCAGCCATCGCCAGAACGATGTCTAATCGACCAGAATCCCGTTCGGATGACAGTCACAGTCACGCGGCCAAACCTGCGCAAAGGCGCCCTCAAGGCGACAGGGAAATCCAAAGGCGCCCTTCAGGCGACTGGGAAATCACACCCTCGGGTGTGGACGTTTCACGGCTCCAAATCGGCGACACGCAGATTTTCCACTCAAAAGCCACATTACCCACACACACACCAGATCAACGTCTGAATGCGGTGAAAATGGTCGAAGCGAGATGAAACCTTGAGCGAAGCGCAAGTCCTGCGCGAGTCAAAATGGCCGACAGCCCACTCTCGAGGCGTAACGGCACTCTGATGATTCTCTCCGGAATCAACCACAGAACCTGTCACGCAGGTTGATCTGTCACAGCGATAACAACTCTGTCGCAGGAATCCCTTTCCTGGGAAACCGAAAGTTCACTCGTGACTCCCGTTCGTCAACGTTCGCTCAGACCTCAAAGCAACTCGGCTTTCTTCTCCTACTCACTCGCTCCGCCTTCTTCCCCTCCTCCTCATCGTTTGGTTCCGGTTTCATTTAAAACATTAATTCTTTACCTTTTGAAAATAGTAATATCTTTTTTTTTTTTTCTTTTTTTTTTGTATACAAGATCGAGGCTCCTGAAAGAGCTAACATTAATCACACAAAAAGTCAAACCGACACACAAAACAAAAAATAAGGGGAGCGGCAGACAAGATGGGGAGAGAGGGAGAGAGGAGAGGGGGAAGGACACAAACACAACATTTGAGAGCAGGGACAACGGGAGAAATGTGGGAGGGGGAAGACTTTGGGGGAGGTGGGAGAGGTATAAAACATATGAACACTGCAAGGACTTCCAGGAAAGAAGTTGGAATTAAAGAAAAGAAAAAAAAGTGTATCTGGGGTGAATTCGCGGGGGTAGAAAACATCAAGGTTTTGGATGGGGGAAGATAAAAGATGGTGGTGAACAGCTGTTTTAAAGACCTGGAGAGAGGAGTGGGATTGAAGGGAGTGGGGGAGTTTGTTCCAGAGGTGGGAGAAAAGGGGAATGAAAGAGTGAAGGTGAGCAGAGAGCCTAGATTTTGGCAGTATAACCATAAGAGGGTTGCAGGCAGATCTTGTGCGACCTGAAGGAATATTGGGGGGACAGAGCACAGAGAGAGCTGGGGGAGCAAGGCCGGAGAGGAGTCGGTAGAAGACAGAAAGACCACCAACCTGCCTGCGGTGAGTGAGTGAAAGGCCCTCGGAGTTAACTTCATCGCAGGAGATTCCAATGATTCTGAAAGCTTTGGTTTCAACAGCGTGAAGCCGAGCTAGGTGTGAGGCAGGAGCACCAGCCCAGAGGGGGGAACAGTATTCCATTGAGCTGCGGATGAAAGCCTTGTATGTGGTGAGGAGCTCAGGTGTGCCAAAGAAGGACTTCACACGACGGAGATGCCCAGTCGGCGACTGGCTTTGGAGGCCAGCTTGGAAATGTGGTTTTCCCAAGAAAGATCATGGCAGATAGTGAGACCCAAAAGCTTGAGCGACAGAACTTCTTGGAGAGGATTGTTGAGAAAGTAGATGGGAGGGTTTTCCAGTCGGTCCTTTCGGAGAGACATTGTAAGAGTGTGTGATTTGTCAGGATTGAAAGACATGCTCCACTTGTTTGACCAGTCTGATTTTTTCCAGGTCTGCAGAGAGTGAGGAGGCTGCAGACTGCCGATCTGAGGGATGAGGAATGGGGCGGCAGATAGTGGAGTCATCAGCAAAGAGATAGAGAGGATTTTCCAGAGAGTCGGAGAGATCATTGATGAAGACCAGAAATAGCACAGGGCCCAGAACACTACCTTGGGGAACTCCAGCCAGAACAGGAAGGGGAGATGAGAGAAATCCATTCAGGCCACACGTTGCCGACGACCAAAGAGGAAGTCCGCAAGCCATGAATGGAGATTTCCATGGATACCAAAGGAGGAGAGTTTGGTGAGCAGAGCGGGGTGCCAGACCGTGTCGAAGGCATGTGATATGTCAAGGGAGACAGCTCTGATTTCCTGTTTGGCATTGAGCACCTCCATCCATTGTTGAGACAGCAGAAGCAGCATGTCCAGAATAGAATGGCCTGGTCTGAATCCAAATTGATGATCAGAGATCAAGCCATTGGAGAAGAGTAAGGATTTGAGATCCAAAGCAATGATGGATTCCATGACTTTGATGATAATTGGGAGCAGGCTGATTGGTCTGCAGTTGCAAGGATCTGTTTTTGCACCTTTTTGTGTAAAGCGGTAATGTTTGCTGATTTCCAAGATGCTGGCAGATGACCTTGAGCAAAAGAGAGAGTGAAAAGAACAGAGAGAGGGTGAGATAGAGCGGCAGAGCAGGATTTTAGGACCCGTGGGCTGATGCCGTCTGGTCCAGTTGCAGAATCAGAGTCGAGGATTGACAAAAACTTTCCCACCTTGTCAGGAGAGAAGGACACAGAATCCAGGAGCAGTTGGGTTCGACTGGGAAACGTGGGAACAGAGAGAGTTTGTTTTGGGACACAAGATTTTGAGGCAAACACAGAGTTGAGGCATTCGGCTTTGTCACATGCAGTGTCAACTGTGTCGCCATTTGAGGTAAGGGAGGGGATGGAGGGGGAACAAACACCAGAAACAGATTTGACCAGACGCCACCAGGATTTGGAGGAAGGAGACAGGTTTGAGAGTTCAATCTTGAGTGTGGAGAGATAGTGCTTCCTGGCACTCCTGAGGGTAGACACACACTTGTTCCAAGCTTGGTGGAAGGAACTGAGATTGCCTTCAGTTGGATTTGCCTTCCAAGAGGCAAAGGCAAGTTGTTTCAGGGCTACTGCCTCACCACAAGATTCAGTGTACCGTGGACGGGAGGAAGTGTAAGACAACTGAAGACGAGATGGGATAAATCTGTGCATGAGAGAGAGCAGTTTGCTTTGGAAGAATTCCCAGGAAGAATTGATGTCAGAGGCAGTAGAGATGGGAGACCAGTCCAGATGATTGATGGCTGCTTGCAGACCATGCCAGTCAGCCTGAGTGCAATGCCAGACTCGTCGGCGCTGAGGAGGCTCTCTGAGAATGGCCAGAGAGATGTCCACTTTAACAAGCACATGAATAGAAGAACCGATTGGAGCAGAAGAAGAGCAGCAGACCTTCGCAGGGAAGTTTGTCATTACCAAGTCTAGAAGAGAAGATACTCCATTGACTGAGATCCGGGTCGGGAAATTGACAGATTGTGTCAGTCCCAATGAGTCGCACAAGTCCTTTGCTGAGGTGCCATGGTTGGTGAGAGAGGAACCCACACGCAGCCAGCTGGCATGATGACAGTTGAAGTCGCCACATAAGAGGAAGAGAGAGTTTGGATGAGTTGATAGAAGTTGGTCCATGTTGTCAGACAGCGAAATGTAAATGGAGTCGTCACTGTTTGGAGGACGGCACAGAACACATATGAACAAAAGGTGGGAGCGGAGAGGAAGCCGTAGCCAGAGGTACTCCTGGAGGTGGGGTGGAGAGAGGGCAGTTGAAGGAGAGTGAGGAAGAGAGTTTTTGATAAAGATAGCAACCCCACCACCAGGACAAGGCTCAGGTATATCATACCGGAGGAGGTAGTAACCAGGAAGAGATATTAAGGAATCAGAGACATCTTGAAGGAGGAAAGTTTCTGTTAAGCAGATCAAGTCTGGATTGTCAGAAGCAACCTGAATGGAGAGATCAATCAGGTTTGAGCGAAGGCCCCGGATGTTTGAGGTCCATACCGTTAATGAGGAGAGAGGAGGAGCATCGGGTGCAGGACAGGTGAGGGGAGGGGTAGGGTCAGATGAAGGATTAGAGGGGGAGGTAGGGAAAGCAGTTGATAGTGTGTCAGAGATTACAGAAGAGTTACAAGAGAGGGAAGGATGAGGAGGACGAAAGGTTTGATGGTGATGGGATGAGACACAGTGAGGGGTTGTTTGAGGGGGGGCAGAGGAAAGTAGAAGGTTGGGGGAGGTGGAGGTATGAGATAGAAGGGAGACGAAGTGGGGAGGAGGCAGCTTTGAGGAGGAGGTGGGAGGGGGGAGAATTTGGGAGGGATGGTTGGCGGGGGGAGATTAGAAGGGGAGGGGTTTGGGGGGAGTTTTGAATGGGAAGGGCAAGGGGGGAGTTTTGGAGGGGAGGGGCAATGGGGGAGTTTAGGAGGGGAGGGGCAAGGGGGGAGTTTATGAGGGGAGGGGGGAGTTTAGGAGGGGAGGGGCAAGGGGGAGATTTGGAGGGGAGGGGCAAGGGGGGAGATTTGGAGGGGAGGGGGCAAGGGGGGAGTTTAGAAGTGGATGATTAATGAAAGACGAACATTTATAACAAATTGGGTTTATTGTGATTTTCAAGTTAGCGATCCATCTAAGAACGACAGAGGAGGGGTGGAATGAATGTGAATTTAGAGCATGTAGTGATTTAGAGTTATAAGAGATTGAATATTTTTTTGAAATGGAATGAGTTGGAGAGGAAATTGAAAAGAGCCTTTTAAATAGGAAGAAAAACAGCGTGTTGTAATATAAAACCACTGAATAAAACACTGCAGGGGAAAGTTTAAACATATTTAAACAGAACCGTGAAGAACAATCTTATATTCACAAAAATACCAACAGGGAGAGGGAGCCGAGAGGGACAACCACGAGTCACGTGAACAGGGGAAAAGGTGGAAGGCAAGGAGATAATGGGAGCGGGGCGAGACAGCGCACGTGGGCAGAATCACACGATGGGGCAACTTCACACGTGGAGAATGGGAAATAATTGTTGTTGTTTTTTTTTGTTTTGGGGGGGGGGGGGGGGTTAAAACCTGAGACAAAGAGTAGATGTACGGGGAAGTTTGGGGGAGAAAGGGAAATCTAAAAACCTAGCAAAAACAGTGAAGGAAGAAACAAACTTCGACGGGGCACAGGGGAAGCCTGAGGCAAGGCCGCAACACGCGCGGCAAACAGAAACGATTAATTTATGAAAAATAAACACCGAGAAACTTCCAAGGGACACACTATAGGTTCACACACCGAAATATAAATACAGTTTCGACAAAATACAATTGTGAACAATGACTTAACTTTGAAAACGTGGAGAACGTGTGCAGCTTCGAAAATCCCTGCCGTCATCTCCAAGATCTCGCGAGATCTTCAATCTTCAACGCGAGTTGTATTTATATCCCGAGTTTGGAGTTTGTAACTTAAAAGATGTGGCCGTGCATAACGAATAAAGGCAGAAAGACAGCCACAGGGAGACAATGGCGTTTTTATACATTGTCATATAGATATAACAAAGGGACAGCAGACAAGAGGAGGAGAAGGAGGGGGAGAGAGAGCGGGGGAGAGAGAGGGAGTGAGAGGGAACCACAACAACAGTAGGGTACAGGGACATTGCGAGATCTGTGGAAGGGAGATAGCTGAGGTGGGGTACATGGGATAAGCAAATGGACACTACAAGGACTTTCAGGAAAAAAAACGGAATTTGGGGTGGATAAACGGGGGTAGAAAAGATCAAGGTTTTGGATGGGGGAAGATAAGAGATGGTGGTGACCAGCTGTTCTGAAGATCTGGAGGGAGGAGTGGGATTGAAGAGAGCGTGGGAGTTTGTTCCAGAGGCGGGAAAAAAGAGGAATGAAAGAGTGAAGGTGAGCAGTCTCACGAGAAGGATTTCGGGAGTTTCACCAGAAGAGGGTTGATAATGGACCATGTGTGCCCTGCATAAACCTGTGTGGGGGGAGGCATGGGGGGGGGGGAGTTGGAGGGGGTGAGGGAAGGATAAAGCATGGAAACAGCAGAGGGTGCAGAACCAGAAAGGAGGGAGTGAAAGATTGTGGCTGATCGTGAGACCCATTATTTTGAGCGACTGAACATCCTCAAGAGGATTTTTCAGACAGTAGATTTTTCTAGACGGTCCTTTCTAAAAGAGATGACAAGAGTGTGAGATTTGTTTAAATAACAAACTAAACTTTTACCAGTCAGGGAGAACGTGTTTAAGAGTGCGTTAAGGCCTTGAAGCAAAATTTAGGCTAAAATGGTATTGTTAGAACTGCAGTTTTACTCTCATATACTTCCTGGCATTTTAAGTTAACTTTGGAATCAAAATTGTTCTGCCAATTTTTCGTCGTTTGGTGCAAAGAGTTTTAAATCATCCATCTACAGTGGATGCGTCACCTTTCTTGTTTCTTTGGACGTTATTTTATTGGATGTTAGGGTGTATCAGTGTCCTTGCTCATTAATGAGGTTACTTAGTGGGTCCAGGGCCAGGAAAAAACAGGAGAGGAGAGAGGCCGTCTCCTTGGAAGCTGCAGGATTTGTGTGGTATTCCATGTGGTATCCATGGCTTTCTCAATCAGCTTGATTATTTGAGGATTTACCTTGTACATTTGCATGCATTTTATCATCCATGAATGCGGGACACTGTCGAAAGCTTTTCTATCCATGCTGTGGACAATTTGGTTATTTTCGTATTGCAATTTTCGAGTATGGCCTTGTTTAGTAATAGGTGGTCTATTGTACCGTAACATCCTCAATTGCATCCCTTCTATGTGTGTGTGTGTGTGTGTGTGTGTGTGTGTGTGTGTGTGTGTGTGTGTGTGTGTGTGTGTATGTGTGTCAGCTCTATTACGAGCCTTAACTCAAGTATTTTTTTTTTTACCCTGTTATATGTTGTTTGGTGTCCAATAGGATGGCGCACAGGTTGTGCATTTACCTTAGAGCTGTCAAGTCTGGGTTTGATTCCGGGCCAGACTATAAACTGTCAGATTGGGGCTTCACATTTGGCATATTGTTTAAAATGGAGCACCATCCAACTGCACCCTCAACAAATTACAAATTCCTGCACACGTCAATGGAACTCCGGGCATGGCCAGCCAGTTCGTGAAACACTTTGGTGAAAAACATTTTCCATGGCCGAACCCACAAGTAGGTGGGCTTGCAACAGTCTGTGTGTGGCACTCCAACATGATGTTCCACTGTTCAACAAATTATGATATTTTCCATAATTATATTACAATGGAACAAGAAGAAAAATACATAAAATGTCATAGCCCTCGTGGTTTTAGTAATTTTGCAGTATTGAGTTAAAGGCGGCTGTCAGTCGGCCATCTTTGGTCAGATGATAAAACAAAATCTTCTGCATATGTATACTCATGCATTGTCTTTGTGCCAAGTTTGAACAAAATCGGACCATTCATGTCGGAGAAATGGATGGGGACATGTTTAAGTAACAAAATGGCCGCCAATCGGCCATCTCGGATCTGATCTCGAAAAAAATGACGTGCATCTGAAACCCATCATTCATTATCTGTTTGTCAAGTTTGAACAAGATCGGTAAATGTATTTCCGAAAAATGGTTAACGACGTGTTCAATATCGGTTTTTTTTTTTTTACAAGTAAAATTGTCGACCAGTCAGTCGTCCATCTTGGATCAGTCAGTCGTCCATCTTGGATCAGATCGCAAAATAAAGTGAGATGCAGGTGTATGCCATCATGTATTGTGGTTGTGCCAAGATTGAACAAAATAGGTCCATACATGTTCAATAAATAGTTGGGGACATGTTTAAGTAACAAAATGGCCGCCAGTCGGCCATATTGGATCTGATCTCGAAAAGACATGACATGCAAATGTAAGCCATCATATATTATCTGTGTGCAAAATTTGAACAAGATCGATAAATGCATGTCCGAGAAATGGTTGAGGACGTGTTCAACATCGGGTTTTTTAGAACTAAAATGGCCGCCAGTCTACCAGTCAGCCATCTTTCATCAGATCGCAAAATAAAGTGATGTGCACGTGTATGCCATCATGTACTGTGCTTGTGCCAAGTTTGAACAAAATCGGACCATGTATGTCCGAGAAATTGCTGGAGACGCGTTTCAGTAACAAAATGGCCGCCAGTCGCTAAACTTGGGTCTAATCTCGAAAGAAAATGACGTGCAAATGTATACTATCATGTGTTGTATTTGTGCCAAGTATGGACAAAATCGGTCCATACATCTCCGAGATATGGTTGCGGACACACGGGCACACGGATGCACAAGACCAAATCCATAAGCCCCCGTTTCGGACTAAGTCCAACGGGGGCTAATAAACAGTTAATTGCTATTGAAAGCAACTTCACATTAGGTGTTCCCTATATTTGTGACTTATAGCCTTATTGTTCTTCTTACAATCAGCATGAATACAAAGAGTAACGCACACTTAACTATACAGTCCGACACTCGACAATTTGAATAATGGTCATTTACTATAGGGTTAAATACTATAGGATTATTTACTATCAGAGTCAATTACTTTAGGGTTAATTACTATAGGATTAATTACTATAGGAGTCAATTACCTTAGGATTAATTACTATAGGAGTCAATTACTATAGGGGTACTTACTATAGGATTAATTACTACAGGAGTCAATTACTATATGAGTCAATTACTATAGGGTTAATTACTATAGGATTAATTACTACAGGAGTCAATTACTATAGGGTTAATTACTATAGGATTAATTACCATAGGAGTCAATTACTATAGGATTAAATACTATAGGAGTCAATTACCATAGGATTAATTACTATAGGAGTCAATTTAACTGTCAATTTAACTCAATTGTTTAACTGTCAATTTAACTGTCAGTTTAACTGTCAATTGTCAATTTAACTAAAATAACTGTCAATTTAACTCAATTGACTCAAGTCAATTTAACTGGACCAGACGGCATCAGCCCACGGGTCCTAAAATCCTGCTCTGCCACTCTATCTCACCCTCTCTCTGTTCTTTTCACCCTATCTTTTGCTCAAGGTCATCTGCCAGCATCCTGGAAATCAGCAAACATTACCGCTTTACACAAAAAAGGTGCAAAAACAGATCCTTTTAACTACAGACCAATCAGCCTGCTCCCAATTATCAGCAAAGTCATGGAATCCATCATTGCTTCGGATATGAAATCTTTCCTCTTCTCCAATGGCTTGATCTCTGATCATCAATTTGGATTCAGACCAGGTCACTCTACTCTGGACATGCTGCTTCTCCTGTCTCAACAATGGATGGAGGTCCTCAATGCCAAACAGGAAATTAGAGCTGTCTCCCTCGACATATCACGTGCCTTCGATACGGTCTGGCACCCAGCTCTGCTCACCAAACTCTACTCCTATGGTATCCATGGAAATCTCCATGCATGGCTTGCGGACTTCCTCTCTGGTCGTAGTCAACGTGTGGCCCTGAATGGATTTCTCTCATCTCCCCTTCCTGTTCAGGCTGGAGTTCCCCAAGGCAGTGTGCTGGGCCCTGTGCTTTTTCTGGTCTTTATCAATGATCTCTCCGACTCTCTGGAAAATCCTCTCTATCTCTTTGCTGATGACTCCACTCTCTGCCGCTCCATTCCTCTTCCCTCAGATCGGCAGTCTGCAGCCTCCTCACTCTCTGAAGACCTGGACAAAATCACAGACTGGTGAAACAAGTGGAACATGTCTTTCAATCCTGACAAATCTCACACTCTTACTATGTCTCTCCGAAAAGATCGACTGGACAACCCTCCCATCTACTTTCTCAACAATCCTCTCCAAGAAGTTCTGTCGCTCAAGCTTTTGGGTCTCACTATCTGCCATGATCTTTCTTGGGAAAACCACATTTCCAAGCTGGCCTGCAAAGCCAGTCGCCGACTGGGCATCCTCCGTCGTGCGAAGTCCTTCCTAGGCACACCTGAGCTCCTCACCACATACAAGGCTTTCATCCGCAGCTCAATGGAATACTGTTCTCCCCTATGGGCTGGTGCTCCTGCCTCACACCTAGCTCGGCTTCACGCTGTTGAAACCAAAGCTTTCAGAATCATTGGAATCTCCCGCGATGAAGCTATCTCTGAGGGCCTTTCACTCACTCACCGCAGGCAGGTAGGTGGTCTTTCTGTCTTCTACCGACTCCTCTCCGGCCTTGCTCCCCCAGCTCTCTCTGTGCTCTGTCCCCCAAATATTCCTACAGGTCGCACAAGATCTGCCAGCAAGCCTCTGATGGTTAAACTGCCAAAATCTCGACTCTCTGCTCACCTTCACTCCTTCATTCCTCTTTTCTCCCGCCTCTGGAACAAACTCCCACACTCCCTTCAATCCCACTCCTCCCTCCAGGTCTTTAAAACAGCTGTTCACTACCATCTCTTATCTTCCCCCATCCAAAACCTTGATCTTTTCTACCCCCGCTAATTCACCCCAGATCCACCTTGTTTGAAATTCCAACTTCTTTCCTGGAAGTCCTGGCAGTGTCCATATGTTTTATACCTCTCCCACCGCCCCCTTTCCATGCCCCCCCCCCAAAGCCCTCGCCCTCTCTCAGATCTCTCGATGTCTCCATGTCTCTCGGTCCCTGCTCTCAAATGTTGTGTTTGTGTCCTTCCCCCTCTCTCCCCATCTTGTCTACCGCTCCCGATGTTATATGTTTTATGTGTCGGTTTGTCTTTCTGTGTGATTAATGTTCGCTCTTTCACGAGCCTCGATATTGTATACAAAAAAAAACAAAAAAAAACAACAAAAAAAAATTTCTATAGGGGTAATTACTATAGGATTAATTACTACAGGAGTCAATTACTATAGGAGTCAATTACTATAGGGTTAATTACTATAGGATTAATTATTACAGGAGTCAATTACTATAGGGTTAATTACTATAGGATTAATTACCATAGGAGTCTATTACTATAGGGTTAATTACTATAGGAGTCAATTACTATAGGATTAATTACCATAGACTTGGGATTGTGCATATTTGAATTATCGAGAATCTTAAAGTACAATGGTGAGTGAAGCTGGACTTCTTCGTTTATAAACGTGAAGCTGAAATGTTTAGTTGTATAATTGGAGACGTTAAATGTACAAAGATATCCTTGGCTAAAGTCGGAGTACACACCTTTTTTCACTTGTGACCTATATACCTTTGGGTATATGTTGGGTTGACAACCTCTCTTGTTTCCACGCAAGCCACAATGTGAGCCACCATGAGACGAGACTCGTGGTTGTCAACATTGTAGCCCATGAGGAAACGAGATTCTCACACCAGCGCTATATACATCATTCTTAATCCAGCCGAGGCGTGATCCTGAGGTTATTAAGCTTCTGCCCGTGAGAAGCACATGTCGGTTAGAAAATGCCATTTTCTTGTCATCACACGTCAAACATATGATGCGAGCTTACAATTGCATCTGATGTGCAATTGCTGCATCACTTTTGACCCACCTGCGTGGGTTTGGTGTTTCGGAACGGTGGTTCTGCGAGGTTTAAAGTTGTGGTCTATCAAACTACAGAGTGCCAACAATCTCACTTCAAGGTTGCCAAGCTACAACAAGCGACCTATTTCAATACTTCCTCCTCCTCCAAACAGATATCTTCTCCAAAGGTGCATCTCCATAGCACTTGCAGTATCGAAAGGTACTTTTCTGACTCAATAAATCTGGAAATGAGGGGACCATATTCTGAGTGGTCCACCACGTCCTATTCACCGCAAAGGCATCTTCCCACCCCACCCCTCCCCCCCCCCCACCCCCCGGCTCATGAGCAGTATGTGCGCAATCCATGCAAGTTACAGGACTTCCTGATGCTGATAATTTTTCGAATGCACAATGCCATACTTTACTAAAGATTAGACACAATTTGATTTGATATTATTTATTACATTTTTTTTGATAGGGGAAGTGCTTGACAAGGACACGTCGATTCAATTTCAATGAAGATCTGGATCTGGATCCAAAAAATTTTTTCAGTAATTCTTCACCATTGAGAGATGGGACCAAAAACGATATATATATAACACGGCATTTCAAAAAGTTATGGACGGATTCGGATGAAACCTGGTTGATATGTTGAGTGTTTGATAAAAAGAAATCGATTCGATTTCGGTGAAGATCTGGATCTGGATCCGAGAATTTTATGCGATTCTTCACCATTGAGAGATGGGACAAAAAACGATATATAACACGGTATTTCAAAAAGTTATGGACAAAAAGTTATGATATCGATATATCAAACATTGAAATGATGCATTTGATATTGTCACAGGTTTGAGAGGAGTCTTCCATAACACCTTTTGTTATCCCAGACACAAATTTACTTTCGCATATTAACTTTTATAAGTATGGATTCGCTGATGGCTCATCGTTCCACAAAGTGCTCGAAACGGATCATTTTCGCGTTTTTATTGATGTACCGAAGTGTTCCACTTTCCGCATGAAATATGCAGATCATAAAACTATGAAGTTTCTCCTCGTGAGCGAATTATCTTCTTACAAGACTTCCATCTGACTTGGTTAACTGCAAGGACACCATAATTGCTTCATAATTACATTTGTTTTATGTTTCCTTTGCAAAAAGCGCAAATTCACACGATCGTTAAAATATCCATTCTATGCATATTTACTTGGTATTGTGATTGAATCCGAACCGGTAACTTAGCTGGAGTTCCAGGAGAAGGAGCTTCAATGCAGGAGGAGACCAATAGGCCCATCAACCCTGTTCATTAGTTGCCAACATATGGTTGTTTGTCCCGTGTCCATACTATATCCTTTTTGCGGCGTAGCCCATAGCGCAAAGCTGTCTGGAACAGTGTTTGTCTGTCCGTATGTCCCCTCAAACTATACCAATCAGAGCTGAAGATCTGGTCACATGACAAGGGTGATGTGACGTCATTACGGTGGTATGGCAGCTGACTCCGCACACTGCCATTTTGATTCCAATTTCGTTTAGGTCGGACATATCGTCGAACCTGTCGTATATCACAATCGCCATGCTCCAACTTTACGTTTTTCATTCAGTGTGAAACACACACAAACCGATTGTTAAAATGACCATGAAATATCGAAATCATCGGCGTTACGGATATTCCATTGACACAGTACGTATAGGCCTTAGGCTTCATGCCTTCATGGTGCTTCGGACAAATTAGGCCAGGTTTGTTAATACAGTAGTGTTGTATTCTGAATAATAATAATAATAATAATAATAGCGTTAATACCAATAATATAGTAAATATAATAGTAACACTGCAATCCCTTTGTCGTTATTGCAAAGTTTCTAGATTGAAGCGGTTGAAGCGGTGTATGGTTGGGTCATTGTTGACTCGAAACATGGAACAAACCAGTGTCTCAATGCAAAAATAATTTAATACTTACATTATTTGTTAACTGGTATCTCCACCCAGGTCATACTATCCTCTTCAACTAAAGTATCAAACAAGCCCAGCTATGCCGGTGTTTGACTTTCGGTCTTGTTAGATGATGAGCGTCAAGCAAGAAAGCAACAGGTAACATTTAAAAAGTATTTGGTTTGATTCGGACAGATGTCGAATCATTGACCGAAATGACTCAGAGTAGGAGCTTTAATTATAAAACTGCCGAGTCTGGTGACTTGTTGCAAAAATTGACGTCATTATTCTGTCCACGTCAGGGAAAACAAACAGAGTGCCAGTCGGTGAGGTGGGAGAGAGAGGGAAGATTTGTACAATGCCCATTACCTGACACTGAGCACCCCCAAGAGTGAAGACAAAACTTGTGAGATCAGCCAAGTCGTTTCCATTCTATAAGAAACAGACATACAGACAACGCTGTGCACGCAAAGCAAGAAGTGTGGTTAAGCAATTGGTTCATGTCCGTCCGTCCGTCAGCAAACGTCAGTTTATGATCGAGGAACAACTTATTTAAATTGAATTTGAATGTTATATTTCGAACAGGTATCGGAAGACAAACCTGCTGTTTTACAGTACTTTGTCTCTGAGTTCGTCCCGATTGCACACGTAGGGAGAGGAGTGAAATCATTATTTTTACTCTGCCTGGCACTCAAACGTAATTGAAAAATCATTCCAAACAGGAATCTTACTGTTTTTAAAGACATTATAAAGGACACAAACACCAGTCACGAAGAACAAATGTAACGTGTTATATAGGGTGGTGTAATCGGCACTGCGTCAATGGCGGTAAACTTCCGGAATTAATTTATTTATACGACTTTTACAATCTTTATTTTACTAAAATTTCCGTTTTATTTTACTTAAAGCGGTAAACTTCCGGAATTAATTTATTTCTACGACTTTTACAATCTTTATTTTACAACCTATTTAGCTACAACCTTTGTCTTGTGACCATGTCATGTGACCCCTGACAAGTTTGGTTGAGATTGGACAAGTAACTACCGAATGCATTGGCCACAGACAGACAGACACCAAATTGCGTGTTTTTGTGGGATACTAAGTATGATAAGATGAAGTTTCTCAACATTATTTAAGTTCGAGTTTATGACACATACAATATTATACACGTCCTGAACACGGATTATGCTATCATACTATAATATTTCATTGCGCAATTAATCCTGGTATAGTCATAAAATTGCACTTTGACCTTTGGCCATCCCATGGCTTCACACTTCACTGTAATCCTCCACGGTCTGAAGAAACAGTCACTGCCTATGACAATAAAATGGTGAGTTTTGAGACAGATGTTTGACAAATATGTCTCAGTTTGACATTTGACAAATCTGATGTTTGAGACAAATAAATGAGTTTGAATAAAAGGTCTTTAAAACAGCTGTTCACCACCATCTCTTATCTTCCCCCATCCAAAACCTTGATCTCTTCTACCCCCGTTAATTCACCCCAGATCCACTTTTTTGAAATCCCGACTTTTTTCTTTCCTGGAAGTTCCAGCAGTGTCCATGTATTTTATACCTTTCCCACCCCTCTCCTTCCCATGCCTCCTCCCCCAAGCCCTCTCCCTCCCACATATCTTCCGTTGTCCCTGCTCTCTGCTGTTGTACTTGTGTGCTTCCCTCTCTCTCCCCATCTTCTCTAACGCTCCCCTTATTATATGTTTTGTGTGTCGGTTTCTTTTTGTGATTGATGTTAGCTCTTATACGAGCCTCGATGTTGTATACAAAAAAAATAAAATAATAAAGATGAGAGCAACAAGATTTCGAGTCTGGTCTCAGAGTCTGTGAGGAAGTAAAACGTTGGTGATTAGGAGGGTAAAAGTGAGGGTGTGGGAGTTAGAGGAGTGTGGGGGTCAAGGCCTTAGAGAACCTATAATGCTATAAGTACCGTAGAGAACGACTAGAGGTAAAAGCAATTGTTCTCACCCAAGGATGCAGTGTGACTATGAGCTCATGACGTCACAATATGGCTATTCTCTGCAAGCTCTGCCATGCTAGGTGTGCAACAACTTCATGTCGCCACCTACATTATCTAAAGAGAGGCTGGGATCAAATTTGGTGCTTTTAAGATTTTCATGCCTGGACTTTGTTGAATTGGAAATCCCTTGTCCGCCAATCATTCAATTTGTTATTTACTGCCTCAGTGAATGCTCGTTTGTCTGTGTATATTTGGAGAGATTTATTTAACTTCAGAAAGGTAATTGAACAGGTATAGTTGTTTTTTTAATGGTCCTTCAGCAGTGCATTTTGTTATCGTGGCTATTTATAAATGAAGCTCATTAAACCTTTGGTGTTACAGGAGTCTCAGAATTAAAGAAACTAATGCTGGCACAAGGCACTTAACACTTTCTGGGTCTATCCACCCACTCTTCGACATGCATCCTGCCCCCCACCAGTGAAGAATTCTGTACCCTAGTACATGTTCTTCCCCTCCCCCATGCCTGCAGCACACGTCCTGCCCCCCATTTGCAGCACATGCCCTACCCCCCTCACCTGCAGCACACGTCCTGCCCCCCATCTGCAGCACATGCCCTACCCCCCTCACCTGCAGCACACGTCCTGCCCCCCATCTGCAGCACATGCCCTACCCCCCCTCACCTGTAGCACACGTCCTGCTCCCATCTGCAGCACATGCCCTACCCCCCCATCACCTGTAGCACACGTCCTGCTCCCATCTGCAGCACACTTCCTGCCCCACATGCCTGCAGCTCACGTCCTGCCCCCCACACCTGCATCGCACGTCCTGCCCCCCACACCTGCATCGCACGTCCTGCCCCCCCCCACTCCTGCAGTGCACGTCCTGTCCCCCACACCTGCATCACACATCCTGCCCCCCCCCCCACACTCCTGCAGCGCACGTCCTCTCCCCCACACCTGCATCACACGTCCTGCTCCCATCTGCAGCACACGTCCTGCCCCCCCACTTCCTGCCCCCCACACGTCCTGCCCCCCACACCTGCAGCGCACGTCCTACCCCCCACGCCTGCAGCACACGTCCTGCCCCCCACGCCTGCAGCACACTTCCTGCTCTGATCTACACAACACTTCCTGCCCCCCACGCCTGCAGCACACTTCCTGCTCCGATCTGCACAACGCTTCCTGCCCCACATGACTGCAGGGCATGTCCGACCCCCCCCCCCGACCCCCACACCTGCAACACACGTTCAGGACCTCACCCTCAAACACTTCCTGCCTCCACCCCACCAAGTGCCCATTCACACAATCCCCTTCTAGGCCTCTGGAATACCTTTGGCTATGTATACCTAGTTAATATTTATCTGTGTGGTGTACCGTCCACCAAATCACTACGATCCTCTATCTACTTACCGTATACCAATATTTCCTCAAGCATGTCTTCACTCATAACCATCCATCCCAACTCTCTGTTATTAAGCTGTGGCAATTTCAACAACCACCATTCCAGGTATCTGAGTGGTAGCTCTGCAACATCCAGCCATGGCATTGCAGCAAAGGCCTCTGCGACTCTGCTGGTCTGATTTCTACAACTGGTATGTCCTCCCTCCTGGACCTGGTGATCAACTTTACATCCAACCTTTCCTGTTCCTACTCTGCCCCACTTAGCCCCTCTAACTATGTTCTTGACAAAGACAATGTCTCGGTGGACATTGTGAGACAAATTGAAACACCATATAATAATATGGCTGTTCGCATAGGGAAACTGCTGCCCCATCACAAAGGGATCGGACTTCCATCTCCACAACATCTGATATTTATTCTGCCCGAGAATACTTTGACAAAAACTTACTTTCTCTTATCAATGTTTATCCCATTCCATCTGTAGCTTTCCTATCCATCCAGCCCTGGGATATTGAATACGGCGGTTGCGGTCAAACAGCTCGCTTTCTCAACATGGAAGGTTCACCCGACTGAAAGCAACTTCAGGACACTCGATAACTCACAAAAGGTGTGTGCCCATCCTTAGACATGCCAGAAAACACAATCTTGCAAATCTCAATGCTGAACTCTGCAACAAGTCTCCTTCTTCGAAGTCGTAGTGACACCTTGTCAAGTCAGTCTCTGGGATATGCTCCCCAAAACCATCCTCTGCCCACCTCAAGTGGAATGACTTCAGGTTGTGGTCGAGTAAAGGCATCTCAAATATCGTGTTTCTCCCCCATCCTGCTACGTCCCAGTCTTACTTCACATGTGCAGTTTACTTCATTTAGTCTGTGTGCTTCTTACCCGAGAAGGTAGAGAAAGTCCTCTGCCGCCTTGGCCCTGCTTCAGTGATAAGCTCCGATGGTACTAGTGCCCAAGTTATCAATTCATGCTCTGCTGCTCTTGATTGTATAGCTTCTGTACTCTTCAGCCTGTCCTTCTCCTTGGTCCTCTTCCCATCTGCATACAAGTCACCAAGCATCACTCCCATCCATATGAAAGGTGCAAAAACAGATCCTCTTAAATACAGACCAGTACGCTTACTTCCGATTCAAGTCTGGGAAGCTTTTCCTCTTTTCAAACAGCCTGATCTCTGACCATCAATTTGGATTCTGGCCTGGTGAACCCTGGACATGCTCTGGATGCAGACCCTAAATCTCAAACTAGGTAGATATCGGACATCCTATACAGCGAGCATCCTGATCGGCTTGTCAGGGTCGTCATGTGCATCATTTACTTTGGTCTATGGACCTTTTACCCGAGAAGGTAGAGAAGGTTCTCTCCGACCTGTGATATAAAAGGCCACCATAATACTTGCCTTCCTGGGACCCTGCAATTGGCCAAATCATTGCTATCAATGGAACCTTCTCATCTCTACATACAGTCGAGACTGGAGTGCTCGAACGCTGTGTATTGGGCACAAAATTATTCCTCAACGACATGAATGGCCTCTAAAATTCTCTCGAAAACGCTCTCTTCCTTTTTTGCAGATAACTGCTTGTGATGTCATGAAGTAGCCCATGCCACTGACACGCAGAAAGCAATTGAATCACTCTGTACTGATCTGCAATTGACTAGATGCCGGTCTGATAAATAGAATACGTCCTTCAATCCTGGAAAATATTGTCTCACCTTGTTGCTCCAGAAGGATAGTCAAATTTATAAATATTTCCATTGACAGACACTGGAATTAGTTCAGCTTTTTGAATGTCTAAAATTCACCATCAGTCATGACCTCCCGTAGGCCAATCACATTGCAAAGCTGACCTTCGAAGGCAGCCGCAGAATGGATATCATCCTTCGCCGACCTCGGAAGGATGACAGGCCAATTCATTCCTTGAAAAATCAATACTCACAGCTTACAAGATCATTGTCTATAGCTCAATGTAGCATTGCTCGCCGCTCTGGGCTGGCATTCCAGCATCACATTTCTGTCCTGGATTCTATGGCATCTAAAGCACTCAGATTGGCATCTCCATCACTGAAGAAGTGGCACTAGGCTTGTGTCTCTCACATTGCAAATATTTTTGTGGTTGTCTTTTACTGCCTCTCCCTCAGTCTAGCTCCCTCTACTACCTCAGTCGCTTACCCCAACTGCAGCAATTCCAGGAGGCACACATTCTTCCAGAAACTTCCTCTAAGTTAGACTCTTTTTGTTCCTTTTTACCTCCACTATGGAGAATGAATGAATGAATGAACGTTTTAAGGCCATTTTCCCCGCTCGAGCAGGGGTTAGCCTTGCGGGCCCCATGACAATCATGGTTCCCTGTTTGAGGCAATGTTTTTATGGCCGGATGCCATTCCTGACGCCAACCCTAAGTCGCCTCTTACGATGCGCAGGGATATGGTGTACCTATTCTAAATCGGGGTACACACCGTGATCATTCATCCCAGCAAGCTGGAACTCAATTTGTCCACCTCGGAAGGATGACAGGCTGAGTCAACCCCCCTGGTGTTACATTCAGCGAACGACCGGGATTCGAACCCAGGATCCCAAGCTGGCACCCTAACCGCTAAGCCAACACCAGGCTACCTCCGCTATGGAGGAGGGTATGTTTTCATCCCTCTGTCTGTGAGCAGGATATCTCAAAAGGTTGTGGACGGATCTGGAAGAAATTTGGTGGACAGGTTGGGTATGTGACACGGACAAATTGATTCGATTTTGGTGAAGATTCTGACCTGGATCCGGATCCGAAATTGTTTAAATGATTCTTCACCATAGAGAGATCGGGCCAAAGACGATATATAGTAGGATATCTGAAAAAGTTGTGGACGTATCTGGAAGAAATTTGGTGGACAGGTTGGGTGTGTGACACGGACAAATTATTGATTCCATTTTGGTGAAGATCTGAATCCAGATCCAGATTCACCATTGAGAGAAATGGCAAAAAATGATATACATATATAGCATGATATTTCAAAAAGTTGTGGACGAGTTTTGAGAAAAGTTGGTGGAGGAGTTGGTAAGGTGACAATAACAAGCTGATTAGATTTTGCTTCAGGTCCGGATCTAGATCCTGAAGATCACAACACAACACAGCAACATGCATTTTAAGGCCATTTTCCCTGCTAGAGCGGGGGTTAGCCTTGCGGTCCCCATGACCATCTTCTCCATTTTGCCCTATTTTCTGCATCTCTCCTTGTTAACCCCCTTGCCCACATTTCTTCTTCCACCATCTTTAGCCAAGTCTTTCTCGGTCTTCCCCGTCCTCTACTTCCTTCTACATTCATTTCCATTACTCTTCTCAACCAGTCACTTTCATCCTTCCTCAACACATGACCAAACCATCTCAACCTGTTCCTCTTCACAGCATCAATCACAGGCTCTATTCCCATCATCTTTCGCAATTCATCATTTGTCTTCCTCTCTCTCAACGATACTCCGCACATCCACCGAACCATTTGCATTTCCAGTGGGATACAAAATGTAAACTGTTCAACATGGCAGAGGTATGCGCTCTAATGAGGGCCATTCTCGTTTCTCCTTTTTCAGGTAGTCTTCCAAAGCTTCAAGGAGCCATTTCATGTCAACTGCTTCATGGGTTGAAATTATTTTTCTCAGCCCTTTGAACTGACAACTAACCTAACCCAACCCTTTTATTTGCAAGTTACTGTGTTCCTTTCTCTTTCTCTCTTTTCTTATTCATTCATTCCTCTGCTTGTCGAGCCGAAACGTTGCCGAATTCATCCATGAGCTCCAATCTTGTATGGAAAAGAATAATAATAAAAATGTGTTGCAGAATATATCAAACTAGCGAGAGCACAGGTGGGGAGCCGAAAGCAAACAAACAATGCCGCAGCCTCCATTTTCTTTCTTCTTCCCGGGGAAGGACATGGGTTGGACACTTCTTTCTTTCTTTCGGCCATTTCTTTCAGACAATATTATCAGGACACTTCTTTCGACCATAGCCGAATCCGGTTTGGGTAGTTGCCTCCGAATAAGACCGTTTAGGCCATCCGCAACTCTAGTGTTAATCGGAGTTGCGCGACAATATTATCAAACCAGCTCATTATAGTCATGTGCTCACTTCCGGATTCGAGCAGCTCGGTATCGAGTCAATTTCAAAATCATAATTTTATTGAGGAATTTATGAAACCTCCTACCTACCTTACAACATCCGCTGGGACCCCAAAACGTTCCACAGGAGGTTTGGTGGGGCTAGCCCCAAAACTGAGGGAGTAGATTGGGGACGAACGGACGGACAGACACTCCTGTTTTATAGTATAGATTAATCTTGAAAAAAAAAAAAAACAGCATGAAGCCTGCATACCATTTATTTATTTAATGAATACTTTATTTGTATGCAACCTGTAGATGCTTGGCTGCATCATTTTCTGGGGGCGTGGCTGTGCCACTGATGCAGTGCCCCCATACCAGCGACTCATTATGCCAACATCAGAAGGACGACAGGCTGAGTCGACCCACCTGGTGTTAATTCAACAGCACTACATGGGCTTGATTTCAAGACCATGGTTTGACCTTCCTGCTTTGGTTCAGCTCCGGATCTAGATCCGGCCTGTCAGTGGGATACAAAAGGTAAACTGTTCAACATGGCAGAGGTATGCGCTCTACCGAGTGCCATTCTAGTTTTTTCCTTTTCAGGTAGTCTTCCAAAGCTACAGTGACCAAAACTTTTGATCTTCAGCCAAAAGCAGGCTTCCTACATCCCAAAATTGTGTCCAAAAGTTTTTTCCCCAAAAATATTTTCTTTGAACTTAAGGCCAAATCGAGATCACCATGCCTCCATGAAAAGGTATCCGAGATGATAAACGGTTCTTCTTGGATCTTTTTCTACTCAAGTATATGGAGATAGGAATTCACGTAGCATTGCATTTTCGGCACCCTGTTCTATGAACGTGAACAGCACCATGTTGAATTGGGAAAAGCCTGAACAAATTCCTATCAGAACCAACTTGCATTGAATGTCAGGCCCTGCCAGCCGGTTTGTGAAAAGGACAAAAATCCTGCCACGGCCGAAAGCACCAAGAAGGCGGGATGATTTGGGGGTATGTTAGAGTAGATGTAGTAGTTGCTGCTACCACTCAGTCTCACACAGACGGGTAAACAGTGGGCATATCAACACAGTCTTGACGATTTGGACCTCAGGTGACTACATCAAGAGAATGCAGGTACGCAGATCATGGAAATGCCAAAGCATGCTGATCCGAAACAACGGAAAATATTTTTAAAATCTGCAATGGCAGAAGGCCATCCACCATGTTGCTTAAGCTGGTACAAGGTTTTGTATTCACTTCTGTGTGTGTGTTGTGTTGTGTTGTGTTGTGGTGTGGTGTGTGTGTGTGTGGGTGTGTGTGTGTGTGTGTGTGCCGTAACTTTTTTTACCATTTCAGTTTTGTCATAAAATTTTCAACAAAGCTTTATTATGAGAACTAGTGAGATACCCATGCTACGCACGGGTGGGAGGCCAGAAGCAAACAAGCAATGCAGATACGGTGAATGCTAAAGCACGGTACCAATAAATTCCACATTCCCGTAGCATCCTCAGTCGCACGTCAGACATGGACAGCAGGTTCGTGAAGGACTTCCATGAAAAACGTACCCGTTCACAAACAAACGGGTACGTTCACGTACAGAAACATTGATTGTGGGTCCGTGGCGAATCTGCATATGGCGATCCGCGAAGTTCACGTTCAGAAAGTAGAAACCATCACGGCATGTCGTCATTCACTTGAACTCGATATCTCTTTTTTCATTCCAAACAACATATCTCCAATCACAAAATAAACTTTTAACAACATTGTTAATGTTTCCTTCATTGTAAAAACTACCAAGTCAACAGTTAAAAGGATTTTGAGCCGATCGATGGTTACGGCCTCGGCAAAATTGTTACGGCCTCGGCAAGACAGCGATCTGTTGGCTTATACACTGCCCAAATTGCTATGTGGAATTCTCTCATGTAGAGATTAAACCCACATAGTTTGAACTTTGGCCGAGGTCATTATTTACTTTTAATGATGTTTATATACGAATCAAAAAGAAGATAATTGGTTTTGGGTCGTCCTTTCCACATATCTCGTGGGATTGTGAGTTGGAGAGATGACCGTGATGGCAGGGAGGGGGTTGGCATTCTCTCAAGCAGGGATTCAACCCATGTCCTTATAAAAGGTCTTTGTCCGAGGTCACCGAGTCCGATCGGTGCAGTTGTGCAGCGATCGGTGCAGCCGTTTGTGAGGCACCTGAGAAAATTACGTTATGCGGGAGTCCAAACCTGAAAATGCTGGAGGCCAAAGCTGAAATTGGAAAAACAATATACCCTATTTTACTCCAGGAGATCCCAGGATTACCCACCCAAAATATCGTTGCGATCGGTTCAGCCATTTTTGCAGTACCTTCGAATGGACGGACAGACAGACAGACGGACGGACATTTGGTGAATTATAGTAAGATATGGAGAAGGCAAATTAATAATTTTGTTAATATGTCCAGAGGTTAAAGTTCGGCGTCACCAAAAATCATCAATTTTCATCCAATTGGCCTGAAATTTAAATTTACCGTTTGAGTTTTGTCATAAATTTTTCAAAAAAGCTCTATGAGAATGTGGAGAAGGCAATTAATAATTTGGTCAAAAGGTCAAAGGTCAGCATCACATAAAATCGTCTATTTTCTTCTGATTCACCTGAAATTTTAAGAATTTGCATATTGGGTCACCGAATTGGTTCACCAATCAAAAGATAGACGCTGATTGTTTTTGTTTTTTGGGATCAAAAGTTCAAAGGTCATGGTTGCGTAAAATCACCAATTTTCACCCGATTGACTGGAAATTTTATAGAATTTGCAAATCGGGTCACTGAATTGGTTTACGAATCAAAAGGTAGGAGTCGATTGTTTTGTTTTTTTAGATCAAAAGGTCAAAGGTTAAGGTTGCGTAAAATCACCAATTTTCACCTGATTGACCAGAAATTTTATAGAATTTGCATATTGGGTCACTGAATTGGTTTACTAATCAAAAGGTAGGAGTAGATTGTTTTATAATATCAAAAGGTCAAGGTTGCATGAAATCATAAATTTTCATCCAATTGACCTAAAATTTTAAGAATTTGCATATTGGGTCACAGGGTTGGTTCATCAATGAAAAGCTGGAAGCTGATTATTATTTTTCTTAGATCTAAAGCTCAAAGCGGCATAACATCATCAATTTTCACTTTTATTTAAAAAAAACCCCTTTTCGTTATTTTGGGCATACAGAAGAAGACGTCTGGATACAAGCGGACACGGACGTGCTTTGCATTTTTCGATGCTTTTTAGTTGTTACTTGCAGCATACATACTTACTCTGCGAAAAATGCTTCCTTTGTCTTTTAATGAATGCACATTTCAAACAGCACGAGCGTTATGTCAGCATTTTGTGATGTGCAACAGACATTGACACGCAAATACTTGTCACGCTCCATGCTAGTGACATCTTCATGCGCTAACGTGGCTTCAGTGATACCAGGCTGTTACTACGGCATTTACAATAATTGAATAAAAAAATTCAGGCAACATGGTAACCCGACAGCTCTTTGGATAGTAAAAGGCAATCTTGGCATTTTCCCAGCCCTTTGCCAAGCTCTGAACGTTAAGTCGTTCGTTGGATCTGCACTTGATAGGACATCTAAAGCTTTGCAACTTACATTAGGCACCAAAAGGAGGCCCTAACACTTCATAAAGCAGTGAGTTTACCATCACATCCAATCACACCACACCAAGTAATTCGGTTTTCTAGGCATTTCACCAAGCAGCCATTTCACCAAGGCTGTAGGAACCTCACCTTACTGTGCTTCACTGAGCATTGAAGATACTGTGTATCCTCATCAGGTTGTAAGTTAACAAGTTAACCATGGTAACCCATAGCAAATTGTTTGGATGTCTGCACGTTAGAGGTAAATATAGGAAGCTCGACATTTATGAAGGAATAGCTGAAGTATCTGGCGATGCGGGGGGGGGGGGGTGGAGTGGGTGGGGGAGGGTAAGGAGGGGGGGCAGGATGGGGAGGTGAAGGGAGAGGGAGGGGAAAGATATACTACATATACAGTACATCTTTTGGGGTGGGGGGGGGGGCTTTGACAGGTCCCTCCATTTTGGGGGGAGGGGGGAACTGGAGGAGGAAAGATTTACCCGTGCGAAGAGTGTTTTAACCTGTGTTGCCCAGGTAAAAAAGGAAATTGTAATACCCTCTGCCACCATTACCAGGTGGCGCTACACGGTACACATTAACATAGAGAATTTATGTCCCTCCCCTGGCTCCTCTCACCCCTTCATGGGGCCATGGCCACATAGCCTATGTTACCCCCAGACAAAATTGTATTTGTACCCCGAGTAAAGTATATAAGTTTTTATAGCTGGAGTACCCACTGTACCCGGCGTTGCTCAAGCGAAAAATAAACATTAACATATTTGAAATGAGGGCAAATATAATGGAAAAGCAATTACATCCATATTAGAATCCACCACAAATGTCATATCATCATTTTACCGTTTCGTTGAATATATGCTGGTGAATGTGCCGTTCATCACGTTTCTGAGTTAAGTATGATGACGTTCAGGAAGAAGAAGAAGACTTACCCACTTCGACCCGGAACTTCGACAGCTTCCGGAATTGTTTTATTGAATCTGATTTGTTTGATGTCATTAATCAGAAAGGCTTCGGCACTATAGAACGGTTTTTTAAATCACCCCCAAAAAATGGACCTTTTCCATGTGGTAAATACTGTACTGTAATAATAAATAAAAAAATACTCCACATATTGTAAATAATAATAAATAAATAATGTAAATAATAATAATAAATAATATAAATACTGTACTGGTATTTTTACATTCTCCGTGTGGTAAATACTGTGCTGGTGTCACCTTAGAAGTGAATTAAATGCTTTTTGTTGAATATATGCTGCTGAATATGCCGTTTATCACATTTCTGAATTAAGTTTGATGATGTTCAGGAAGAAGAAGACTTACCACCAACCTCAACCATTTCCGGGATTGTCTGATTGAATCTGAATTGTTTGATTATTTGTGTTTAAATGTCTAGTAATTGTTTTGTATTTATTTATGCATATGTGTACTTCTATATACCTGTCATTAATCAAAAAGGTTTCGGCACGAAAGAGCAATTTTTTTTTAATCCCCCAAAAATTCGACCTTTTTTTCAAATATTGAAATTTGTTTTGTCTAAAACACTCCCTGCCACTCATTGACAAACCCCTGAAAGTTTAACGAAGAGCCGTTCAGCGATATCTGAGAAAATTGGCGACAAACAGACACACACAGACAAATGGCTCTCTTATAGTAGAGAAGAAGATTTAATACAACCTTGGCACAAAGGTAGACAACAACATTGCCTTGTCATTCATTCCCTTTCGGCTTTCTCACATTTTACCGAGATGCAGTTTATGGCAGTAAACCATCTTCCTATAATTCACCAAATGTCCGTCTGTGTGTCTGTCCATCCGTTCGAAGGTACCGCAAAAACGGTTGAACCGATCGCAACGATATTTTGGGTGGGTAATCCTGGGATCTCCTGGAGTAAAATAGGCTATATTGTTTTCCCAATTTCAGCTTTGGCCTCCAGCATTTTCAGGTTTCGACTCCCGCATAACGTTATTTTCCTGGGTGCCGCACAAACGGCTGCACCGATCGCTGCATGGTTGCACCGATCGCATTGCACCAATCGGATTCGGTGACCTCGGACAAAGACCTTTTATAACGACATGGGTTGAATCCTTGCTTGAGAGAATGCCAACCCACCCCCTACCCGCCATCACGGCCATCTCTCCAACTCACAATCCCACAAGATATGCGGAAAGGACGACCCAAAACCAATTATCTTCTTTTTGATTCGTATATAAACATCATTAAAAGTAAATAATGACCTTGGCCAAAATTCAAACGACGTGAGTTTAATCTCCACATGAGAAAATTCCACATAGCTATTTGGGCGGTGTATTAGCTAACAGATTGCTGTCTCCATCGATCTTGCCAAGGCCGTAACACCTATCGGCTCAAAATCGTTTTAACTGTTGACTTGGTAGTTTTTACAATGAAGGTAACATTAACAATGTTGTTAAAAGTTTATTTTGTGATTAATTTGTGATTGGAGATATGTTGTTCGGAATGAAAAAAGAGATATCGAGTTCAAGTGAAAGACGACATGCCGTGATGACTTCTACTTTCTGAACGTTAATTTCGCGGATCGCCATTTGCAGATTCGCCACGGACCCACGATCGATGTTTCTATACGTGATCGTCAAACGGGTACGTTTTTCATGGAAGTCCTTCACGAACTTGCTGTCCATGTCTGATTTGCGACTGAAGGTGATACAGGAATGTGGAATTTATTGATTTCATGCTTTTGCATTTGCCGTATCTGCATTGCCTGTTTGCTTCCGGCCTCCCACCCGTGCGTAGCATGGGTATCTCACGAGTAAATATAATTTAAGGATGTAACCTACACTGGATTCTTCACTCACACTCATCCCTGAGCTATCTAGCCAAGTTTCAAATCTGAAGGCATCATTGTGTCCCTCGGATGGACGTCAGGCCGGGTGTACCGTCTACTCGCATCAATGGATGTTAATGATCCCACGAAGCTTGTTGCCGGCACCCTGGGCATATTACAAATTCCTGCTCTAACATCAAGGGGGCATTGCATCAGCAGCAGAGCTGCCACCCACAGACAGGTGCTGCATACAAAAAAAGAGGAGAAAAAAAAATCAACAACAAAAATCTGCTCTATGGCAGCTATATATTCACTTCCTGAGATGAGGTGACCAAAACTATACATTCTAGATGGGGTCTCACTAAATTCCTACACAGTGTAAAAAACATTTCTTTTGATATACAATATATTCCCAGACGAATACAATTCCTAAAACCCTGTTTGCTTTACCTACATAGCTACCTGGCACTGCGCTGTCTGCTAATCCCCAGTATCTATTACCATTCCCAGATTCTTATCCTTTGTGATACACTCCAAGTTCATAGAAAGGAGAGGGTTTGAGAAGCTTATGTATATTTCATTAGCGGTTTCTTTTTAAGTTACATATTTATAATTTAAGGATTTTACTGCAGGCTTTTTCATTCAAAACATTTTTTTTTTCAGAGAATCCCCAACATTTCTCAATGTAGGCATTGCTGTAGGAACCTCGTACTTTGTTTTTGCCAAGGTTTGAATAAATACAGTACTGCAGAAAATAATCAGGAAGGGAATAATGGGTATATGGTCTATATATAATTTTTTAGATATATAAATTAATATGAAAAAAATATATATATATATATATAAACACGGACCCAGACTTTCGCGGGGGATACGTTCCTGGAAAATGCAGTGAAGGTTGAAACCGTGAATATGGGGGCATTGTTTCAATGTAAAACGAGGGGATAGGTTCCAAGCATTTCAAAATCTGTGAATGTCGAGGGTAATCCCGCAAATGTTTAGGAAAATCCACGAATGTCGATGAAAATCCACGAATGTCGATGAAAATCCACGAATGTCGATGAAAATCCGCGAATGTCGATGAAAATCCGCGAATGTATGCTATGCCATTGTTTCAATGGGGAAAAGTGAGATAGGTTATAAGGTTCTCGGCAGTTTCCGATTCATAGGGGAATTTTTTTTAAAGTTTCAGACAAATTCGACCATGAATGCACATGATTACAGTTTCATAAACGAGAACGGCACTCAGTAGAGAGCATACCTCCGCCTGGTTTGCCATATCGTCCAATGGTGAAGAATCACTTAAAAAATTATACTAGCCGGATCCGGATCTTCACCAAAACTGAAGATTCTTCCTTGTCACACACACAACCTGTCCAAAACGTTTCGTCCAAATCCATCCATAACTTTTTGAGATATCCTGCTATGTATCGTCTTTGGTCCTTTCTCCCAATGGTGAAGAATCACTTATAAAATTAAAGAAATTCTCATATCCAAATTCATATTCAGATCTTCACCGAAATCGAATATATTTGTCCTTGTCAGACACGCAACCGGTCCACCTAGTTTCGTCCAAATACGTCCACAACTTTGAGATATTCTGCTATGTATCGTTTTTGCCTCTGTCCATCAATGGTGAAGAATCACTTAAAAAATTCTACTAGCCGGATCCGAACCGGATCTTCACCAAAATCTAATCATTTCGTCTTTGTCACATACGCTACATCTCTGCCAAATTTCGTCCGAATCCGTCCACAACCTTTTGAGATATTTTATTCACAAACGAACAAACAAATGAAAAATCACTCATAGTGACACTTGGCAAAACAGAACAAAGTGGAATGGCACTCAGCAGAGCATCCTTTTAACCTCAAAAATAGTTGGTGGTTGAATTCAGTTGGCTGATATGAAAATCCTATTCAAATTTCAAGTCAATCGAATGAAAATTGAGGCGTTTAGAAATTTGAAAAAAGCGGTTGACCTTTTGGCCGATGCTGATCTCAAAAATAGTTGTTGGTTGAATTCAGTTAACTGATGTGTATATCCCATTCAAATTTCAAGTGAATCGTATGAAAATTCAGGATTTTAGAAATTTGAAATTGTTGTTGACTTTTGGCCTATGTTGCTCTTTTGGCCTATGGTGATCTCAAAAATAGTTGGTGGTTGAATTCAGTTTGCTGATATGTAAATCCCATTCAAATTTCAAGTGAATCGGATGAAAATTGAGGATTTTAGAATTAAATAAAAGTGGTTTACCTTTGGCCTATGTTCACCTTTTGGCCTATGCTGATCTTAAAAATAGTTGGTGGGTGAATTCAGTTTGCTGATATGTAAATCCCATTCAAATTTCAAGTCAATCGGATGAAAATTTAGGATTTTAGAAATTTGAAATGGTTGTTGACCTTTGGCCTATGTTGACCTTTTGGCCTATGCTGATCTCAAAAACAGTTGGTGGTTGAATTCAATTCGCTGATATGTATATCCTATTCAAATTTCAAGTCAATCGGATGAAAATTGAGGATTTTAGAAATTTGAAAAAAGTGGTTGACCTTTGGCCTATGATGACCTTTTGACCTTTTGACCCCAAAAATATATAGGATTTTGTCGGACCTCAAACTCTACCATTTGGTAAAGTTTCGTGAAGATCGGTTTAAAATTGTGACCTGTAGGCAAGTACAAGTGAGCGGACAGACAAACAAACACACACACAAACAAACAAACACACACAAACCGGAGTGATCAACATACTTGCAATTATTATTATTATTATTATTTTTGCCAAGTAACAAACGGACAGACAAACAGACAGGGGTGAAAACATAACCTCCATCCACCTTTGGTAGCAGAGGTAAAAATACTTACAAATTTAAAAAACAACATCAGGTACCGTTTCCAATGTATTAAAGGAATGCTCTTACAGTTTATTAAAAGTTCTTAACCATACCATACAATGAAACTAAAAAAAGCAACAAGAACAGATACATTCAAAGTGCACCGCCGCATGACAAACTAGAACGGGCACTCGGTAGAGCGCATACCTTCGCCGCAGCTACTGTTCTGTACTTGGCATGGGAGTGTAGGGAACAGAACAGTGAACAGTTTGGTGCTGATTTCATGCAAATCGGATAAGAATTGACCGAGTTATGACAAAAAACGCACATTTTGCAAGGTCGTGACCCCCCTGACCTTTGACCCCCAACCGCTAACAAGGGTAATGTCTTCACTGGGTCATGTCGTATATCACAAGATCGGGCATTGAATTCTGAACATTTTGGCATTAGTTGCATGCCAATTGGATAAAAATTGACCGCGCTATGGTAAAAATACGATTTTGACCTTTTCGTGACCTTGACCTTGACCTTTGACCCGATTGCTCCCAAAATCTAATCAAATGTGTCCCGTATAATAACCAATCATCCCACCAAATTTCATGCAATTCGGTTGAATACTTTTTGAGTTATGCGAATAACATACACACACACACACACACACACAGACATACAAATAAATACACAGCGATCAAAACATAACCTTCCGCTTTTGCGAAGGTAATAAATAAATAACATCCTCTCGCGCAAAGTGACTGTATTGTGAGGGAGAGGTGTACAATAACTGAATGAATGAATGAATGATCGTTTTAAGGCCATTTTCCCCCGCTAGAACGGGGGTTAGCCTTGCGGGCCCCATGACAGTCATGGTTCCCTGTTTGAGGCAATGTTTTTATGGTCGGATGCCCTTCCTGACGCCAACCCTTAGTCGCCTCTTACGATGCGCAGGGATACGGTGTACCTATTCTAAATAGGGGTACACTGTACAATAACTGAATGATTAATTGCATAATTAAAATCAATAAAAGAATTTCATAAAATATTTTCTTAATCAATTGGCTAATACTAACAGCATACCTAAACCACCGGTGCTTCATCCGAAGCTGTAACTTTTTGAAAATCAATTAAATAAGTCATTAATATATGTATTTAAAATAATTAATTGGTTAATCAATAAATAATTAATCGATTGATTGATTAATCAATAAATCTAAAATATGCTTTAAAGCCACATCACTGGGTCTTTGTCGTGTCCAAATATCAGCTTCCTAGCTCAAAAGGTGCCTGAGATATTGCCCAGATGAGAAAGAAAATAAATAAATGATTAATAATGAAAATACATAAATAATAATCATAAAATAATTGAATAATTAATTAATTGGCTAATAGAATACCAAAAGCACCAATGCTTAATCCGAAGCTGTAACTTAAAAAAAGTAATTAAGTCATTAATTGAATAAATTAATCGATTAATTGATTAATCAATAAATCAAAAATAGCCTCGACAGTCTACAGCAAAATCACTTGGTTATTGTCACGTCCAAATATCAGCTTCCTAGCTCAAAAGGTGCCTGAGATGATGCGCAGAAGAGAAAGGAAATAAATAAGTACATATTTAATCGATAATAATTAAGTAACAAAACAATTAATTGATTAATCAAAAAACCAAAAATTGTGTTTCTGACAAAGCACTTTCTCACTATTGTGCCCAAATTTCAGCTTCCTAGCTCAAAGGATGGCTGAGATATCACCCGGACAAACAAACAAACAACGTCCTTGTGAAAACAAAACTGAGTACTCCCTTTCAGCGTGCGTCATTGCCGGGCCCTCTTCGGTGCCTGGCAATGACGTCATGCAGCACCTGGAGATGGCATAGGAAAGGAGCGGTGTACAACAACAACAGCAGTTACTCCAGAGGGGAGAGCAGTACTCCATCAAGCTGCGGATGAAAGCTTTGTATGTGGTGAGGAGCTCAGGTGTGCCATGAATGGACTTCGTACAACGGAGGATGCCCAGGCGGCGACTGGCTTTGGAGGCCAGCTTGGAAATGTTGTTTTCCCAGGAAAGATCATGGCAGATAGTGAGCCCCAAAGGCTTGAGTGACAGAACTTCTTCGAGAGGATTGCTGAGAAAGTAGATGGGAGGGTTTTTCAGACGGTCTATTCCGAGATACATAGTGAGAGTGTGAGATTTGTCAGGATGAGAGATTAGAGAATTCCATTTAGAGCCACACGTTGACTAGGATAGGATAGGAAGCCATGCGTGCTGATTTCCATTGATCCCATCAGAGGAGAGTTTGGAGAGCAGGGTGGGTTGCAGACTGTATCGAAGGCACGAGATATGTCAAGGGGGACAGCTCTGATGTTCTGTTTGACATTGAGGACCTCTATCCATTGTTGAGACAGCAGAAGCAGCATGTCCAGAGTAGAGTGACCTGGTCTGAAAGCAAATTGATGATCAGAGATCAAGCCATTGGAGAAGAGGAAAGATTTCATATCTGAAGCAATGATGGATTCCATGACTTTGCTGATGATTGGGAGCAGGCTGATTGGTTTGTAGTTGCAAGGTACTGTTTTTATACCGTTTTTGTGTAAAGCGGTAATGTTGGCTGATTTCCAAGCTGATGTCAGATGACCTTGAGGAAAAGAGATGGTGAAGAGAACAGAGAGAGGGTGTGAAAGAGCGGTAGAGCAGGATTTTAGGACCCGTGGGCTGATGATGTCTGTTCTAGTAGCAGAATCAGAGTGGAGGTTTGACAGAAACTTCTCCACCTTGTCGGGAGAGACGGACACATAATCCAGGAGTAGCTGCGTACGACTGGGTAAGGTGGGTACAGAGAGAGATGGGTTTGGGACACAAGATTTTGAGGGAAAAACAGAGTTGAGGCATTCAGCTTTTTCACGTGCGGTGTCAGCTGTGTAGCAGTTTTAGGTAAGGGAGGGGATGGAGGGGAACAATCACCAGAAACAGATTTGACCAGACGCCACCAGGATTTGGAGGAGAGAGACAGGTTTGAGAGTTGTCTTGAAAGTAGAGAGATGGTGCTACCTGGCTCTCCTGAGGGTAGACACACACTTGTTCCGAGCTTTATGAAAGGGACGGAGATTGCCTTCCATTGGATTTGCCTTCCATGAGGCAAAAGCAAGTTGTTTCAAGGCAGGAAAGTCAGAGATACATTTGAAAACGTTGGAGGAGAGGTGGAATAAACCCAGCCAACTGCCTCACCACAAGATTCAGTGTACCATGGACGGGAGGAAGGGTATGACACCTGAAGACGAGATGGGATAAATCTGTGCATGAGAGAGAGCAATTTACTTTGGAAGAATTCCTAGGAAGAGTTTATGTCAGAGGCAGTAGAGATGGGAGACCAGTCCAGAAGATTGATGGCTGCTTGAAGCCCGTGCCAGTCACCTGAGTGAAATGCCAGACTCGTGTTACGTGCTCCTCCCCAAACCCCCTGGTCACGGTGTACCCCCGAGCCCCGAGAGGAGTTACGGCGGAAAGATGTGTTATTCTGTGTCAAGGGACAATGGTGAAACCACACCAATTGTTACCAACAAACAAATATTGTATTAAGGTCACACAGGAATAACAACACAAAAACAATAGTAATCAATTGTACAACTAATATCTATTTCCTATGATGGTACCATCAGGTTCGTACAATAAAACTCACTGTGCTCCAAGTGAGCGAAAAGAAGAACATTCCCAATGTCTCTATTCCCGCATCAAGCCAAAGTCGTATTCCGGCGTCAAGCCAAAGTCGTATTCCGGCATTAAGCCAAAGTCGATCCACTCCAGTGATCGTCCGTACGATGTCGTATCGAGACCAGAATCCCGTTGGGTTGACAGTTACACTGCCAAAGATGGACAAAGGTGTCCTCGAGAAGCGACGGGGAAATCACACCTGATGATTTATCGTTTGGACGATGGGTATGGACGTTTGACGGCTCTCAATCGGCGAACCGCAGATTTCCCACTCCAAAAGCCACATTACACACACACACACACACACACACACACACACACACACACACACACACACACACACACACACACACACACACACACCAGATTAACGTCTGAATGCGGTGGAAATGGTTGAAGCAGTGAAAAACCTTGAGCGAAGCGCAAAGCGGTCAAAATGGCTGACGGCCCGTTCTCGAGGCGTAACGGCACTACGATGATTCTCCTCGGAATCAACCGCAAAACCTGACACGCAGGTTGATGTGTCACAGCGATAACAACTCTGACGCAGGAATCCCTTCCCTGGGAAACCCAAAGTTCACTCGTGACTCTCGTTCACCAGTCGTTCGCTCCAGACCTCGAAGCAGCTAGGCTTCTTGTCTGACTCACTCGCTCTGCCTTTCTTTCCTCCTCTTCCTCTTCGTCGTCCGGTTCCAGTTTCATTTAAAACATTAACTTTTTAAAACCTTTTGAACATAGTAATCCCTATCTCCCTTAAACGACAACAATAATAGTACATGGAATCAAAAATGTTTACAGTGGATGAAAACCACAACAACGGAAGTGACGAATCCGTAACACTCGTCAGGGCTGAGGATGCTCTCTGAGTTCGGCCAGAGAGATATTCACTTTAACAAGGAAATGAACCAATTGGAGCAGATGAAGAACAGCAGACATTTGCAGGGAAGTTTGTCATAACCAAGTCTAGAAGAGAAGATGCTCCATTGACAGATCCGGGTCAGGAAATTGACAGATTGTGTCAGTCCCAGTGAGTCGCAGAAGTCCTTTGCTGAGGTGCCATGGCTGGTGAGAGAGGTACCCCCACCCAGCCAGCTGGCATGATGACAGTTGAAGTCACCACATATGAGGAAGAGAGAGTTGGGATGAGTTGATAGAAGTTGGTCCATGTTGTCAGACAGCGAAATGTAAATGGAGTCATCACTGTTTGGAGGACGGTACAACACACATATAAACAAAGGTGGGAGTGGAGAGGAATCCGTATCGAGAGGTATTCCTGGGGGTGTGGTGTAGTGAGGGCAGGGCAGGGTGTGTGAAGAATAGAGTTTCTGATAAAGACAGTAACTTCACCACCAGGATAGGGCTCTGGTCTATCGAACCGGAGGAGGAATTAACCAGGGAGAGATACAGTAATAAGGAATCAGGGATGTCTTGAAGGAGGAAAGTTTCTGTTAAGCAGATCACGTCTGCTTGTCAGAAGCAACTTCTATGAAGAGAGAAGTCAGGTTTGAATGAAGGCCCCGGATGTTTGAGGTCCATACCGTTAATGAAGAGAGAGGGGAGTGTCGGGTACGAGAGAGGGGAGGGGAGGGGGAGTGTAAAATGAGGGATGAGAGGTGGAGGTAGGGAGAGCTGTTGACAGTGTGTTAGAGATTGCAGAAGAGCTAGGAGAAAGGGAAGGATGAGGAGGAGTGCCAAAGACTAGGTGGTGATGGGATGAGGCACAGTGTGGAGTAGTATGAGGGGGGCAGAGGGAAGTAAAAGATTGGAGGAGGTGGAGGAATGAGATGGAAGAGAGAGGAAGCAGGGAGGGGTAGCTTTGAGGATAAGTTAAGAGGCATCTTTGAGGAGGTGGGATGAGAGAAGAGACTTGAAAGGTAGGGGTGGAAGGGGAGTTTTGAAGGGGAAGGGTGAGGGCGGAGTTTTGAATGGGAAGTGTGAGGGGGGAGTTTTGAAAGGGAGGGGTGAGGGGAGAGTTTTGAAGGGGAGGGGTGAGTGGGGAGTTTTGAAGGGGAGGGGTGAGACGAGAATTTTGAAGGGGAGGGGAGAGGGAAGAGTTTTGAAGGAGAGGGGTGAGGGGGAAGTTTTGCTTGGGAGGAGTGAGGAGGGAGTTTTGAAGGGGAGGGATAGGGGGATGGCAGTGATGGAATGGTGGTAGGAGGGAGTAGAGTCGAGGGAGGGGACATGGAGTGGGACACTGGTAAGCGATAGGATTGGTAGGATAAGGGAAATTCCCCATGGAGGAGAGAAAAGACAGGGAAGATGTACAAAATGTTACGGATTTGTCACTTCAGCTGTTGTGGTTTTCACCCACTTGACATGTTTCGGATATCATGTATTATTATTATTCTCAAAAGGTTTAGTATTCAGGAACAGCTATCTAAAGTTAAAAAGGTTAACGTAAAATGATACAGGAAACCGACCCGGAAGAAAAAAGGCGGTAAAGAAGAAGAAGGCGTGAGGACAGTGAAACGACGCGGTCTGAAAAAGCTCCGTACCTAGCGTGGTCGAGTGTACATGGTGAGTGAACTTTGAGTCCTTGAAAGGAATCTCGTGCGATCGGTGTTATCGCCGGAGTTGTGGAAAAGCCTGCGAAGCCAGGTACAGGGGTGAGATTCCGGAGAATCTTCGCCTCAAGTCCGCGGCTCGAGTGAGAGCCGTCCGCCCTTTCGCCCCGCGCTTTGCCTTCATCGGAAAAGGTTTTTGTCGCGTCGGCTGGGCTTATCCTCCGGTGGTTTGCCGGGGACGGCTGTGCAATAAAGCGACGTTTGAGGAGTACACGGTGATTCGCTGATTGAACGGCAAACGTGTACGTCGGCGTGCGTCTTTGGAGAGTGTCCATTCTACCGCAAGTTTGCTGGGTGTTGGACCACGTGACTTCTGTGTCGCTTCGACCGTCTACGCCTCGATTGCTCTTGATCGGACATTGTTCCAACGATCGCCAGAGCGAATCAACTTCGCCTTGAAGGTTATAGAGACATTGAAGAGGTTCTTTCCATGTACTGGGAACAGTGAGTTCGATTACTTTAACAGATGGTACCATCCTAAGATATTGATTGTATGGTGGCTGGCTATCATGGTTGTATCATTATTCCTGTGTGATTTTTAATATATTCTTTTTGTTGGTAACCATTGGTGTGGTTTCGATCTTGATTTTGACACGGAGTAATATATATTTTTCTGCCGTGATTCCTCCCGGGGTTCGGAGGTATACCGAGACCAGGAGGTCGGGTTGGAACACGTAACAGAAATTGGGGGCTCGTCCGGGATATGAACCCGTGAGGACACGGGTCCCCCACAGAGATACGTTTGAAAACGTTGGAGGAGAGGTGGAATAGATTTGAGTTTAGGGATTGGAGAAATGAAGAACTGTAAGAGATTGAATTTTTTTGAATCGAAATGATTGAAAGAGCTATTTGAAGACATCCTTTTGAATTTTAAGTCCTCCTTTTTGACAGAATACTCATGAGACTGTGTGCTGACATGTAGTCAGCGGATGAGTTGTCCACCACTCTGCAGGCGATAACAAAACACCACAATTACCCCCACAGCTTGTTTTCAACGTATATGAAATGGGGCTTTTCTAGAAGTGGATGCCATCCCACACCCTTATTGCAAGTGAAGAAAAGAGTGCTTCAGGATTAAGGCTCTCCGCTCTGGGCTGGGGCTCCTGCCTCACATCTAGCTCGGCTTCACGTGGTTGAAACCAAAGCATTCAGAATCATTGGAATCTCCCATGATAAAGTTGATTCTGAGGGCCTTTCACTCTCTCACTGCAGGCAGGTTGGCATCTTTCTGTCTTCCACCGACTCCTCTCTAGCACTCCCTGCTGTGTCTGTGCTCTGTCCCCCACGTATTCCTGCAGGACACACAAGATCTGTCAGCAAAGCTCTTCTGGTTAAACTGCCAAAATCAAGACTCTCTGTTCAACTTCACTCTTTCATTCCTCTTTTCTCCCACATCTGGAACAAACTCCCTCACTTTCTTCAATCCCACTCCTCCCTCTAGGTCTTTAAAACAGCTGTTCACCACCATCTCTTATCTTTCCCCATCCAAAACCTTGATCTTTTCTACCCCCGTAAATTCACCCCAAACCCACCTCCTTCAAATTCCGTTTTCTTTCCTGAAAGTTCTTGTAGTGTCCATGTTGTTTATCCCACATGCCCACCCCAGCCCTCTCCCTTACACAGATCTCCCGATGTACCTGTTCCCTACTGTTGTTGTGCTTCCCTCTCTCCCCCACTCTTGTCTCCCACTCCCTTTCTTGCATGTTCCATGTCTTAGCTCTTACACGAGCCTCGACTTCGGATACAATTTTTTTTTAATCCAAACCTTAGGGTAAATTATAACACTGCCTCAATTTAGCTCTTTCAACGAGCACAACAATAAACGTTTTCCTTTATTTTTCTATCATGCTATTTTACTATGGGTTTCTGGCTAGTGTACATATAATGCCATATCATATCCCAAGTATCAAGTAAATATCTCTAAAAATATGGGAGAAGTTCAATCCAGCCATACACAGATGGACTGGTGGCATTAAATAATCCACGATTTTTATTTGAAAAGGTGGGGATAAACACACCACACATATTGCCAAGAATTATGAGACTCCTGCCTAAGAACCATAATACACCCTCATAAAATTGGGCCTATGTTTTGGTTGAAGAATCCTACCTGACATTCTGTTAGCTTGCCGACATATAGTGATGCAAAAGCCATAAATAATCAAACAGCCAAAAATGAGAGAAGTTACTCACCAACTGAGATTTGAAACATTCTACATTCGATCATTAAGGCTCTCAAACCAATTTCAATATTCGAAAAGCAAAAAAAAACTAATAAATAAGAGCGTGGGAAGTGGACAATATGCTCAGAAAATGAATCCACATGCAGATAATAAAAAATCCAGGTGTTGTGGTGTGCCACGTGACATCAAGATGGCCACGCCCATGAGAAAGTGGCTTCAATTGTCACGACGAACTGGTTGCCATGATACACAATCCCCCCCCGCCCCCCTCCAAGCCTCAACCTACCTTTCCCAGTGCAGTCCCTTCTCTACCCCCTCCACTCCAACTCTCTGTCCTCCACTACCCCTTGCCAAATCCACAAGCCCCTCTTGCAACCACAAGTCAGTCCGCATCCCTCCCCAAAGCCTCAACCCCACATTCCCAACTCTGTTTCCCCACTCTAACTTGCTGCCCCTCCCCAAGCTCAACTCTCCGTCCTCCACTTCCCCTTTTCTTCTTCAACTCCTCAACAACCCCCCTCCCCCACTGAAGTTCCTACTTTGGCATTTAGCATTGCAGGAGAAATTCTTAGCCAAAATCTGGCAACCACTTTTTTTCTAAAGGATTTTGACTTACTGAATCCAATGAGCCCAGATGCCAAACTCTCTGGCCTCGTTTTTATATCCAAAATGGCCGATTTTGAGATGGCCGCCATACTAAATATTGCATTTTAAAACATCGCATAACTTTTGAACCAGTATGGCTAAAAGACAATCTTGGGGTCTATTCGTTCTGATCTTGGCATTATAAATCGATAAGAATGGGTGTTTGGACTATCCGAAATCGAGATCCTGAAAATCAAATGACGATCATCACCGCAGGCAAATTTAATAAAAATCTCATCAAGCTAAAGATGAAAAGGCCCTTATAAAAGTATTGCGACCTGGTGCAGAATTGACTGAATAGTTTGTGGTTATATTATATATTTTACTTTCTGTAGGTGTGTGAACCAATGACACCGAGCATATACACCATCCAGTGTACACAACAAAATACACATAATGGTGTCAATATTACACATAATCAAAAACATATATCCATGTAATTATGTATTACTTACAATATGTGTATTAGGGATTAATTAATTAATATTGTTGCGGTTTTAGAACCCACACTTGTGTAAATATGACATTATTAAATGGTTAAAGGTTGCACCCCATAGTTAGGCCACAAGCAACACGTAGGCCACCATAGGACTTCAGTTATTTCATTAGTATGTGTATTAGATAAGGCCGTGTTTCCAATAGTTGAATCTGCGTTGTGTCAATCAAATAAGAAGTAGGCCCCATTCCGCTCAGTTTGCAACCTCCCTCTCCAAGCGACGCCATTACGCGCCCTCCAGTCTGCCCTATGGCTCTCCCAATTTGTTACGCGCCTTTGTTAGCAGCGTTCGCTGCCTTGAGCTGGAGCTCGCTCAAACACCACCATAAGCCATGCGGTGAGGCCCGGAAAAGGGGGCGGAACGCCAAGAAGGTGTGGCCACGTCATCCAGCCGTCAAAGGCGGAGCCGGTAAGCCCTCACCAGCCAAACAGGGCTGAAGGGACATCGCTGGCAGGCGTGGCTTTTGGGCTCACGGAGCGATCGTTGCTTGCGTTATAAAAGCACGAACGTAAAGCCCTTTCAGGAGACTCATGCGCCGGCGTTTGTTAAAGAGGACGTGTTGGAAGGGTGGCTTGGAGAAGGACTGAGAAGAAGAAGGGCGCGCTTGTTAAAGAGGACATTGGGGAGAGAGAGGGTGTTTGGCACAAGTGTGCACATATTACATACGCAGGACACCAGCTTCCCCCCGCTATATAATTGTCTGGTCGCGTTCAACTACACGCGGAGCTGCCTGCCGGGTTTCGCCCGCTGGACCGGAGCCTGGACGGGAGCCGACCGGAGCCTGGACCCCATCACTGGACCTTCCGCCCTACCATCTACAATCCCCGTGTGAGTGTCTAAGACGGGCCCGTTGTCCTGGGTATTAAGGATAAGACTGCTTTAAGACTGCCCTGTGTGCTGCTTCTTCCTCTTCCTATCTTGTATATTCCTTTCGTTTCCTCTTCTTCTTTCTTTGTACATTGTTAATAAATCAATCTTTGTTCTTCCTATTTTCTGGTTTCCTCTTGTCCGATCGCATTCGTCTTTTCTCTAATTGGGTAAACGTGGCACGATTAGGACCGCTCAGAATCGGGTTTAGTCACTTTGTTAACGGCTCGGATCGCGGATTGCATTTTCCATCATATCCGTGGTTCGAGCGGGAGTTATCTCCTTGCTTTACGGCCGGTGGTAGTACTTAGGTAATTGGACTAAGACTCAACCAACAACCCTACTTACCACTGGCCGGAAGGAACGTTATAACTTCTAAGGACTCGGGTCGGCCAGATAAAAAGACAAGAGGATTAATCCCCCCCCCCCCAACCCCCCTTGATAAGGGGAGCGCCGACTTCCGAGATCCGCAACAATATTCATTACAATAATTACAATATGTGTATTATGGACATAATATATGCCCATAATACACATAATCACATAAATGTAATTATGTCCCCGCTCTCCATCTTGTTCTCCCGCTCCCTTTATCATATGTTTTATGTTTTATGTGTCAGTTTGTCTTTTTGTGATCAATGTTTGCTCTTACACGAGCCTCGGCCTTGTATACAAAAAAAAAAATTTGCATGAATATTGATATAATAAGACCTCCATATGCACTGTCCGGACCCAAAGACTCTTAAATGAGGGGCCATCCAGCATTATATGTGCGGAGGTTACGATGTTTACCCCATTCAGACACAATCACTTTAACTTTTCTTTTTTAGAGGGTAGCCCATAGGGCTCTGCAACCGTTGGTCCGATTGACACGAATTTTTACCATAGGAGTGGATCCTCCTGTAGACCTTTTACTGATAATTATGACGTCATAGGTCACATGGTACAGGTGCCATCTTGGAAAAACCGAAAAACTTTGCACCTCTATATCTCCAAAACTTTGGAAAAAAAAAAAGGTGCCTTCATTATGACGTCATAAATCGACAAGTAGAATGCTTGCTCCAATCAGTATGAAATTTCTTGAGCCGGTGAGCGTGATCTAGGGATAATTGGTCAATAAATAAAAAAATGACGACGTCATTGGTCAATTGGCTCAGCAGCCATAATTTTACAAAGTAGCTCATTGGGCAATGCCGTCTGGAACAGCTTTTCGGTGTATGTATCATGGGTGTATGTCCCTCATAAACATCCACCAATCATAGCTGAGGATCTGGTCACATGACAGGGGGACAGCAGATCCTCCACTCAGCAGATCCAAGCCTGGCTACACCATTGTTAGACTATCGGTGTTTTTTTATATACATAGTCTAGCACGGAAAGAGCAAAAGGTGGAAGAGCAGACAGGAGGTGGTAGAAGACAGGTAGGGCAGAATTACCCTTTACAATACATTATAATTTATCCTTTAGAACTCTTTAGAATTACCTTTTAGAATTAACCGTTAGAACCCTCTAGAATTACGCTTTAGAACCTTCTAGAACTACACTGTAGACCTCTTAGAATTAAACACGGTGGGTTATAAAGTTTGTTCTTCTTCATTTTTGACAGGAGGAAGGACGACGTAGCCAAATATTTAAGTGGCTTCACCACTTAATAATCCTTATCCCAGAGACATCTATATTATATTCTCCGTAGGTAATTCTGTCTGTCTGTCTGTCGGACGTCTGTCCGGGGGTGTGGCTTCCTCCATTGAGGGAGTAGCTCCACCCATTCTGGAAGAGGCTTAAAAAAGAAATATCCACCATTTTATTTACTCGCATAGCTTTGAGGCCTGTTTTGTTAGGCCCGTGGTGACTTGCTCTCTCTCACAGTTTTATTGTCCCCCGTCGCACCGCGGAGCGAAAGGGGGACTATGGTTTTCCCCTCCGTCTGTGTGTGCGTGAGTCCGTGCGTGCGGACGTGCATGAATGCGTGTGTGCGGGCATACGTGTGTAAGTGAAGGACCGAATTCTAATTTGGTGTGTGGGTGCAACCCACGTCAAAATCCAAGATGGCCACCGCCATGTATGTCTGACGCCATGTATGTCTGAACCTTGTGAGCGGAATATCTTGAAAAATAAGTGAAGTACCAACTTCTAATCTGGTGTGTGGGTGTATCTAGGCATAAGGAAGAACGCTATTGAAAATTGGGTCGCCAAGTCAAAATCCAAATGGCCACCACCATATATGTGTCTGAACCTTGTGAGCGAAATATCTTGAAAAACAAGCAGTCTGAGTATTGTGCTGCAATACATGTCCCCTACCAGCAGTCTGTCGTCCGGAAAACTGTTGGGGAAATTACCAAGGGTTATTTACCCAAAGGTTCTGAATCTTCCCAATCGCTAATTACCTCAGGACGGGCTCGCCTGTGATTCGCACTCGGGACTTCGATTTATACACCTTGCAGACAGGTCAGCAGAAGCACGAGAAAATAAGTTTTTGATAAAGAACCATTCGAGTCGCTAAATATCAGTAATTATTATATTTTCCGGTTCACGATCAATGATCGATGTGTACATAGATATGTTGCTCGGCTTCGCTCCGCCCCTCCCGAAAGCGTGCGCTGTGTCGCGCTTTTGACGTTCGCGAGATGAGGCTGAGGGCGCGCGGTGCGGTTTGAGGAGAACTCTAGAATAAACAAAGTGCCATAACTTTGTCAAAAATGATCGAAACGTCGTGAAGTTCGAACATGATCTGTAACTTATCATGAGGAAACCATGCACCAAATTTGAAATCATTAGCATTAAGAGTTTAGAAAAAAAGTCCAGAAAACTGTTCTTTGCGTGACGGACTGACGGACTGACAGACGGAGGGATGGCGTGCAAACCTATAGTCCCCTCCGGTGTACACCGGTAGGGGACTAATAAACGAACTACTAACTTCTAATCTGGTGTGTGGGTGTATCTATGCATAAGGACGAACGCTATTGAAAAATGGGTCACCAAGTCAAAATCCAAGATGGCCACCACCATATATATGTCTGAACCTTGTGAGCGGAATATCTTGAAAAATAAGCGAAGTACCAACTTCTAATCTGGTGTGTGGGTGTATCTAGGCATAAGGAAGAACGCTATTGAAAATTGGGTCGCCACGTCAAAATCCAAGATGGCCACCACCATATATATGTCTGAACCTTGTGAGCGAAATATCGTGAAAAACAAGCATTCTGAGTATTGCGCTGCAATACATGTCCCCTACCAAAGTTCAAAGTGCCATAACTTTGTCAAAAATGATCGAATATGCAAATTTATGCACGGTTGATGCTGGTTTTCAAACTTGATCTGAGGTATGCTGAGACACGTGTGTCACGCCTTGCCTCGTTGATAAGCCCGCAAGGTCGCTCCGTGGAGCAGCCTGCACGTATTGCACTGTGTGAATTATATAAATTATTACCAACTCACGGTCTGAGGTACTAGCGATTCAAGAGATATCCATTTTTTTATGGCACATTGGAGAAGCCAATGCGAGGTTTCTTCTTCCTCAGCTTGTCACAACTCTGTCAAATGCGATCGAGTTTAAAAAGTCAGAATTTAACCAAATCTGTTTTATTCGTTTGTTAATATACCTCAGCTATTGACAAATCTTAAATTAGAATTTTATTTGAGGTAAAAATGACCGCGACAGGTCGTGTCCAACGATGCTTTCAGTCTGTACATGTGATAAATAATTAAATCCGCAACTTGACGCCTCTTCTTCTTCACGCAATAACAACTTTTAGCTTCCAGACCGTACATCCAATCATCTTGAAATTTTGCACACTTGTTACTCTTCATGACTTCTACTATAGTATGAAGTTTCACGTCGATCAATAAAGCGATTCAAGAGATATCCATTTTTAAAATATTTTCGTTTAATTAACGATATCTGCCAAACCACATGAGCTATCGCAAATTCCAAAAGGACACTTTAGTAGACTGACATGCGGAACAGATCTGTGAAGTGTCCCCTCGATTGGATCAAAAATGAGGGAGGGGCTCGGTTTTAAAGGTTCATGCTTTAAAACGTCATAACTCTGAAACCATGTGACGCATGACGTCATGCTCGCAGACTTTCTTGTTCGTCATGGCTATGCGATTCTGCCTGGAAAGTTTGGCCTCGATCTGTTCAGCCGTTGCAGAGAAAAAGGGGTTTTCGTGTTTTCACGAAAAACAATATGGCGGCCGAACCACGTGACCTGTGACGTCATAATTACCATTATAATATTCTACAGACCGAGTCCCTCCTATGGTGAAAATAATTTGATCTCAATCGGTCCTATTATTGCAGAGAAAATCTTTTTTAAAGGAAATTAAAACTTAAAATGGCAATGAGTTAAGGATCAGAATAATCAGAATTCCCAAAGTTCAAAGTGCCATAACTTTGTCAAAAATGATCGAAACGTCGTGGAGTTCGAACTTGATCTGTATCTTATCATGAGGAAACGATGTGCCAAGTTTGAAATCATTAGCATTAAGCGTTTAGAAAAAAAATCCGGAAAACTGTTCTTTGCGTGACGGACTGACAGACTGACGGACGGCGTGCAAACCTATAGTCCCCTCCGGTGTACACCGGTAGGGGACTAATAAACGAACAACTAACTTCTAATCTGGTGTGTGGGTGTATCTATGCATAAGGAAGAACGCTATTGAAAATTGGGGTGGCCACGTCAAAATCCAAGATGGCCGCCTTGCGTCTTCCACTTTGTCAACTCACATCACTTCACCAACGGGGGACCTAGGCTTAACGCTTGTTTCAACTCTAATTCAATATCTCATTTCATTTTTAACAGTCGCTAACATGGTTTTAGACTCGGTTGAAAAAAAAAACCGGAATAAAATCCGATGAAAGTTTCCGTTTATAGAACGAAATGCATTTTCAAAGGCCGATAACAAAAAGCCCATTGACACTCGCTCACGCCTTTATCTCCACACTAACTCACCATCTGATTTAATTTGTATCGATGGTTTTAGACTCGGTGTCAGCAATAATTGAAAACATTCATGCACACACAGGAAATTGCCGAGATATCGCGGCACGGTCTGTCATACACCGCCGAAAATAACAGACGGGAAAATGGCGAGATGTATTAAAAATTCGCTTTTTCTTTTCCGTTAAGATATATTACTTTTCCGTTTGATGACAGTCGTCACAAGAACGTCAACAATGATGCCGACATATATTTCTACGTTCTTATTTCATTCATCATTATTATCCGGAAGTAAAGGTAATCCTGTTTAAACTTCCATTCATTCCCTCGATCTTTTTGTCTTTTCTTTCACACCCGTTTTCAACATCGTGTTCACATCCAGAATGAATAAACAAACTGCATTTCACGTGTGCATGGACATGTAATTCACATATGTAAAATAAATAAATAAACAGACGGGAAATTGCTGAGATATTTTTCCGTTCTTATTTAGATATTTTTTCGTTCTTATTTTATAATCTACAGCCACGTGAAAAAGTAAGTACACCCCATGTAAAGTTTTGACTTTTTCAGCATCTTTCAACATACAGCTATTTGATCTTCATTTCAACAATATTGAAAGATAAAGGTGATATAACAGAACAAATATCATGAAACATTTACATTTAAGTCCATTGTATAATTTAAATAAACATAAATGCAAATTTCGCATGTGGAAAAAGTAAGTACACCCCGACATTTATCACTACTTCAAATACCTAAAATTAGAATCAGGTGCACCAGCTCAGGTGCAAATGCTTAGAACATTGTTAGAGAGGGTCTTGGAGGAACCTGTCTTATTTAAACCTCAGACATTTAGTTTGGTTTGCTCTTTGTTGTTGAAGTTTGTGGCGTCACCATGCCTAGATCAAAAGAGCTCTCTGAGGCTTTCAGAAAGAAGGTTATAGATGCCTACGAGTCTGGGAAGGGATTTAAAAAGATCTCCAAACAATTTGAAATCAATCATTCGACTGTCCGGAAGATCATCTACAAGTGGAGAAGATTCCAAACAACTGCCAACTTGTTCAGGCCCCGCAGCCCCAGCAAGTTCAGCCCGAGAGCAGACCGAAAGATGCTGAAAGAAGTCTCTAAGAACCCCCAGAATGTCATCACGGGACCTACAGGTAGCTCTTGCCACTGTTGATTTCAAAGTGCACGAGTCTACCATTAGAAAGAGGCTGCACAAATTTGATCTACATGGGAGGTGTGCCAGGAGGAAACCTTTGCTGTCCAGAAAGAACATCAGGGCAAGACTAAAGTTTGTCAATGAACACCGAGGCAAAGACCAGCACTTCTGAAACAATGTGCTCTGGACAGATGAGTCAAAGGTAGAGCTATTTTGCCAGAGTACCAGAAGACATGTTTGGCGAAAACCAAAGACAGCATTTGACTACAAGAACCTGATACCAACTGTAAAGCATGGTGGTGGAAATATTATGGTTTGGGGCAGCTTTGCTGCATCAGGGCCTTGGCAGCTCACCATCATAGAATCCACGATGAATTCCTCATTGTACCAGAGGGTGCTTGAGGATAATGTGAGGCCATTTGTCGGAAAGTTGAAGCTCAACCGAAGGTGGACCTTGCAACATGACAATGACCCTAAACATACCAGTAAATCCATCAAGGAATGGCTGAAAAGAAAGAAATGGAGGGTTCTGGAATGGCCAAGTCAAAGCCCGGATCTAAATCCCATCGAGATGTTGTGAGGGGATTTGAAACGAGCTGTGCATGCAAGAAACCCCTCAAACATCGCACAGCTGAAAGAATTCTGCATGGAGGAGTGGGCAAAAATTTCTCCCAGTCGATGTCAGAGATTGATAGACAGTTATAAGAAACGCCTACTTGAGGTTGTTTCTGCCAAAGGGGGCAATACCACCTATTAGAGCCAAGGGTGTATTTACTTTTTCCACATTTGAAATTTGCATTTATGTTTATTTAAATTATACAATGGACTACAAAATGTAAATGTTTCATGATATTTGTTGTATTATATCACCTTTATCTATCAATATTGTTGAAATGAAGATCAAATAGCTGCATGTTGAAATATGTTGAAAAAGTCAAAACTTCACATGGGGTGTACTTACTTTTTCACGTGACTGTATGTGCACGTACACTTTAAAGAAGTTTATTTGAAATCTTTAATTTTAAAAATGTCATTTTGTATTCTGTAATGAAAAGAGTAACATTGGTTTTGCCCAGGAGAGATGGTGTTATGTGTTCTTTTACACCGTCCAAAAGATACATGTACATGTGTGTGTACGTGTGTGTGTGTGTGTGTGTGTGTGTGTATGTCTGGATGTATATATGTGTATATGTGTGTGTGTGTGTGTGTGTGTGTGTATATATATGTGTGTGTTTGTGTGTGTGTGTGTGTGTGTCTGTATGTTTATATGTGTGTATGTGTATGTGTGTATGTGTGTGCATGTGTGTGTATGTGTGTATATGTGTGTGTCTGTATGTGTATATGTGCGTGTGTGTGTGTGTGTGTGTGTGTGTGTGTGTGTGTGTGTGTGTGTGTGGATGTATATATGTGTATATGTGTATATATGTGTGTATATATATATATATATATATATATATATATATATATATATATATATATTATATATTTGTGTGTGTATGTGTATATGTGTATGCATGTGTGTGTGTGTATGTGTGTGTGTGTGTGTATGTGTATATATGTGTGTCTGTATGTGTATATGTGTGTGCATGTGTGTGGTGTACATGTGTGTGCATGTGTGTGGTATACATGTGTGTGGGTGTACGTGTGTGTGTGTTTGTATGTGTGTGTCTGTATATATGTGTATATCTGTGCATATATATATATGTGTGTGTGTGTGTGTGTGTGTGTGTGTGTGTATGTATGTGTGCGTGTGTGTCTGTGAATATGAGAGAGACAGAATTGTGAGGAACAGAAATGAAACAACGTGATGTGTGTGTGTGTGACCCACTCCCCCACGTGTGTGTGTATGTGTGACCCACTCCCCCATGTGTGTGTGTGTGTGTGTGTGTGACCCACTCTCCCCCGTGTGTGACCCACTCTCCCCAGTGTGTGACCCACTCTCCCCCATGTGCGTGATGTGGGAGGGAGAGGATTTGAGCTCTTAAAGTCACATTTTACATGAGATGTAATAACACATTTCAAACGGTATTTCCCATGTGCACGCACATGCATTCACATGTTATCAAAAGTAAATACATTGTGTAGATTACATTATTTGTGGATCTGATAAATTGGCAGTAACCATTTTGTGAAACTGAATGTGCAGGTGCAGCATCTAACTCAATATGTCGAAAGGTCACACACGTCCATGCCCGTGGGATTCCCACGGGTGACCCCACTAGTCATCTATACTACTCGTACAAATGGAGCCGTGCGTGTGTCTGTGCATGCCTCTGTGCGTCCGTCCGTGCGAGTTCCACCTATTGGTTGGACTGTTTGCCTTACTCCACCCACAATTTCTAAAGTATGGCCACTCATTTAGACTAAACAATCCGCTGTTTTAACGTGGGAGAATGCCCGATTGCTTTTATGAGTGGAAGCAGCCGAGGAGGGTCTGTGGGCTTTATACACCGCTCAAATAAAGGGATGAGTAAATTGTGTAATATATGAACTTTATTATTATTATTATTTTACATAATTTCGGTTTTAGTCTGACTTTTCAAAGCTGAATACGGTAAAAATAGAGAAGGGTGTTCCTTCATGTATGTAATTACCCTGATCTTGCAAAGTGAAAAGCGGGGTTAAGTGATCGGTCATGTGCGTACATACGTACGTATCTGCATTTTTAAAATTCATTTTCTCAACAAGCGTTGGTCCGATTAACGCAAAATTTTGAACCATAGGAGCACCTCCTCCTGTCGAAGTTTTTTTGATGATAACTATGACATCATACGTCACGTGGTACGAATGCCATCTTGGAAAAACGTTGCACCTCTATATCTCCGAAACCACTCAATGGAAAAAAAATGAAACATGGTAAATTGTCAAGTACTCCCCAAGAGGAATAAGATAGATTAATGATGTTACAATCAGTGCCTTCATTATGACGTCATAATTCGACAAGTACAACGCTTCATCTGATCAGTATGAAATTTTTATTTTCTGCAACTGCTAGTACAATAGACAAAACAATTTCACCATTGGAGTGTCTCCTCCTGTATCATTTTTTAATGATAATTATGACATCATAGATCACGTGGTGTTGGCGCCATCTTCGAAAAACCGAAAACGTTGAACCTCTATATCTTTGAAACCACGCCATGGAAAAAATTGAAACTTGGCTCATTGTAAAGAACTCTGCATGGGGAATAGGTGTTGTTAGTGATAACGTCATTTGACCTTTAATTGTGGTGTCATAACTCAACAAGTACAATGCTTAGTCTGATTAGTCTCAAATTTATTGAGTGTGATCTATGCAACAATTACATTGGAGAATGTAAATTTATGATGTCATTGGTCATGTAGTCAATCAGCCATATTGGATCAAAAAAAAAAAACACTTAAAAAACAGAAGAGTTGGCTCGTACCAAGTTGACTGCATGGGGTAAGTGTTCTATGAATACCATCTAGTTCAAATAAAGGGATGAGCATAATGCAGAAAGCAAAAAACATTTATGAGCATATGAAAACAAGAGGATGATGGATAGTCAATGGAAATTTCATTGCGAGCCAAGGTTGGTTTTATAACTTAAACTGGGTGCATGTGAACCCCACCACCTCCCACTCCACCCCTACCTTTTTTTTTTTTTTAACCTCTGCCAACTGGAAGGGCCAGAGGTTGTTTTCACCACTGTCCGTTTGTTTGTGTGAAGGATATCTCAACAAGTTATGGATGGATTTAGTTGAAATCTTGTGGGCAGGCTGAGTGTGTGACAAGGACAAATCGATTCAATTTTGGTGAAGATTCGGATCAGGATCCAGATACGATAATTATTTAATTATGTAATTGACTAATTATTCACCATTGAGTGATAGGGCTGAAAACGATATATACAGTAGTGGCCAAAAATATTGGCACCCTTACACTTTTTTGAAATAATGCACCATTTGTTCTGGAAAATTGTTGAAATTATAAAATATTTTGGTATCCACATTTGTATTTCTTTGGTTTGCAGTGGAACAAAACATAAAAAGCTGAAAAAAATTACTAAATCTTAACTTATTCCACACAGAAATACTAAAATGGCCCGGACAATATTATTGACACCTTTTAGAAGTTGTTAGAAATAATTAGATTTCAAGCAGGTGATTCTCCTTTACTTTGGATTTGAACTCACCTGTGGTGAATTGGAGGTGCCTGCAATATAAAAATCACTTATTCAACCAGTTTGAACAGAGAAAAGGAGTCATTCTGCTGTTTTGTGTCATTGTGTGCACCGCAATGAGAATGGAGAAAATAAAGAAAACCAGAGAATTGTCTGAGGTGGTCAGACACCCGAAACAAGTGTGTGTCCACCCTCAGGAGAGCCAGGAAACAATATCTCACCATTCTCAAGACCGAACTCTCTTATCTGTCTCCCTCTTCCAAATCCTGGTGGCGTCTGGTCAAATCTGTTTCTGGTGTTTGTTCCCCCTCCATCCCCTCCCTCACCTCAAACGGCTTAACGGCTGACTCCGCACGTGAAAAAGCTGAATGCCTCAACTCTGTGTTTGCCTCTAAATCTTGTGTCCCAAACCCATCCCTCTCTGTACCCACCGTACCCAGTCGTACCCAGCTGCTCCTGGACTCTGTGTCCTTTCCTCCTGACAAGGTGGAAAAGTTTCTGGCAACCCTCGACTCTGATTCTGCAACTGGTCCTGACGGCATCAGCCCACGGGTCCTAAAATCATGTTCTTCTGCACTTTCACTCCCTCTTTCTGTTCTCTTCACCCTCTCTTTTGCTCAAGGTCATCTGCCATCTGCTTGGAAATCAGCTAACATCACCGCTTTGCACAAAAAAGGTGCAAAAACAGATCCCAGCAACTACAGACCAATCAGCCTTCTCCCAATTATCAGCAAAGTCATGGAATCCATCATTGCTTCAGATATTAAATCTTTCCTCTTCTCCAATGGCTTGATCTCTGATCATCAATTTGGTTTCAGACCTGGTCACTCTACTCTGGACATGCTGCTTCTGCTTTCTCAACAATGGATGGAGGTCCTCAACACCAAACAGGAAATTAGAGCTGTCTCCCTTGACATTTCACGTGCCTTCGATACGGTCTGGCACCCTGCTCTGCTCTCCAAACTCTCCTCCTTTGGTATCCATGGAAATCTCCACGCATGGCTGGCGGACTTCCTCTCTGGTCGTAGTCAACGTGTGGCCCTGAATGGGTTTCTCTCATCTCCTCTTCCTGTTCAGGCTGGAGTTCCCCAAGGTAGTGTTCTGGGCCCTGTGCTTTTTCTGGTCTTCATCAATGATCTCTCTGACTCTCTTGAAAATCCTCTCTATCTCTTTGCTGACGACTCTACTCTCTGTCGCTCCATTCCTCATCCCTCAGATCGGCAGTCTGCAGCCTCCTCGCTCTCTGCAGACCTGGACAAAATCACAGACTGGTCAAACAAGTGGAACATGTCTTTCAATCCTGACAAATCTCACACTCTTACAATGTCTCTCCGAAAGGACCGACTGGACAACCCTCCCATCTACTTTCTCAACAATCCTCTCCAAGAAGTTCTGTCGCTCAAGCTTTTGGGTCTCACTATCTGCCATGATCTTTCTTGGGAAAACCACATTTCCAAGCTGGCCTCCAAAGCCAGTCGCCGACTGGGCATCCTCCGTCGTGCGAAGTCCTTCCTTGGCACACCTGAGCTCCTCACCACATACAAGGCTTTCATCCGCAGCTCAATGGAATACTGTTCCCCCCTCTGGGCTGGTGCTCCTGCCTCACACCTTGCTCGGCTTCACGCTGTTGAGGCCAAAGCTTTCAGAATCATTGGAATCTCCTGCGATGTAGTCAACGCCGAGGGCCTTTCACTCACTCACCGCAGGCAGGTTGGTGGTCTTTCTGTCTTCTACCGACTCCTCTCCGGCCTTGCTCCCCCAGCTCTCTCTGTGCTCTGTCCCCCCAATATTCCTTCAGGTCGCACAAGATCTGCCTGCAACCCTCTTCTGGTTAAACTGCCAAAGTCTAGGCTCTCTGCTCACCTTCACTCTTTCATTCCCCTTTTCTCCCGCCTCTGGAACAAACTCCCCCACTCCCTTCAATCCCACTCCTCCCTCCAGGTCTTTAAAACAGCTGTTCACCACCATCTCTTATCTTCCCCCATCGAAAACCTTGATCTTTTCTACCCCCGGTAATTCACCCCAGAGTCCTTGCAGTGTTCATATGTTTTAATCCTCTCCCACCTCCCCCCAAGTCCTCCCGATGTCCCTGCTCTCAAATGTTGTGTTTGTGTCCTTCCCCCTCTCTTTTGTGTCCTTCCCCCTCTCTCCCCATCTTGTCTACCGCTCCCCTTGTTTTTTGTGTTTTGTGTGTCGGTTTGTCTTTTTGTGTGATTAATGTTAGCTCTTTCACGAGCCTCGATCTTGTATACAAAAAAAAAGAAAAGAAAAAAAAAAGACAAGATTGTAACCAAGCATGGACAATCTCAAGGCTACAAGTCCATCTCCAGAGATCTTGGTGTTCCTGTGCCCACCATACGCAATGTTATCAGGAAGTTTAAGGCCCATGGCACTGTAGTCAACTTTCCTGGACATGGCCGCAAGAGAAAACATGATCGAAGATTGCAGCGAAGGATTGTTTCAATGGTGGAGAAAGCACCTCGATCAACTGCCAATCATATTCAAGCTGACTTTCAGACACAAGGTACGACAGTTTCAACTTACACCATCCGTCCCCAACTCAATGAAAAGTGGTTCTATGGTAGGAGACCAAGGTGGACCCCACTGCTGAGAGAGAGACATAAAAAAGCCCAACTGGAGTTTTCCAAAACACACATGAACAAGCCAAAATCCTTCTGGGAGAATGTCCTGTGGACAGATGAGACTAAATTAGAGCTTTTTGGTAAACCACATCATCTCTATGTTGACAGAAACAAAATGAAGCCTTCAAAGAAAAGAACACCTTCACTACAGGCAAACATGGAGGAGGTTCAGTGATGTTTTGGGGATGCTGTGCTGCCTCTGGCACGATGTGCCTTGAACGTGCACATGGCATCATGAAATCAGGAGGCAGAAGAAGAGTGGGCCAAACTGCCAGTAGAGTGGTGGAGGAAGCTCATTCATGGATATAGGAAGCACTTGACTGCAGTTATTTTGTCCAAAGGACGTGCTACCAATTATTAAGTCGAGGTTTTCAATAATTTTGTCAATGAAAAAATCTTCATATAATTTCATCATATCTTTTATCATTCATTCATATCATTCAGTTTTTCATTTCATATATTTTATCTTTCATCATATATATCATATCTTTTATTTGTTAATGTCATTTCTTTTTATTCTCTGATGTAAAAGGATATATTAAGTTCTGAATCAAAAACAAAGGTTCTATAATATTAACAGTGAAATAAAGAATTGTGGAGACCAAATACTTTTGTCAATTTCAACTTATTTTTCGAGAAAATTGTGAGTTATTTGAAAAAAGTGCAAGGGTGCCAATATTTTTGGCCACGACTGCAGCATGTTATTTCAAAAAGTTGTGCACGTTTTATAACTAAACTTGGTGGATGAGTTGGTTAGGAGACAAAAAGAAGCCGATTAAATTTTTGGTTCAGGTCTGAATCCAGATCCGGTTTATTAGTGGGATACAAAACATAACCTGTTCAACCTGAGAGTAAGCACCCTACCGGAGGTATACTATGCTCCCTACCGAGTGCCGTTCTAGTCTGTCACATGATCGGCGTGCGAGATATCATTCGACAATGGATAATCGCGTGCATCTTTTTCTTTCACGCAGCAATTAATCCAAGCCACGTTATTTTCTCCTCTGGCTCTGTGTTAATTCCTGATACTGATGCACAGTATTTAGATTTATTGTAAAAATATTGTCATTTGCATGACATTTTACATCTTTTAGCTAAATTTTGTCAAGTGAAAAAAATAGAAGACGAATACATTGACTTGAATAAGGCTTGGTGGTAGATTTTGCGATCTGTGAATATTTTAACCTCAACTGAACCCCCCTTGAAAATGTAAAATTTATCTGGATCCGCCCCTGTATAGTATGGATATCTATATATATATCAGTCACTATGCGACCTTCATATCATCAGTGGAGAACCGCCAGCAAGGTGTCCCATACAGCTGCTGCTGCACCTTGCTGGGAGCGATACGCACCGCCTGCCACGCGGTGACGTTATCTCTGGTATCCACATCCCACAAGCATTATTAAAACCTGTCATATTGATACTGTTACAAAAATGAGAATATATATATATCTGTGCAGCGTCTGTCCTGTCCTGTGTTGTGTTGTCTTGTGTTGTCACTGAACTACTCCCTCAAACTTTTGTGAAATCGTACCAAACTTCTGGTATGCACATATCTCTCCCGTCGGTATGTCCTTTTTGAAAAATGTTCCAATTTTTTTTATTTTTTTTTAGGAATTTTTTTGGGGAATTTTTTTTTTTTAAACTTAAGTTTTCAACTTCAATTGTTTATAAAATGTGATATCACGTATATTACAAATACATTTGTGCAAAATAATTGTTTGAATTATGATTGGTTTTAAACCATGACAAAACGGCAACTCGGGTACAGTCATTTATCTATATATATATATCTACACATCTGGGCAGTGTCTGTGTTGTCACTTAACGACTCCCTCAAACTTTTATTTCTGTGGTTGTGAAGTGTTTTTAATAACGTGGTGGTGGTTTTGAATCACGTGGTGGTGAGGTATTTGAATTATGTGGTGGTGAGGTGTTTTTAAATGACGTGGTGGTGAGGTGTTTTTAAATGACGTGGTGGTGAGGTGTTTTTAAATGACGTGGTGGTGAGGTGTTTTTAAATCACATGGTGGTGAGGAAGGTGTTTTCAATTATGTGGTGGTGAGGTGTTTTGAATTAGTTGGTGGTGAGGTGTTTTTAAATGACGTGGTGGTGAGGTGTTTTTAATTTCGTGGCTGTGAGGTGTTTTTATTACGTGTTTTATGGCTGTGAGGTGTTTTTAATTTTGTGGTGGTGAGGTGTTTTTTATTACGTGGTTTATGGCTGTGAGGTGTTTTTATTATGTGGTTTATGGCTGTGAGGTGTTTTTATTATGTGGTTTATGGCTGTGAGGTGTTTTTAATTTTGTGGTGGTGAGGTGTTTTAATTACGTGTTTTATGGCTGTGATGTTTTTATTACGTGTTTTATGGCTGTGAGGTGTTTTTATTATGTGGTTTATGGCTGTGAGGTGTTTTTATTATGTGGTTTATGGCTGTGAGGTGTTTTTATTACGTGTTTTATGGCTGTGAGGTGTTTTTAATTTTGTGGTGGTGAGGTGTTTTAATTACGTGTTTTATGGCTGTGATGTTTTTATTACGTGTTTTATGGCTGCGAGGTGTTTTTATTACGTGTTTTATGGCTGCGAGGTGTTTTTAATTTTGTGGTGGTGAGGTGTTTTTATTACGTGTTTTATGGCTGTGATGTTTTTATTACGTGTTTTATGGCTGCGAGGTGTTTTTATTACGTGTTTTATGGCTGCGAGGTGTTTTTAATTTTGTGGTGGTGAGGTGTTTTTATTACGTGTTTTATGGCTGTGATGTTTTTATTACGTGTTTTATGGCTGCGAGGTGTTTTTATTACGTGTTTTATGGCTGCGAGGTGTTTTTCATTTTGTGGTGGTGAGGTGTTTTTATTACGTGTTTTATGGCTGTGATGTGTTTTAAATTACTTGGTGGTGAGGTGTTTTAAATTACTTGGTGGTGAGGTGTTTTGAATTACATGGTGGTGAGGTGTAATGGTCCCAAACTTCCAGTCTGCACCGTCCCCTCCCCTATGTGTGTGCTGAGGGGTTCTTTCTTGAAAAAAAACATTCGAACCAAATCTTCAACCTAATTTGCTTTTAAAAATGTAATATCACAAACACAACAAATGCATTTGTGCAAAGTAATTGTTTGTATTATGATTGGTGTAAATCATGACAACACAGCAACTCAGGTACAGTCATTATCCTCATTTAAAACAAGCCCGTTCCTCAGTATATATATATATACTACGTATATGTATATATATATGTATGTATATATATATATATATGTATATATATATATATATATGTATATATATATATATATGTATATATATATATATGTATATATATATATATGTATATATATATATATATATATATATATATATATATATATATATATATATATTGTTGCGAATATGGAATTTGACCTCCATATCCGCTTGTAAATATTCCCCTATCTTCTCCGATACTCCCCAACTCTCCCCTTACCCCATTCCCTAGTCCCATTGTCTGTAAACAACACCCATTAGAGCCGATCTTCCCCTTCATTCCCCCATTAAATGTCGTGCCCAGGTCCCCCGCACCACACGTAGACAATTATAGGACATCTTGCTAGTTATTCTTAATCTATGTCAGTTAAGGACTTGTTTCCATTAATTATGACTCTTCGTTGCACCAGAATGTGATTATATGGCACCTGTTAGGAAGTTTAGGACCTCCCCATACCTCTCCGCATCTCTTCCCCATGAAGAAGCGCCAACTACAACAACAACAACAAAAGAGGGGGGCGGCGCGGTGACGGCATGGGGAGTGGGCGTCCTCCTTCCGGCTCGGTTAGCCGCCATTGACCACGCGCTCCACGGGGTTACCACGAAGGGGCTCCCTGTCGGCCCCTCGTCAAGGGCGGAGCCGGTAACCCCCGCACCCAATGAGAAGCCATGGGCCGATGCCATCTGGGGCGGCGCTAACGAGCCGAGGGCGTGTCACTCCCCGCCGGATATACGCGGCCCCGCGCCGGACGTGACGTCAGATGCGCCCCGAGCTTGGAAGGACAAGACGCCACCCTCCCGAGCGCTGAGCGACCTCCCCGGCATCTCCACCAAAGTCGCGACCCACGAGCGCTGAGCGACCTCCCCGGCATCTCCACCAAAGTCGCGACCCACGAGCGCTGAGCGACCTCCCCGGCATCTCCACCAAAGTCGCGACCCACGAGCGCTGAGCGACCTCCCCGCATCTGCTGGACACCACCGTACGCGATTCTGTCCCTGAGCCAGGTGCACCTGAGCCATCGACTGCCGCTTTCCTGGCCATCAAACCCCGTGTGAGTGAGCCTTGTCCCGTTTATCTGTGGTCTGTCTAGGGTTAATATAAGAGTGTGTTTAAGTGCCCACCTTCCTATGTTTCCCTCTTGTCCCTGTAATCTAACCTTTTTCCGTACGAATATACTTGAGAACTGAACCCCTGGTGTCGTATTGTGTCATTATAACCCAGCCGGGTGTCTTCTCTTTCCTATTGAGCCAGCGTAGCGCGATTAGTTAACATTCGGGCACAATCGGGTAACTTGTACGGATACGGCGGCCATCCCGCTCGGCCCACCATACCATCAAAGTCGTATCTGTAACAATTGGTGTCGGGAGTGAGATTCGAGGCCCGACCAAATTTTGAAGAAAAAAAAAAAAAAAAAAACGAATAGAGGAAAAAAAAAAAAAATTTGGTCAAAATTTGGAGCGGCCGAAATTTGTTTTGTTGTACGAAACTCGAATTTTGCAAGTCGCGCTATGGCGGATCAAGACGGCTGGGGTCCGGTAGGGGAGAGTGAAGCAGGGTCGGTCCAGGACCAAATTGAGGGACATGAGGAGAGCGAAGCAGTGAGGGCGGCAGGTTCGCAAAATAGCGCCGTCACGCACGAAGTAGCGGGCGCGCAAAATGGCGCGCTCGCTCACGTGGTTGAAGGGTCCCAAAATAGCGGCGCCGCGGAGGGCGAGCCTGCGGTGGCGGCTGGGGACGCTGGGCAAACCGGGTTTGACCTCAGATTATTCTTGACCCAACTGAATGCAAAAATGGATAGGATGGAGGGCCAAATGAGGGTTAATAGTGAGCGATTAGAGGGCCAAATGGGGGTAATGGGAAACCAAATGGGGGTAATGAGGGACGAAGCGAGGGGTACCAGTGAGGGGTTAGACAATAATTTTGAGGAGTTAGACAAGAAATTTGGGAAGTTAGACAATAATTTTGAGGGGTTAGACAACGGGATAAAAGAAGTGAAAAATGGGTTAATGGGGGTAGAAAATAGAATGGCTGCCCAGGAGAATCAGATAGAGGGAGTGAAAAATGGGTTAGAGGGGTTAGAAAACAGTATGGAAGGCAAATTGAGGGACATGAGGGACCAAGCGGAAAGGGAAGTTAAACAAATGGAGCAGCAGATAGAGGGGGTCAGAATGGGGGTAGAAACCAAACTGGATGCTCACAGGGAGGAAATGGAGCAGATGAGGGTGGCATCTGGGCAGGAGATGCAAGTGATGGGAGAGGAGATCAGAAGAGGAGTGAGTGAGGAAGTCGGAGGAGTGCGCGAGGAGGTGAGGCACTGTGAGGAGCACATGGAAAAGGAGGTGAGAAAGGCGACTGTAAAGTTACAAGGGGGCATAGAGGACCTGACGCATGAGGTGGAGCAGCTGACGGTGGGACAAACGGAGTTAGTGGAGCAGGTTCAAAGGAACACTGCGGTATTAGGAGGGTTAAAAGCGACACAAAACGACATAAAAAACGACTTGATAGCGACGAAGAGGGAATGTCAGATGGTACGAGAGGGACTGACAGCGAGGTTGGACGAGGTGGTAGAGGTAATGGAGACGAAGGACCGGCAGGTGAGGACGCACCTGGAAACGGTCAAGGTAGCCTTAGAGGATGAGCTTGAGGATACGTACCGGGGAATAAAAGAGGTGAAGCAGAAATTAGAAGAAGTGGAAGAAGGGATGAGCGAAATTAAGAAGCGACGGAGAGGGGATAAGAAAGAGATAAAAGAGGAGATAAAAGAATTGGTCCAAAGTCTGTGTTTGGATCGTGATGTGCTCATTAACCGGATGAGGGATTCGCAGGTGATGGAGGAGAAGCGAAGAGGAAGAGGACCCGGTGTAAGTGGTGACCAATATGGTCGTGCGTATGATGCGCCAGGGGATTTAAGAAGCTTGGGGGTCGAGATGGACCCGGGTGTTCGTGAGAGGCCGTTGGTGAAGTGTGTGACAGGTCTGGTGTGCGAAAAAGGAGGTGTGCGAGAAAATCCGACTCTGGGGTGTGTGAGGAAAAAGTGCGTGCCAAGGAGTGAGGGTGCTGGCGAGAGTGAGTCGGTCGTAGCGCGTGTGCGAGGGAGCACATGGAAGCGTGGTGTGGTGAGTGTTACAGAGGGTGTGACGGGAGAGTGTGCGCAAGAGTGTGCGCGAGAAAGGTGTGTGACGGACAGGTGCATGAGGAAAGAGTGCGCTGTCAGAAGTAAGGAAGAGTGTCCACCTGTGGTGAGTGTTACAGAGGGTGTAACGGGAGAGTGTGCGCGAGAAAGGTGTGTGACCGACAGGTGCATGAGGAAAGAGTGCGCTGTCAGAAGTAAGGAAGAGTGTCCACCTGTGGTGAGTGTTACAGAGGGTGTAACGGGAGAGTGTGCGCGAGAAAGGTGTGTGACGGGCAGGTGCATGGGGAAAGAGTGTGCTGTCAAGAGTAAGGGTGAGTGCGTTGTCACGAGTGGAGGTGAAAGTAGTGAGAGTGACATGGAGCGTGAGTTAGTTGTGACAGGTGAGCGAGGATGTACACCTGGGATGGAAGGATGCACACCTGGAATGGTAGAGCGTGAGTGGGAATGCACGCTGGAGTTGGTGGTGAGGCACGTGGTTGGGTGTGCGAATGAGAGCACACCTGTGATTGTCACAGAGGAGGTGACTGAGGAGGGGGCGCGAAGCGGTGTGTTGGTGAGGTGTGCGACCAACGAATGTGTGCCAAAATGTTCGGTGGTCAGGTGTGTGACCAAGGCTGTGAGTGGAATGGGTGTACCTGGGTGTGTAAGGAACGGTACGAGGAGGATGGGCACGGCTGGATGTGTGAGCAAGGAACGGGCTGCGGGGTGTAAGCGTCCAGGTGAAGCATCGACGTTAGACGGGATAGAGTTTAGAACGACTTATAGCCGAATCGGGCCCTCGGTGCGTGCTGGGCCTCGCTTTGAGCGGCCGCGTCCGTGCTCCACTAGGCGGAGCTGGCAGCCCGATAGAAAGGGTCGTCATGGCGACCACTTTTTGGTGAGACGTGCCGGCAGGTCGAGATCGGGACATTGGATGGCTCCGTGCCGAGAAGGTGCGTGGGATCTCGGGCCGGGTAAACCTCCTTCCCTGCACCGAAGGCAGGATGCAGCCAGCCGCTGGCACAAAACAACCAGCATCCATTGCTTGGCTTTACGAAGCCGGGCTTTGGACAGGGATTGGCGCACCGAGAGGTATTAGTGAGTAGACTGGGTGATGAGGTTAGTGTTTTGGACCCAAAATTAGAGAAAAGCAAAATTTGATGATTGGCAAGGGATTGGCAGTAGTGATTGGCAGATGATGGGCAGTGATTGGCAAATTTTTAATTTGTTGAAATTTGATGTGCAAAATTGGTAGTGAGAGACCCCCGATGTGGGGGGATGGCAAATCCACCATCCTTCCCATATGTGGGGCAAAGGAGCACTAGATTATGGGGTGTATGGCAGTGAAAACTAGCCCGGGTGGGTTAGGATATGGTGTGTAGGGATCTAGCGAAGATTGACATTAGGTGACGTTAAGTTTAGTTAGTGACTGATACCTGTAGTGGGGACGCAGGTAGATTAGTATGGATGATAATGACGTGGGAGCGCAATAGTTTAAAGGGACGACTGGGAAGCGCAAGTTTCAGAGGGGAGAAGTTAGCTGAGATGATGCCGTGTGTGTGAGGATTGAACAGGTGAGAATTGAGCAGGTGTGATTGCACAGGTGTGCAACTGGACAGGTGTGTGGAGCCGTGTATGAGTAGTGAGTGTTGTGGATCAGCGCGAATGCGCTTGGGGAGAGAAGGGTGCAGGTGGCACCAGGTGTGAGAGCACAGGTGTGCAAGTACAGGTGTGTGGAGAAAGTTGGAGTAAGTGGTACGGAGTGGTGTGCATGGTGTGAAGGTGTGAATGGGGGAAGAGTGGACCCCCATCACGGACACCCGGGGCGGGTAGTGTAAGTGTTAGGTAGAGGGTGCAGGTAAATTGTGGATGGATATTGGCATTTGTGGTGCGGTTGCAGAATGGTGTTGTGAATGGGTGCATTAGTGTTGTGGAAATGGCTGGGCGTGTAGCCTGTTAGTGTGTGTAGTTGGTTGGGCACTCCACCACTGTGAGGATGTCGGCCAGGTGAGGCCGCAGGTGGGCTCTGGGAGCCGGTAGTTGTGAGTGGGTGCCTAAGGATCCCGGGTGTGGATCGGGCAGCCCGGTGCCAGAGAGGGCACGGAGTGGGGAGAGAGCCAGAGGGCCTTCCCCTGGTAGTTAGGTTAGGGTAAGGAGCAGGTAAGCTCGGAGGCAACTACAGTGGTGGAGGTGTGCAGGTGGGTAGACCCACTGGGAGAGGTACACGTCGCAGCCCAGAAATTGTACGAGGGCACCGGGAGATGAATCGGGGGAGTGAGACCCCAAATTGAAGAGCACCACAGTCTGGCCAATGGGAATTGGTTTTTAGAACCCATAGTGTAAGAGGGCCAATGGTTTGGCCGGAGAGAGACCCCGGGTAGTGTAAAGTTGTTAAAGTCATTTAGGAGATAGTTAGGATTGATGAACCTGTCGCACCATACGCAGCCACTTACCTGTGGTGATGATGATGACTCCACACCTGTGTTTTCTTTGTTTGTGTTGCAGAAATGAGAATTGCTGTTGGATTTGTGAGACGCATCACGACGTGGATGAGACATTGGGGTGATTCCATCTCTCCCTCCCTAGGAGGGACTGATGATGAATTGAAAATGGCAAATTTTGATGAGAGTTGAAAATGGCAAATTTGATTGGTTAGGAGGGAGAGAAGACGAATTTGGTATATGGGAGGAACGGGGAAGACAGTAGGGATGTTTGTGGATTTGTAAAGTAGATGTTTATGGGTAGTGTTGTGTTTTGTTGATACAGTAAGGGGTAAGGGAGGGGCCATGTAGGTTACCTGGTGGGGGGGGCGTACGGTAGGAACGTACCTGTCTCACCTGGTTCCCATGTGCCCCCAGTGTGCATCACCTTGCATTGCGTGCACTTTTGCGCCCTTACCACCTTGCTCACTTGTCTTGTTTTTGTCTCCCACCTCCGAGGATCTGGCTTTGGGGTAGAGAGAGAGGAGAGAGAGGTGCTGGCTACGCAGTTGTGGGCCTGCACTTTCGCTGTTGGCTGCCTGGATCGATACACCATATGGACCGCAATGTTTGTGGCCACCCACAATGGACCGCAGTTCGTTTGCGGCCAAGCACCACCCGGGGATGGACCTATGGGTCAACGTGGCACCTATGCCATACAGGTGAACCACTTTTAGTTGACACCAAGTGCACCACAAGAAGAGCAAGAGACACCTGCAGGGTTAGGGGTTGTTGAAGTTATTTTTATTCCAATGAACAATGGTGACTGCACCGATTGGTGGTGGGGTGGTGCTCTTGATGCTGGGAAAGGGTGCTCTGCACGTTATTAAAGGCCGTCGGCCACAGAGCACTCGTGGGTTGGTGTATCGATGTTGGCAAGCGCGCTCTCTCTATGCATAACATCTGCATGTGTTCCTCCAAAAACAGGTCCTGGATCGTAGTGTAAATAGCAGCGTAGTCTTGTAAATAATGCTCCCTACCGGCTGTATGTTTAGTTTGAGAATTCTTTCCGGATTCGGTTATCCTGTGGGTGTGTTTCTGTGAGGAGAAGGGTGCAACGTCGCAGGGGGACATATTTACTCATTTGTGAATATCTGTAAAACTGTCGCACTCAGGGTAGAGTTAATAGTAGAGGGAACTACATTGCGTGCCACACTAAAGTAGGTAAAAATTTATCGGGTCGGGACGCCCCGAGGGTAGAGAAGGGTGCAATGTTGCGAATATGGAATTTGACCTCCATATCCGCTTGTAAATATTCCCCTATCTTCTCCGATACTCCCCAACTCTCCCCTTACCCCATTCCCTAGTCCCATTGTCTGTAAACAACACCCATTAGAGCCGATCTTCCCCTTCATTCCCCCATTAAATGTCGTGCCCAGGTCCCCCGCACCACACGTAGACAATTATAGGACATCTTGCTAGTTATTCTTAATCTATGTCAGTTAAGGACTTGTTTCCATTAATTATGACTCTTCGTTGCACCAGAATGTGATTATATGGCACCTGTTAGGAAGTTTAGGACCTCCCCATACCTCTCCGCATCTCTTCCCCATGAAGAAGCGCCAACTACAACAACAACAACAAAAGAGGGGGGCGGCGCGGTGACGGCATGGGGAGTGGGCGTCCTCCTTCCGGCTCGGTTAGCCGCCATTGACCACGCGCTCCACGGGGTTACCACGAAGGGGCTCCCTGTCGGCCCCTCGTCAAGGGCGGAGCCGGTAACCCCCGCACCCAATGAGAAGCCATGGGCCGATGCCATCTGGGGCGGCGCTAACGAGCCGAGGGCGTGTCACTCCCCGCCGGATATACGCGGCCCCGCGCCGGACGTGACGTCAGATGCGCCCCGAGCTTGGAAGGACAAGACGCCACCCTCCCGAGCGCTGAGCGACCTCCCCGGCATCTCCACCAAAGTCGCGACCCACGAGCGCTGAGCGACCTCCCCGGCATCTCCACCAAAGTCGCGACCCACGAGCGCTGAGCGACCTCCCCGGCATCTCCACCAAAGTCGCGACCCACGAGCGCTGAGCGACCTCCCCGCATCTGCTGGACACCACCGTACGCGATTCTGTCCCTGAGCCAGGTGCACCTGAGCCATCGACTGCCGCTTTCCTGGCCATCAAACCCCGTGTGAGTGAGCCTTGTCCCGTTTATCTGTGGTCTGTCTAGGGTTAATATAAGAGTGTGTTTAAGTGCCCACCTTCCTATGTTTCCCTCTTGTCCCTGTAATCTAACCTTTTTCCGTACGAATATACTTGAGAACTGAACCCCTGGTGTCGTATTGTGTCATTATAACCCAGCCGGGTGTCTTCTCTTTCCTATTGAGCCAGCGTAGCGCGATTAGTTAACATTCGGGCACAATCGGGTAACTTGTACGGATACGGCGGCCATCCCGCTCGGCCCACCATACCATCAAAGTCGTATCTGTAACAATATATATATATATATATATATATATATATGTTGTGGAAATGAGAATTGTGTTTTTTTATTGTTGTAAAAATATCACCCTTCTTCCTCCAGTTGTTGTGTATAAAGGTCAAAGGGCGTCCCTTAGTTAGGTCATATACAATCACGTTAGCCAATCATAGATTTCCTCCTTGTTGGTAGTTATTTCCTTATTCTGTGTATTAGGTTAAGGCTTTGTCTTCCATTGATTAATACTCCATTGCACCGAATTCAAATAGATAGATCCCCTTTTTCAAATTCCCCCAAAGCCTTTATTACCAACTGCATTTGCCTCCATTGAGCACGCGGTCGGCTCGGAGAAGAAAGGCATGTCTCCACCTCGTCATAGAGGGGAGGAGTGAGCCAGCCCTTGCCGACCAACTCAGAACGAGGGGTTTGGCTTTGAGAGGGCGTGGGGAGAACCGTCGAGTAGGTTCGCGAAGGTTGAAGGGCGTGGCCTATATAACCCGCGGGAGACGCCCCCACCTCAGATGAGCTACGGAGATGAGCTACGGGGATGAGATACAGAGGATGAGTGCTTAAAAAGCACGCGACGCACCTGAGACGAGCTGCGTGATCCAGGAGAGGAGAGAGGGATGTCCCATGAGCTTTAAACCACCACAGCTTTGAGCTTCGACGGCAGTTTTCGACCGTGGCCGCGAAGGAACGGCGGCTGCTGAACGTGCCGATCGAGAAGGGGGGCGGCGGCTGCTCACTCCCGGCCCGACCGTGCTCCGGTTCCAGTTGGACCTTCCCCTCCTTCCAGCCAATCGTTCCTGCCTTCATTCCCCAGTCGTGTAAGTGTGCTCGTAGTCTGTCTTTTGTCTTGTCCTGGGGTACTAAGTAAGACTGAATAGGTAAGCTAAGGTGCACTGTGTCCGCTTCTTCTTCTTCTGTTTTTATTTTATTATCCTTCCTCCTCCTTGGTTGCTTTCAATTGGGTAAATAGTAAATAAATCATATTTGTATTTCCTACCCTTTGCCTTTCTTTCCTCTACATCCGTCGTTGTTGTCTTTTCCCTCATTGGACACCTGTGGCACGATTTTGGCCAACGTTTCAGGATCGGGTTAGTCTTGGTAACAGTTCGTGCTGCGGTTGCTAAACACCGCTCGGCAATCAATTAACATCTGTCCGCGGTACGAACGGGGCTGTGCACCGGCCTTTCCGGAGGTCGCGGTACGGCGTCAGGGACAACGTCGGTCAGCAATAAACAAGGGGTCTAATCCACCCTCAAAGGGGAACCATAGGCCGACGTTGGGTTCCGTAACAATATATATATATATATATATATATATATATATATATATATATATATATATATATATATATTGTTGGGGAGATGGGAATTGTGTGGGTAATTCGATGTAAATTTTCCCCTTTTGTATGCTGTAAATCCTGTAAATATCACCCTCCAAGTATCAAAGATCAGAGGTCGCCCTTAGTTAAATTCATCGCATACACGTAGCAAATCTATGATTTCCCTCATTAGTTATGTCCTTATTCAATGTAGTTGAAGGTTCTGTGATCCACTAGTCCATTACGTTGCATCAATTAAATAAGACAGGTCCCTCCGACGCCCCATGGCATCTTCCAAGTGCCAGGTTTGCCAGGTTTGCCAGGTTCGCTGCAATTGACTCCTTTAGCCACTTTGCTGCTGCATTTTTCATCTCCCGTCCACTTTGCTGCATTTGACTCCATTACGCACGAGGTAACCACGGAGAAGAAAGGCGGGTCTCCACCTCATCATAGAGGGGAGGAGTGAGTCAGTCCCGCTCATCCAACCCAGAACGAGGGGTTTGGCTTGAGAGGGCGGAGAGAGAACGCTTGGGGGAGGTTCGCAAAGGTTCAAGGGTGGGGCTTATATAACCCGCGAGAGACGCCCCGACAAGAGAGATGCGGTGGAGATGAGCAGGTGTGTCCAAGCCGCCGTGATACGTGCCGCGCTGCAGGAAATACGGACCGAGGCAACGCAAGGAGCGCGCGAAGCAGCAGTGCGGAGAAAGGAACTTCGCCCGTGCAGTTTGCGACCGCGGGAGTTCGCACGACCGCGGCTCGGTTTCTTGACGGCGGTGCCTTCTGGCCCGACCGTGCCTAGTCCCCGCTGAACCTTCCTTGCCTCTCAAAGCCATCCATCTCCAAGCCATTCATTCCTGCCTGCATTTCCCCGTGTAAGTGTGAATGTTCGTCTGTCTTTCACGTTGTCCTGGGGTTTATTAATTAAGCTTGTATAGGTAAGCTAATGATTTCACTGTGTCTCCTGCTCCTTCCATTTCCCTGTATATAACCTTGACTGCTCTTTTTGCTTTGGCTTGTGTAAATAATTATTAAATCCTTTTATTCCTCCGTACTTCTTCTTCTTCTTCATTCTCGTTCGGTCGCTTTAGTGGTTTCAATATTGAGTGTACGTGGTGCGATTCGGCCAACGTTCAGGATTGGGTTTTAGTGAAGGCTAATGACTCGAACTTCGGGTTGCTAAAAACCGCTCGGCAACTAGACCATCCAAACCGGGGTTCGAGCGGTACTTGTCTCCCTAGTCTGCGGAGGGACGGATAAAGGTATTCGGGATAAACCCTGGACCCATAACCCTGCTCCGTTCCATCGGGCGGGATAGCGTTACAAGTGCCAGGAGTGGAGACGGTCAGCTTAACAAGACAAGGGACTAACCACCCCTTGCTAAGAGGGAAGAGCCGTACTCTGTATCCGTAACAATTGGTGCCAGGAGTGGGATTCGAGGCCCGAACCAAATTTTTTATAACATCAAAAAAATTTGGTCGAAATTACGAGCGGCCGAAATTTTGTTTAACATCCCAAATTGAGTCGTGCCATGGACAATCAAGGCGGTCGGATGCAGGTGGGTGAACTAGAAGAGGGGTTAGGGGTACCCCAGGACCACAGGGAAGAAATGGAGGAGAGCAATGAGGAGGTTGTTGAGGGAGTTTCAGGTGCACAAAATGGCGCCCTCGCGCACGTGGTTGGAGAGGCGCAAAATGGCGCCTCGCACAAGCGCGCGGTAGCCGAGCCCGCTGTACCAGCGGGCTTTAACATGCAGCCGTTTAACATGCAGCAGTTCATGACACAAGGCGTACATGACCGAGCAGAGTGAAGAAAGGAATAAATTTAGCAGGGAAATGAAAGAAATGGAAGACAGAGCGAGGGCTGATAGTGAGAAAATGGAAAACAGAATGGGGGAGCGACTATGAAATCAAATCGGGGGGCTAGAAGCTAAATTTGAGGGGTTGGACTATAAATTTGAGGGTTTAGACAAGAAATTTGAGGGTAAATTTGAGGGGTTAGTCAATAATTTTAAGGGGTTGGACAATAAATTTGAAGGGTTAGACAACAGGATAAAAGAGGTGAAGAATGGGTTAACGGGGTTGGAAAATAGAATGGCTGCCCAGGAGAACCAGATGGAAGGAATGAAGAATGGGTTAGGGGGGTTAGAAAACACAATGGACGACAAATTGCGGGAAGTAGGGGAGCAATCCGCCCGGGAAATCAAACGGATGGGGAACCAAATAGAGGAGGTGAAAATCGGGTTGGAAGGTAAACTGGATGCTCAGAGGGATGAATTGGAACAGATGAGGGCGGCATCTACTAAAGAAATGGGAGAAATGGGGGAGGAGATAAGACGAGGTGTAAGCGAGGATGTCTCGGGGGTACGCGAGGAGGTAAAGCAGGGTGAGAAGCGTATGGAGAAAGAGGTGAGAAATGGGACGGCCAAGTTACAAGGGGGCATAGAGGAGTTGACCCAGGGGGTGGAACAGCTGACGGTGGGACAAAAGGAACTAGTGGAGCAGGTGGAAAAGAACACTGCGGTACTAGGAGGGTTGAAAGCGACACAAAACGAAATCAAAAATGACTTAATAGCGACGAAGAGGGAATGTCAGATGGTACGTGAGGGACTGACAATGAGGTTGGACGAGGTGATGGAGGCAATGGAGGCGAAGGACCGAGAGGTGAGGACGCATATAGAAACGGTCAAGGTGGCCTTAGAGGACGAAATCGAGGAGACGTACCGGGAAATAAAAGAGGTAAAGGAAAAATTAGAGGAAGTGGAAGAGGGGGTGAGTGAAATTAAGAAGAGACAGAGGGAAACTAAGAAGGAGATAAGGGAGGAAGTGATGGAGTATGTGCAAGGTCTGTGTTCAAATCGTGATGGTGTGCTCACTAACCAAATAAAGAGTTTGCAGGTGGCAGAGGAGGTGCGAAGACGAGGTGCCGAGGTGAGTGGCGATATACGCGGAAATGTTTATGGTGTGAGGGGAGCTTCAGTCGGCTTGGGGGTTGGTTTGGACCCGGGTGTTCGTGAGAGGCCACGGGTGAAGTGTGCGACAGGTACGGAGTGCGAAAGAGGAGGTGTGCGAGAATGTCCGACTCTGGGGTGTGTGAGGAAAAAGTGCGCGCCGAGGAGTGAGTGTGCTGTCGAGAGTGAGTTGGTCGTAGCGCGTGTGCGGGGGGGCACATGGAAGTGCGGGATGGGGAGTGTTACAAGGGATGTAATGGGAGAATGCACACCTGTGGTGAGTGTTACGGAGGGTATAACGGGAGAGTGTGCGCAAGAGAATGCGCGTGAAAGGTGTGTAACAGGGGAGTGCATGAGGACAGAGTGCGCGGTCGAGAGTAAGGGTGAATACGCGACCGAGTGTGGTGGTGAAAGTAGTAAAAGTGACACGGAGCGTGAGTTGGTTGTGGCAGGTGAGAGAGGATGTACACCTGGAATGGAAGGATGCACACCTGAGATGGTCGAGCGCGTGTGGGAATGCACGCTGAAGTTAGTTGTAAAGCACGTGATTGGGTGTGCAAGTGAGTGCACACCCGTGGTTGTCACAGAGGATGTGACCGAGGAGGGGGAGCGAAGAGGAGTGTTGGTGAGGTGTGCGAACGACGAGTGTGTGCCAAGGTGTGCGGTGGTCAGGTGTGTGACAAAGTCTGTGAGCGGAATGAGTGTACCTGGGTGTGTAAGAGAAGGTGCAATGGCGAGGAGCATGGGAACGGCTGGATGTATGAGCAAGGAACGGGCTGCGGGGTGTAAGCATGCGAGTGGAGCATCGACGCTAACCGGGTTAGCAGTTAGATTGACTTATAGCCGAAGCGGGCCCTCGGTTCGTGCCGGGCAGCTTCGTGTGCTGCGGGGACCCGAGGGGATCGTGACCGCGGCGGTTTCGAAAGAACCGCCGTGCGGGATCCACGCCGGGCCGCGCTCTGAACGGCCGCGTCCGTGCTCCGCTAAGCGGAGCGGGCGGCCGATTAAGAAGGGTCGTCATGGTGACCCCTTTCTGTTGAGGCGTTCCTGCAGGGCGAGATCGGGCCATTGGACGGCTCCGTGCCGAGATGGTGCGTGGGATCTCGGCCCGGGTAAACCTCCTTCCCTGCACCGAAGGCTGGACGGATCCAACCGCCGGCACCAAACAACCCGCATTCATTGCTTGGCTTTGCGAAGCCGAGCTTTGTTAATGAATTGGCGCACCGAGAGGCTCAAGTGAGTAGACGTGTAATGAGGATAGTGTTTTGGACCCGAAATTAAAAAGCAAAATTTGATGATTGGCAAAGGATTGGCAGATTGATGATTGGCAGGTGATTGGTAGCGTGATTGGCAAATTTTTTGATTGGCTGGAATTTGGTGAGCAAAATTTATAGTGAGTGTTACATATTTATGGGAATGTATGTGAAGTACTATTCAGGTCTTTGCTTATCAATGTGTAGTCAATTAAGGGTTGTTGTGGTTGGAGGGTCAGGAGCCCTTCTGGGAAAAAGAGACCGGAAACGGAAGAAGAAAAGACACGAGGTCGAGAGAAGCGACGAGGATTCTTCTTCCTCGCCCCGCTCCGACGAGAGGTGGGATCGATATTGAGCCGTGTGGAAAAGCGGCGTTCCCGAGCCCGTCTGGCGAGAGGAGTTACCGGGACGGATACCTGCCCAGTGGACATGTCAAGCTGCCGTGTGGCCGTGCACCGACCCAGCGTCTGGCACCGTTCGCGGCACCGTCTACAAAGACGCGTACGGGTCGCACGTTGGGGCCTAACACGCGCTGCCAGCGGCGTGTGGCTTTTGCCTGCTGTACAGTACCCGCTTCGCGTGGCCAAGAGGGGGCTACCACCTTGGTTCCCGGTACGATACATGCCCGGTGGAAAAACGTCCACCCGGGGTTCGTTCAACCGCCCGAGTGCGGCGAAGCCGACCATCATCTTGGTCAGGAGGGGCCCAGAGACATTGTGAGGGACAGAGACCAAAGGGGGTCGTGAGTACAAAAGGGGACACACGTATGTAAGATGGCCATCTTAATCATCTAGGGGATTGATTGTTGAGTGTGAATTGTGGATGGTGGATTGCTCGGGGAATATATCCTTGATTGTATCATTGAAATTGTATGGTATCCTTACCATTGAAATATATCATTGAAAATCCGTTTTCTCTTGGGTGGAATTCCTAGGGATTGCGTTGCGAAAGCGCATATACAATACCACTGTCTGGCGAAGTTCCTCTCACGGTCCGGGGGTCACCGAGACCAGGTAGTCACCGAGGGGACCACGTAACAGAATTGGGGGCTCGTCCAAATTACGATTTGCGGATTCGCAATTGGGTCTACGTCCGGGATCTAAAATTGTATAAAATAATAAAATAATATTTTTATTAATTAAAATTTATTAATTAAGTATTAATTGGTAAATTTTTGGGGAAATTGGGGGTAAAGTATTGGGTGAAGGTTAACAGGTGTTAACGATAGGCACCATGGCGTTTGTGGCACAGAACTTTGCGGTAACCCCGAGTGAGGCACAGTTCCGAGCGTTACTAAAGTCGGACCTCTTGAAATTGGCCAAACATTTTAACTTGGAGGTCCGAACTAATTTGAGGAAGGCAGAGTTGCAGGCCACGGTGATACAATCTATGGTGGGATTAGGAACATGGGACAAGTTAGCCTGGGAGTGGCTACCCGAAGAACCAGAAGATGTTGAGCTCCGGAAACTGGAGTTGCAATTACGGAGCCAGGAACGGATCAAAGAAGAAGAAAGGAAAGCAGAAGCGAGGAGAGAAGAGAAACAAGCAGAGGAAAGGAGAGTGGAACGAGAACTCCAGGAAAGGTTAAAAGAAGAAGAAAGGAAAGCAGAAAAGGAAAGAGCAGAAGAAGAAAGGAAAGCAGAAAAGGAAAGAGCAGAAGAAGAAAGGAAAGCAGAAGAGAGGAGAGAAGAGAAACAAGCAGAGGAAAGGAGAGTGGAACGAGAACTCCAGGAAAGGTTAGAAGGGAGAAAAGCAGAGGAGAGGAGAGCTGCCAGGGAACTCGAAGCAGAGGAGAGAAAAGCCGAAAGGGAGTTGAAGGAACGGGATCTGGCGCTTCAGCAAGAGATTAAATTCAAGGAGCTGGATTTAATGAGAGAACGGGGAGGGGCACCACCCTTGCTGACGGGGTCGACACCTAACCAGAAAACCTGGGATGTGGGCAGACATGTGAGGCTGGTTCCACCGTTCAGTGAAAAGGAAGTCGCGAAATTTTTTTCACACTTTGAGAAAGTAGCTCGACAATTAAACTGGCCGGAGGAGGCCTGGACCATACTAGTGCAAAGTGTGCTGGTGGGAAAAGCTCAAGAGATTTATTCGGCGCTACCAATGGACCAATGTGCAGATTATGAGGTACTGAAGAAGCACATCCTCAAAGCCTATGAGTTGGTTCCGGAAGCTTACAGGCAAAAATTCAGGAATGCCAGGAAGAGGGAGAGTGAGACCCATGTGGAGTTTGCCAGAGTGAAAGAAAACATGTTTGATCGGTGGTGTGAGTCAAAAGGAGTCGGGAAAGACTTCGAAACATTGCGTGACTTGATCCTGGTGGAGGAATTTCAGCAGTGTGTCCACGAGGACATCAAAGTGTACCTGCAGGAAAAGAAAGTACCAAAGTTGTGGGACGCAGCCACCATGGCAGATGATTATGCCTTAACCCACCGAATAGGGGTCCACGAACCTAACTCCTCGCCTAGATCTCCGCAGGGGAGGTGGGGAACAGCAGGTGCGGAGAACGACAATACATGGCGGCGGCCTCGAGAGGATTATGGGGACAACGCGGATACCCCACCTGTTAGAAATCAGAGGGATGCGGGCCCAAGACAAACTTATATTTCGGGGGGCCCGAGGCAGCCCACGAGTTTTTCCTCCGGGCCTACTTGCGCTTTTTGCAAGAAACCTGGACACTTGATGTCCAGTTGTTACCGCATGAAAAGGGAAGACCCAGAGCGGAGTCTGACTATTACGACTCCAAATGCAATGGCCATTGTGAGAAATCGCCATCAAAAGGGTTACCAACCATTTATTTCAGAGGGGTTTGTGTCACTGGATGGAGCCTCGACTAACCGGAGACCGGTTAGGATATTGAGGGCCACAGGCGCACATCAATCTTTAATGCTTGAAGGCATTTTGCCATGGTCCGAGGAGACGGCAACGGGGGATAGTGTTCGTTTACAGGGGATCGGGGGCGGTGTTAGTGCTCCACTTCATGTCATCCATTTGGAGTCCGATTTGGTGTCAGGACCGGTCACTGTCGGTTTACAAGCCACACTTCCTGTAGAGGGTGTATCTGTGGTTATCGGGAATGATTTGGCCGGGGGTCAAGTTTATGGTAACCTGAGGGTTGGTAAAGAGCCCAGCAGGGAAAATAACACCACACCAGCTCGGGATGGCGACAAAAGTACCAAGTTGTTTGTAGGGGGACTGAACTTCAAAACAGAGGAAGAAGTTCTGACCTCTGTCTTCAACAGATATGGGCCGCTGGTGGAAGTGCGGTTGGTAAGAGACAGGGAAACGCAACAGTCAAGAGGGTTCGGCTTTGTCACGTTTGCAAGCACAAAAGACGCCAGAGAGGCAGAGAAGAATTGGAATGGCAAGGATTTGGAGGGTCGGACCATAACAGTAGGGAAGGCATTTCGTAGGCGTCGAGAGGTCTACAGGAGAGTACAACTGGGCGGTAGTTTTGGTGGGGGCCGCAATCAATATTATTATAGAGGCTCCCTGAGTTACGGCAGCTCCCGAAGGAAGGATTGTCAAAGTAGTGGCCGAGAAGGAGACCGCTATTCATGGGACTACAGTGACAAGCGGTCCCACTATAATTATTAGGGAAGTTCTGAAAAGCTGAAGCACTGAATGCGGCGGAGCCGCCGAGCCAAGATTCCTACATGGATTAACCGTGAACGCCACGTTCCTAAAGGCGTCCATGTAGTGAACTTTCATGCATGGACTAACCGTGAACTCCACGTTCCTCAAGGCGCCCATGTAGAGAACTTTCCTGCACGGACTAACCGTGAACTCCACGTTCCTAAAGGCATCCATGTAGTGAATACTCGGCTTGGCCTCCCGGAAAAAGGTGCTATCGAGTTGCTTAACTTTGGATCTTTGATCAACCCCTTAACCTTCATTCACAAGAAACTGACAGTCAAAGTCAGAGGGTCATGAGATGGAGTTTGGCTTGGCAGGAGTCCAACGGGAAATTGAACATGTAAAGGGCAGGGACAATGTCGTTGCTGGTGCTTTGTCCAGAGTGAATTACCTTTGAAAATCTCTGGGGGTTGTGTGAAATTTTGTTGCTTTATTTTTAAGTGATAACTGTGCCCGGGGGGAACTGATAATGTGGGGGGGGGTTGAGTTATCTGGTTTGTTTATCCAAGTTGGCCGGCAAAGAAAGTTTTCGCTGGGTTCAAACTTTCTTTCTTGAAGGGGGGGAGTGTTACATATTTATGGGAATGTATGTGAAGTACTATTCAGGTCTTTGCTTATCAATGTGTAGTCAATTAAGGGTTGTTGTGGTTGGAGGGTCAGGAGCCCTTCTGGGAAAAAGAGACCGGAAACGGAAGAAGAAAAGACACGAGGTCGAGAGAAGCGACGAGGATTCTTCTTCCTCGCCCCGCTCCGACGAGAGGTGGGATCGATATTGAGCCGTGTGGAAAAGCGGCGTTCCCGAGCCCGTCTGGCGAGAGGAGTTACCGGGACGGATACCTGCCCGGTGGACACGTCAAGCTGCCGTGTGGCCGTGCACCGACCCAGCGTCTGGCACCGTTCGCGGCACCGTCTACAAAGACGCGTACGGGTCGCACGTTGGGGCCTAACACGCGCTGCCAGCGGCGTGTGGCTTTTGCCTGCTGTACAGTACCCGCTTCGCGTGGCCAAGAGGGGGCTACCACCTTGGTTCCCGGTACGATACATGCCCGGTGGAAAAACGTCCACCCGGGGTTCGTTCAACCGCCCGAGTGTGGCGAAGCCGACCATCATCTTGGTCAGGAGGGGCCCAGAGACATTGTGAGGGACAGAGACCAAAGGGGGTCGTGAGTACAAAAGGGGACACACGTATGTAAGATGGCCATCTTAATCATCTAGGGGATTGATTGTTGAGTGTGAATTGTGGATGGTGGATTGCTCGGGGAATATATCCTTGATTGTATCATTGAAATTGTATGGTATCCTTACCATTGAAATATATCATTGAAAATCCGTTTTCTCTTGGGTGGAATTCCTAGGGATTGCGTTGCGAAAGCGCATATATAATACCACTGTCTGGCGAAGTTCCTCTCACGGTCCGGGGGTCACCGAGACCAGGTAGTCACCGAGGGGACCACGTAACATGAGAGATACCCGATGTGATGGGATGGCAACTCTGCCATCCCTCACAACGGGGGCAAAGGAGCACTAGTTATGGAGTTGGCAGTGCAAACTAGCCCGGGAGGGTTAGGACATAGTGTGTAGGGACCTAGAGATTGACCATAGGTAACTGTAAGTTTAAGTAGTGACTTTGTTCAGGTAGTGGGGACATAGAGAGGGTAGTTGGATTATAATGACGAGGGAGCGCAATAATATAAGGGGCGACTGGGAAGCGCGAGTTTTAGCAGGGCAGCAGGTAGTTCAGATGAGGCCGTGTGAGTGTTGGAGGTGTACTCAGGAGTGTATTGTGAGAAGGTGATTGTGAGTTGTATTGAGCGTGGAAGTGTATGGAGCACTGGAGCAGTGAGTGAGGAACAATTGAGATCGCACAGGTGTGCAACTGAACAGGTGGATGGAGCAGTGTATGAGCGAGTGATGGTGATGTGTGTAGTGTTGACCAAATGGTCCAGGGAGGAAGGAGGGTGCAGGAAGCACCAGTAGGAGTGATTGCACAGGTGTGCAACTGCAGGTGTATGGAGAATGGTTGTGTGAAATACATGGAGTGTGGAATATATGGAGTAGGGAATGGATGGTATGGAGTGAGTATGGTGGAAACTGTGGAGTGGAGTGGATGGTGCGAAGGTGTGAACGGGGGAAGGATGGACCCCATCACGAATACCCGGGGAGGGTAGTGTAAGTGTTAGGTAGAGGGTACAGGTAAATTGTGGTTGGATATTGGCATCTGTGGTGCGTGGTGGAAGAATGGAGTTTGGATGGGTGCATTAGTGTTGTGGAAATGGCTAGGCGTGTAGCCTGTTAGTATGTGTAGTTGATTGGACACTCTGCCACTGTGAGGATGTCGGCCAGGTGAGTCCGCAGGTGGGCTCTGGGAGCCAGTAGAGTTGTGGATGGGCCCCGAGGATCCGGAGGACGGACCCGGGTAGCCCAGTGCCAGAGGGCACCGAGGGGTGACAGAGCCAGGAGGGGCCTTCCCCAGTTAGATAGGTTAGGGTGAGGAGCTAGGTAAGCTCGGGTGGCAACTACAGTGGTGGAGGTGTGCAGGTGGGTAGACCTGCTGGGAGAGCTACACGACTCAGCCCGGAAATTGTGCAAGGGCAACGGGAGATGAATCAGGGGAGTGAGACCCCAAATTGATAAGCACCACAGTTTGGTCAATGGGAATTGGTTTTTAGAACCCATAGTGTAAGTTGGCCAATGGATTGGCAGGGAAAGACCCCGGTTAGTGTAAAGTGTGTTAACGTCATTTAGGAAGTAGTTAGGATTAAGAATCTCCTCGCACCATCTACATCCACTCACCTGAGGTGACAAAGCTCCACACCATGCCGTGGTTTGTTGGTTTTTATTATTTTTGTGGTGCAAATGTCTGGAATGTGAGACGCATCATGACGTGGGTGTGACATTGTGCTTTGTTGTTCCATCTCTCCCTCCTTATGAGGATTGATGATGAATTGGTGATGGCAAATTTTGGTTAGAGGGATTGTGGTGACGAATTTGGTATAGGGGAAATATGGGGAAGACGTGACAGTAGTGACGAATTTGTAAATGGGTAGGTTTTTGTAAATATTGGGAGGGGCAAGGGGGGGTAGTGTAGGTCACATGTGGGGGGCGTACGGTAGGGACGAGCATTTCTCACTTCGCTCTCCGTACGCACCTCGTCCTGCATTACCTTGTTTGATGTGTACCCTTGTGACCCTACCCCTCGCTCACCTGTTTCCCCTTGTCTCCCACCCGAGGACTGTGCGCCATTGGGCATCGAGGGGAGCGTGCGGAGGTCGCCTTGTGTGCCAGGACCCTCGCAACCAGCATGCATTGCATTGATGTCCCACTTTATGGACTGCTGTTCTGCGGCCAAGTACCACTTTATGGACCGCTGTTCTGCGGCCAAGTACCACTTGATGGACCCCAGGTTCTGGGGCAGGGCACCTCTGCTGGGGACCGGCCATAGTGGCCAGGTAATCTTGCTTGCGGACCTCGGTAAGGTGGCACCTATGCCCAATAGGTAGACCATCCTTAGTTGGCCCCTGTGGCCCTAAATAAAAAATGGACACTTTGTGCTTTTTATTTCCAAATAGGCCGCATGAAGCAAGAAGACATCGGGAAGAACATCGGCCCAGCAGAGAAGGAGAAGACCACCACCAGTTTTTCTTTTGTGTGTTTATTACAAACAGTAATGACTGTGCACTGGTTGGTGCGTTTGGTGGTTGGTGCTTTTGGGTGCTTTGGTGTTATTGGAACTGGTGCATCGATGCAATGCGTGCTGTCTCCTCCCTCCCAACAGGAATTTCCTTCCTTTTGTTTCCCTAAAAAGAAAAAAACACAGGTCCTGGGTTGCGTTGTAAATAAGGAATAACGTCACTGTAAATAATGCTCCCCACCGTAAATGTATAGTTTGAAAGTAATTCCGCAATTCGGTTAGCTGTGGGTGTGAAACTGTTAGGCAGGATGCAACGCAATTAGCGGGACATATTTATTTGTGTTTTTAAATTGTCGCACTCAGGGTCAGGTTAATTGTAGAGGGAATTACACCTACGTGCCACACTAAAGGTAAAATTTTCGGGCCGGGACGTCCCGAAAGGAAGGAGGGTGCAGTGTTGGGGATATGGGAATTGTGTGGGTAATTCGATGTAAATTTTCCCCTTTTGTATGCTGTAAATCCTGTAAATATCACCCTCCAAGTATCAAAGATCAGAGGTCGCCCTTAGTTAAATTCATCGCATACACGTAGCAAATCTATGATTTCCCTCATTAGTTATGTCCTTATTCAATGTAGTTGAAGGTTCTGTGATCCACTAGTCCATTACGTTGCATCAATTAAATAAGACAGGTCCCTCCGCCGCCCCATGGCATCTTCCAAGCGCCAGGTTTGCCAGGTTCGCTGCAATTGACTCCTTTAGCCACTTTGCTGCTGCATTTTTCATCTCCCGTCCACTTTGTTGCATTTGACTCCATTACGCATGAGGTAACCATGGAGAAGAAAGGCGGGTCTCCACCTTGTCATAGAGGGGAGAAGTGAGTCGGCCCCGCTCATTCAACCCAGAACGAGGGGTTTGGCTTGAGAGGGCGGAGAGAGAACGCTTGGGGGAGGTTCGCAAAGGTTCAAGGGTGGGGCTTATATAACCCGCGAGAGACGCCCCGACAAGAGAGATGCGCTGGAGATGAGCAGGTGTGTCCAAGCCGCCGTGATACGTGCCGCGCTGCAGGAAATACGGACCGAGGCAACGCAAGGAGCGCGCGAAGCAGCAGTGCGGAGAAAGGAACTTCGCCCGCGCAGTTTGGGACCGCGGGAGTTCGCACGACCGCGGCTCGGTTTCTTGACGGCGGCGCCTTCTGGCCCGACCGTGCCCAGTCCCCGCTGAACCTTCCTTGCCTCTCAAAGCCATCCATCTCCAAGCCATTCATTCCTGCCTGCATTTCCCCATGTAAGTGTGAATGTTCGTCTGTCTTTCACGTTGTCCTGGGGTTTATTAATTAAGCTTGTATAGGTAAGCTAATGATTTCACTGTGTCTCCTGCTCCTTCCATTTCCCTGTATATAACCTTGACTGCTCTTTTTGCTTTGGCTTGTGTAAATAATTAATAAATCCTGTTATTTCTCCGTACTTCTTCTTCTTCTTCATTCTCGTTCAGTCGCTTTAGTGGTTTCAATATTGAGTGTACGTGGCGCGATTCGGCCAACGTTCAGGATCGGGTTTTGTGAAGGATAATGACTCGAACTTCGGGTTGCTAAAAACCGCTCGGCAACTAGACCATCCAAACCGGGGTTCGAGCGGTACTTGTCTCCCTAGTCTGCGGAGGGACGGATAAAGGTATTCGGGATAAACCCTGGACCCATAACCCTGATCCGTTCCATCCCACGGGATCGCGTTACAAGTGCCAGGAGCGGAGACGGTCAGCTTAACAAGACAAGGGACTAACCACCCCTTGCTAAGAGGGAAGAGCCGTACTCCGTATCCGTAACAATATATATATATATGTACACCAGCATGTGTCGGATCGCTATGCTCGCCTCACGACGCGTCGTTACAGAGGAACGGGCTTGTTTTAGATGAGAATAATGACTGTACCTGAGTTGCTGTTTTGTCCTGATTTACAACAATCATAATACAAACAATTATTTTGCACAAATGTATTTGTTGTGTTTGTGCTATTACATTTTTATAGGCAATTTAGGTTGAAGATTTAGGTTGAATGTGTTTTTTTCAAGAAAGAACCCCTCAGCACATACATCGGGGAGGCGACGGTGCAGACTGGAAGTTTGGGACCATTACACCTCACCACCACACAATTCAAAACACCTCACCTCCACACAATTCGAAACACCTCACCACCACACAATTAAAAACACCTCACCACCAAGTAATTCAAAACACCTCACCACCATGTAATTCAAAACACCTCACCACCATGTAATTCAAAACATCTCATCACCACGTAATTTGAAACACCTCACCACCACGTAATTCAAAACACCTCACCACCACGTAATTCAAAACACCTCAGCACCATGTAATTCAAAACACCTCCCCACTTCACCACCACCCTGAGGTAGCCACCAGCCACGGATAACTCCATGGTCCAGCGTGTTGCTCGTCAACCACGTATGCCAACTGATACTGCCAAAATGGAAGGATCCTCACACTTTTACGAAACGTGTTACCCTTGCGTTGGGTTGGCGAAGTCAATTGGGGCATAAACCCTCGGTGCGCACTTGTCTACTTATTCAGGTACGGCCGAGCGAAACCAACAAGTAGTATGGGGCCAATCCGTGGGGCAGAACTTCCTGGCTATTCAAATGATTGCACCCTTAATCAAGCCAATTGCAAATGAAATGAAATGGGCAGGATGGAAACAAACTGTTTACCAAAGAAGGAAATATTTACAATAATAAATCATGAAAGAGACATATTTTTACAAGCACAACAATCAAATGGTGAAAGACAAGGCACATTTATACAGTCACAATAATCAATGAGAAAGGAAAATGCAGTCTACAATATCCCCTTCTCTCAGTGTAACATCAGTGCAGCATACAATAACATCCCTTCTCTCAGTGATCGGAGAGGTGAGCTCATGATTCACTTTAGAAACAGTCTGTTAAGGTCCAAACGTCGCCATGACATGCTCCACCTCACCCACCAGTCCCAATCGTGATCTTGCATTGAATTTAGAAATGCTAAATGTTTGGACATACACTTCTGCAGAACACAAATATCTAAACAATCGACGAGTCCAACTGTGATTCCCATGTTCAATTCCATAATGTGATATCGACTATAAGAGAGCCGTTTGTGTGTGTGTCGCAATTTTTCTCAGAGATGGCTGAACGGATCTTCATCAAACTTTGAGGGGTTTGTCAGCGAGTCTCGGGGAGTGTTTTAGATACGAAAAGGTAAAATGATGATTTGACATTTATGATGGATTCTGGTTTGGATGTAATTGCTTTTCCATTATATTTGCCCTCATTTCCAATATGTTAATGTTTCTTTTTCGCTTGAGCAATGCCGGGTACTCCAGCTATAAACGCTTTTATACTTTACTCAGGGTACAAATACAAATACAACTATGTCTGGGGGTAACATAGGCTATGTGGGTGGTAACATACTTTGTGTGGGGGGGTGTAATATAGGCTATGTGGCCGCGGCTACATGCGGGGGTGTGGGGGCCGGGGGAGCGGCGTACATTCTCTATGTAAATGTGTACCGTGTAGCGTCACCTGGTGATGGTGGCAGAGGGTATTACAATTTCCTTTTTACCCGTGTAACACTGAGGTTATGAAGGACTCTACACATGGGCAAATTTTCCTCCTTCCCTTCCCCCCCCCCCCCAAATCCTCCCCAAAACGGGGGGGCCTGTCAAAGCCACCCCTTCACCCCCCCTCCCCCCCAAAATGATGTATATACTTGTACATAAAGATATACTTCTTTTTCCCCTCCCTCTCCCCTCACCTCCCCTCCCCATTCAACCAGAGCCCTTTATACACAGAGTTTGGCCAACTCGGTAATCGGCGCCATGTTGGAGCCCTACGTCAAGTGCAGTCAAGTGCACGCGCATTCAAGCATCGGGTTACATATTAAAGGTCCATAGACATGGAATCTCACTCAAAATGCATTTTATGTCATCCAAATGTCTTTTTATGGTGAATTTAAATATGGCATTGATTTTTTTATTTATTCACCCTGAAACATTAAAAATGAAAGAAAACCCAACCACTTGGGAACGCCCCTAAAAATTCTTCCCCATACCTCAAAGCCGATGACGTAATCCATGTGACGTCACCTCCAGAACGCAGCTCGCTCGCAAGCACGCTCCACGTGCATTTGCTTGATACAAATCAAACACTTATTTTAACTCCAATTTACATTCTGTTTCCACTTTTAGTGAGAAGTAGGGGTCTGTGAAACCATTCATAAACTTTATTTGGTGCAAATCGGATAACCGAGTTACCTCAGACCGTGAGTTGTTAATTATTTAATTCACCCATAGTTGAATATGTGCAGGTTCCTCCACGGAGCAACCTTGCGGCTTATCAACGAGGCGAGGCGTGACACACATGTGTGTCAGCATACCTCAGATCAAGATCAAGCAAATCAAAAGTAGAGTTCATACAAATTACACGGAACGGATCGCGGGCCGAAGCATGGGGAATCTAGATGGCATGGACTTCGTTCTGGAGATGACGTCACCGGTCACGTGACCTGCGGTTCGCTGAACTCCACCTTTTTGAGAGGCGGGGCATAGCAAGTTGTTAAAAACACTACAAATGTTCAAAATATTGGTCTAATTATCCCATTGCTGATTTTAAAAAAGAAACATGGGTGATTTATTCACTAGGAAGGTCAAGTTAAGATATAAATAACCAGAAACTTTTGAATTACATAGGACCTTTAAGTCGATGCGTGCATGCAACTTTCTGCTATTAGAGACGGGTTTATTTTTATGTTCCCGAGTTTCATTCATTGTTTCGTCACTTTAGGGCTTTAACATGGCGCCTGTTGTCACGTGATCGCTAAAAACTGAAACCGAGTTGGCCAAACTCTGTGTATAAAGGGTTCTGCCTTCAACACCCCCCACCCCCTTCCTCTCTCCTGGCTCCCCTCCCCCCCCCCCCCCCCCGTCTAGTTGTTTTATAATAACTACATGATGAGTCACAATATTGTATCCTTAAATGTCCATTCCCCTTCTTTTTGTACACCGCTCATTTCCTGTTCCATTTCCAGCTTGCGCATTTAATCTCGATTAAATGGTCTAAGAAGTATAGAGGGGTCTAAAAAGGGTTTGAAGGTGTGAAAGGGGTCTGTAAAGGTCTAAAACGGGTCCAAAGGTTGAAAGCGTGTAAACGTCTAAAACGTACATTCCAATAGTACGTAATTAATAGACAGTTTTTATTCTCCCATTGCATCTTGTGTAATGGCACGAACGGTGCACGAAAAAGGTCATAAAAACGATTTCTGGTAAGTTTTGTCTTCATTCAAGTTCCTAAAAACATGGACCGAACCATGAAGTACGCCATCTTGTCAAGGATAACGCAGCGGTAGCTGAGGTTACCTTTGGAAAATGTAGATCCTCTGTCTCTTTATATACATCGTTATATACAAAAAGAAGTCGATACACTTTCAAAAATTTATTTTACAAGTACTATTAAACATATGTCGATGTACTTTATATAGACTGAAGGAAGACATTTAAAAGTTATTTTCACACCTTACAAGCTCTCCATAAGACTCACAGGTGTGCCCTGCACACGTCGAGTCAATAATCCAGGTCTTCCCACACTTTGAAATGGTGAAAAACACGTCAACATTAGGTAAAGCATTTAATAGATAGATAGATCGAAAGGATAGATAAAATAGATGGAAATAATAAAAAAATAGAATAGTATAGACAGATCGAAAGGATCGATATAATAGTATAGATAGATCGAAAGGATCGATAGAATATATAGATAGATCGAAAGGATCGATAGAATAGTATAGATAGATCGAAAGGATCGATAGAATATACAGATAGATCGAAAGGATCGATAGAATATATCGATAGATCGAAAGGATCGATAGAATGGATAGATAGAATAGATGGAAAGAATAGAAAGATAGAATGGTATCGATAGAATAGATGGAAAGAAGAGAAATATAGAATAGTATAGATAGAATAGATGGAAAGAATAGATAGATAGAATAGTAAAGATAGAATAGATGGAAAGAAGAGAAATATAGAATAGTATAGATAGAATAGATGGAAAGAATAGATAGATAGAATAGTATAGATAGATCGAAAGGATCGATAGAATATATAGATAGATCGAAAGGATCGATAGAATATATCGATAGATCGAAAGGATCGATAGAATGGATAGATAGAATAGATGGAAAGAATAGAAAGATAGAATGGTATAGATAGAATATATGGAAAGAATAGAAAGATAGAATAGTAAAGATAGAATAGATGGAAAGAAGAGAAATATAGAATAGTATAGATAGAATAGATGGAAAGAATAGATAGATAGAATAGTATGGATAGATCGAAAGGATCGATAGAATAGATAGACAGATCGAAAGGATCGATAGAATGGATAGATAGAATAGATGGAAAGAATAGAAAGATAGAATGGTATAGATAGAACAGATGGAAAGAATAGATAGAATAGTAAAGGTAGAATAGATGGAAAGAAGAGAAAGATAGAATAGTATAGATAGAATAGATGGAAAGAATAGTATAGATAGAATAGATGGAAAGGATAGATAGATAGAATAGTATAGATAGATCGAAAGGATCGATAGAATAGATAGACAGATCGAAAGGATCGATAGAATGGATAGATAGAATAGATGGAAAGAATAGAAAGATAGAATGGTATAGATAGAATAGATGGAAAGAATAGATAGAATAGTAAAGATAGAATAGATGGAAAGAAGAGAAAGATAGAATAGTATAGATAGAATAGATGGAAAGAATAGAATGATAGAATAGATGGAAATAATAGAAAGATAGAATAGTATAGATAGAATAGATGGAAAGAATAGAAAGATAGAATGGTATAGATAGAATAGATGGAAAGAATAGAAAGATGGAATAGTATAGATAGAATAGATGGAAAGAATAGTATAGATAGAATAGATGGAAATAATAGAAAGATAGAATAGTATAGATAGAATAGATGGAAAGAATAGAAAGATGGAATAGTAAAGATAGAATAGATGGAAAGAATAGTATAGATAGAATAATAATAATAATAATAATGCATTTATTTTATATAGCGCTTTTCAGGAAGCCCAAAGACGCTTTGACAGAGTGCAAAACATAATGCATAGCAAAACATAAAAACAATTGCAAAAAAAGAAGAATCAATAGGGAAATATTCAAAGCACAAAGGAGGGAGAAGGAGAGGAGATAGTCAGGGGTTAGATGCTGTGGGTTAAATGTTGAATGCAGTGTTGAACAGGTGGGTCTTGAGTGATGTTTTGAATGTGGTGAGTGAGGAGGAGTCTCTGATGGTGTGAGGTAGCGAGTTCCAGAGGGTGGGAGCAGCGATGGAGAAGGCCCTGTCCCCCCAGGATCTAAATTTGGTCCGGATGGGGGGGGGGGGGGGGGGTCAGGAGGTTGGTACCAGCAGAGCGGAGGTTGCGGGTGGGAGTGTGTCTGGAGAGGAGGTCAGCCAGGTAGGATGGGGCCAGGTTATGGAGGGCTTTGTAGGTCAAGAGGAGGATTTTGTACTGGATTCTCTGGGAGATGGGGAGCCAGTGGAGCTTGTAAAGGACGGGGGTGATGTGGTCACGGGTCCGGGAATGGGTGAGTAGACGGGCAGCGGAGTTCTGAATGTATTGGAGTTTATTGGTGATTGTTGAGGGTGAACCATAAAGGAGGATATTGCAGTAGTCCAGACGGGAAGTGATGAAGGCGTGGATGAGGGTTTCTGCAGCCGTGGAGGAGAGGGATGGACGGAGACGGGCGATGTTTTTCAGGTGAAAGAAGGCTGTCTTTGTGATCTGTTTAGTGTATTTGTCGAAGGAGAGGGTTTGGTCAAAGATGATGCCAAGATTCCGGATGTGAGGGGAGGTGGATACTGGGAAACCGTCGATGTTGAGGGCAAAGTTATGGGTGGACTTGGTGAGCGTTTTTGGGCCAATGATGATTATTTCAGATTTATCACAGTTAAGCTTGAGGAAGTTGATTTGAAGCCAGGATTTTATTTCAGTGATGCAGTTTGTCAGGATAGAGTGGGTGGCAGTGGAGATGGACTTGGTGGAGATGAAAAGCTGGATGTCATCGGCGAAGCAGTGGAATTGGAGACCATGATGGCGGATTAAGTGACCGAGGGGGGACAGGTAAAGGATGAAGAGGAGGGGGCCAAGAACTGAACCTTGGGGGACACCTTGGGGGAGGGGAGCAGTGGGGGATTTGCAGTTATTGATGGAGATGAACTGACGTCTGTCAGAGAGGTATGATTTAATCCAAGAGAGGGCAGTGCCGGTAATGTTAAAGGTGGTTTCAAGTCGGGTGAGGAGGATGGTGTGATCGATGGTGTCAAAGGCGGCGCTGAGGTCGAGGAGGACGAGAATGTTGAGGTTGCCAGCGTCAGAGGAGAGGAGAAGGTCGTTGGTGATTTTGAGGAGAGCAGTTTCAGTACTGTGGTTGGAGCGGAATCCGGATTGGAATGTTTCATACAGGTTATTGGCAGAGAGGTGATGTTTGAGTTGAGTGACAACAGCGCGTTCCAAAACCTTTGACAGAAAGGGTAGGTTGGAGATGGGTCTGAAGTTATTTAGGGTGTCAGGGTTTAGTCCAGGTTTTTTCAGAATGGGGGTAACAGCAGCAATTTTGAGGGATGGTGGGACGATGCCTGTAGACAGGGAGGAGTTTATTGTTACAATGATAAGTGGAGAGAGAGCAGGATATAGATAGAATAGATGGAAATAATAGAAAGATAGAATAGTATAGATAGAATAGATGGAAAGAATAGAAAGATAGAATGGTATAGATAGAATAGATGGAAAGAATAGAAAGATAGAATAGTAAAGATAGAATAGATGGAAAGAAGAGAAATATAGAATAGTACAGATAGAATAGATGGAAAGAATAGTATAGATAGAATAGATGGAAATAATAGATAGATAAAATAGTATAGATAGATCGAAAGGATCGATAGAATAGATAGACAGATCGAAAGGATCGATAGAATGGATAGATAGAATAGATGGAAAGAATAGAAAGATAGAATGGTGTAGATAGAATAGATGGAAAGAATAGATAGAATAGTAAAGATAGAATAGATGGAAAGAAGAGAAAGATAGAATAGTATAGATAGAATAGATGGAAAGAATAGTATAGATAGAATAGATGGAAAGAATAGAAAGATAGAATTGTATAGACAGAATAGATTTAAGGAATAGAAAGATAGAATAGTATAGATATAATAGATGGAAAGAATAGAAAGATAGAATAGTATAGATAGATTATATGGAAAAAATAGAAAAATAGAATAGTACAGATAGATCGATAGAATAGTATAGACAGAATAGATGGAAAGAATAGAAAGACAGAATAGTATACATAGAATAGATAGAAAGAATAGAAAGATAGAACAGAATAGATGGAAAGAATAGAAAGATAGAATAGAATAGATGGAAAGAATAGAAAGATAGAACAGTATAGATAGAATAGATAGAAAGAATAGATAGATAGAATAGTATAGATAGATCGAAAGGATCGATAGAATATATATATATATAGAATAGTACAGATAGAATAGATGTACAGAATAGAAAGATAGAATAGTATAGATAGATTTAAAGGATCGATAGAACAGATAGATAGAATAGTATAGATAGAATAGATGGAAAGAACAGATGGATAGAATAGTAGAGATAGAATATATGGAAAGAAAAGAAAGATAGAATAGTATCGATAGCGTGGATGGAAATAATAGAAAGATAGAATGGAATAGATAGAATAGATGGAAAGAATAGACAGATAGAATAGTATCGATAGAATAGATGGAAAGAATAGAAAGATAGAATAGTATAGATAGAATAGATGGAAAGAATAGAAAGATAGAATAGTATAGATAGAATAGAAAGATAGAATAGTATCGATAGAATAGAAAGATAGAATAGTATCGATAGAATAGAAAGATAGAATAGTATCGATAGAATAGATGGAAACAATAGAAAGATAGAATAGTATAGATAGAATAGATGGAAAGAATAGAAAGATAGAATAGTATAGATAGAATAGAAAGATAGAATCGTATAGATAGAATAGATGGAAACAATAGAAAGATAGAATAGTATAGATAGAATAGATGGAAAGAATAGAAAGATAGAATAGTATAGATAGAATCGATGGAAAGAATAGAAAGACAGAATAGTATAGATAGAATAGATGGAAAGAATAGAAAGATAGAATAGTACAGATAGATCGAAAGGATCGATAGAATAGATAGATAGAATAGTATAGATAGAATCGATGGAAAGAATAGAAAGATAGAATAGTATACATAGAATAGATGGAAAGAATAGAATGATAGAATAGAATAGATGGAAAGAATAGAAAGATAGAATAGTATAGATAGATCGAAAGGATCGATAGAATAGATAGATAGAATAGTATAGATAGAATCGATGGAAAGAATAGAATGATAGAATAGAATAGATGGAAAGAATAGAAAGATAGAATGGTATAGATAGAATAGATGGAAAGAATAGATAGATAGAATAGTATAGATAGATCGAAAGGATCGATAGAATATATATATATAGAATAGTACAGATAGAATAGATGGAAAGAATAGAAAGATAGAATAGTATACATCGAATATATGGAAAGAATAGAAAAGTAGAATAGAATAGATAGAATAGATGGAAATAATAGATATATAGAATAGTATAGATAGATCGAAAGGATAGATAGAATAGATGGAAAGAAAAGAAAGATAGAATAGATAGATAGAATAGTATAGATAGAATAGTGGAAAGAATAAAAAGATAGAATAGATAGTTCGATGACAACATGTGCATTTTGAGAGCTCCACACATGGATATTGTGGTGATTGACCTTCCCACTTAAGTGGAAAGTTGCTTCATCGGATAAAATTAACCTTTCTGCAAACCCTTCCTCCTCCAGTCACTCTTGTATTTCACAGCAGAAATCGTAACAAATGACTGACACTGGCCTTCAGGGCTTGTAGTTACTCCAACTTGGAAGGTTTAATGATTAGGCACTTCCCTAGTAGGCCTACACATCAAACTGTAAGTCTGTGGAATCTATAGCTCAAGACTTGCTCTGTTGGTTGACTCTTTTGGACTGCGTTGGAATGTTTCCCAAATTCACTATACAGTCTCCACTGAAGTCTGAGGGCACCCGGAGCTCTTTCTCTTGCAGAGATAACCCGTGCCTTTGAAATGTTTGTACCAGTCGTACATGGACTTCCTGGTTGACGGGTTCTTTTCATAACATGTCCAAAAACGTCGTTGCACAATTGTCACTGAATTTGTCTTGGCGAATTCCAGGACGCAGAAAGCTTTCTCCTGTTTGCTTGGCACCATTTTGAAAAAATCCCCCCTGGAACAAAAAACAAAGAAACAAAGATTAAAACAAAAGAGAAAGATAACAAGAAAAAAATCAAAAGATTAAAACAAAACTTTAAGAGATTTCCTTTCCAGCTGTGCATGAAACATGGATTTAACTTCAGTAGTTTTTGTAAAATAATTTTTTGAAAGTGTATACTTCTTTTTGAATAACCATGTATAGTATAGATATATATATATATATAAGATAGACAGATAGACGAAGACAACAATAGAAAGCTAGATATAATATAGATGGATCGAATAGTATATACATACATATACGAGGAGAATAGATAGAAGGAATAGTATAGATAGATATATTAGATAAATATAATAGAATAGATATTTGGAATAAATGGAATAGATAGATGGAAATATAGATAGAGTAGATATATAGATTACATCGATAGACTAGATACGGTAGATAGAATAGTGAGATGGAATATAATCGATAAATGAACCACAATGAAATGAACACCCTTGATGAGAAACAAACTTTGTTTGAACATTCTATGTACGACCAGCCTGGTGTTGGCTTAGCGGTTCGGGTGCCACCCTGGGATCCGAGGATCCTGGGTTCGAATCCTGGTCAATCGCTGAATTAACGCCAAGGGGGTTGACTCAGCCTGTCATCCTTCCGAGGTCGGCAAATTGAGCACCAGCTCACTGGTAATTCCCTGTGTCGCAAGAGGCGATTAATAGGGTTGTCGGCAGGAAGGGCATCCGGCCATAAAACATTGCTTCAAAAAGGGGACCACGGTGCCCAAAAAGGCCAATCCCCGCTCTGTGGGGAAAAATGGCCTCTAAAGGTGGTTCTATCGTATGTACGACCACAAGTTGAACTTATTTATTTGAATATTCTATGTACACCCCTGATTAGAAACAATCTTTATTTGAACATTGTATGTACAACCACCATCAAATCTAGTACATATATTTGTGTCTAGTGGAATGTCCTTTTGCATCATGCTGTGCTTGAAATCATGATGGGATCAAATCAATAATATTGTGATTGACAGCCTGATCCAGGTTTTACCAAATCCAGAGTAGATTTTGTTGCACCCCTTGCATATTACTTGGCAGAGATCGGCTTTTCCACAGCTCCCGATCCATATGTTCCCAGATGTGTTCAATGGCGCCATGTCAGGACTCTGTGATGCCCAGGCAAGAAACTGCAGCCCACTCTGTCTATGCCAGGCAGACTTTGTTCTCCCCATATGGCACGTGGCACCATTTCCCTGCATCAGTAAGTGTGTTCCACACTGCACAATGTCTTGCTGGTACAGTGTCAAGAGGGTTTCTTGTATATTACTTGGCAAAGTCATCTTTTCTGCAAACACACTGGGTGGTTTGCTAATACGTTTTCAGTGGTAGTCAGCAGGATACCATCACACAACGCCCTACTTTTGTGAAACGTGCCATGGATTTTTCAAGTCCACCAGCCAAACCTGAACAGACTGGATGGTTAGCATGTACATTGTGAAAGGATGGAGAGATTACTCTTTATTGCAATTCCCTGTCTGAAAAGTATCAGGCTGATTGTTTCAACTAAATTCGTCCTATCCTAATTAGCACTGAACTCAACCTTCAAGACATCTGATTTATTCTGTTTTGATGTGTCTGAGTTAGGGTTGGGTACGTATATGTACTACATTCTTCTTGCACTTGTGACTTCATCTTTACTCAGGCTGGTGATAAACACATGTTAGCAAGATTGCCCACTTGGTCGGGTGCTCATCAATGATATGTCTGTTCTGGATTTGAATAGGTGCAGTGGTAGCAAAGGGTGCTGCATCTCGGAGTACCCCGTTTCTAGATGGGACCTTAAAGCCGAATCCCCCACTATATCGTTTTAAAAAAACAGTCAGGCCCAGTTTGCTTATTATCTTGGCGAAATTATCGCCTGGGATAACTTCAGTAGAAATATCTGCAGCATGTCCTTTACCCGTGTCTTTTCAAAAATATGTTTAATACTCTACCAAGTTTGTATTTTGTCCAAAAACAACACGACTCACATTTGTATTTTTGTCAAAACTGTATTTTTTTTACAGTGTGAGTGCCTACTGTGTGTTTCTAGTTATATATCGGTGTAAATCGTGCATACCTGTGTATAATCGTCGGTTGGTTCCTGCTGCGTTTTTCAGGCCTGGTTTTCCAGGCCTCGAGGCTTTGTTGTCTCCTCTCGGCGGTCGTTTGTGGTCCATTTATTTTCGTTCTCTCTCTGTTTTTTCCAGTCTTTTTTTCACCCCATACTTCCCCGGATATCTTAACCTTTGTCTGGTCTTAATTCAACCCCCCCCCCCCCCACCCCCAAAAAAATCTAATTTCCTTCTCTCCCCGTGTTCGTTTGTTCTTCGACCACGTGTTTCGCCCCACCCTTTTTTTTTCTCTCCTTCCTTCATAACTCAATCCTCTCCAGCCAACACCTTTCCAATTCCAGTTCTTGCCATACTTCTTCAACTTTATCCTTCTTCCTCTGATCCACTTTCACCTAACCTTCAAAAAAGCATATTAACGAAGAATTAAAAAAGTAGGCCTCTCCTGCCATACTAACACATTTGCTTATACACCTCCCTGTTCCTTCGCTCTCTGCTCTCCTGGTTGTCAATCTCCTATTCTTCTGTTCCTGCTTCTGAACCTGTGCTGGAATCATTAATCCCCCTGAGGAATCCTTCATGCCCTCATTTAGGGAATTTCCCCAGTTAGTTTTCACGGCATAGTGTAAATATGTTTAAACTTTCCCTTGAAGTGTTTTATTCTGTTGTATATTATAACACACTTTTCTTCTTCTTCTTTAAAAGGTTGTTTTCGAGTTGCTCACCAAATCTCTACATTTCAAATAAAAATTCAATCCCTTGCAGTTCTTCCTTCCTACATTCCCTAAACTCTCCTGCATTCCACCCCTCCTCCAACGTTTTCAAACGGATCTCTGACTTTGAAAATCACAAGAAACTCATTTTGCAATAAATGTTCGTTTTCCATGATTTGTCCAACACTTTCTAAAATCCAAACTCATCCTTCCCCTCCTAAACTCCCCCCACACCCATCCCTTTCAAATCTCCCCCCTTGCCCCTCCCCTCCTAAACTCCCCCCTCACCACTCCCCTCTTAAACACACCCCTCGCCCCTCCCCTCCCAAATTACCACACCACCCCTCCCCTCCTAAATTCCCCCCTCAGCCCTCCATTTCAAAACTCCCCCTTCCCCCCTCCCCTTCAAATCTCCCCACCCTGCTTTTTTCTCCAATTCTCCCCTCTCACCCCTCCTCCTCAAAGCGTCCTCCCCGCTTCCTCTCCATTCCAACTCTTACCTCCATCTCCTCCAACCTTCTTCCTCACTCTGCCCCCCTCAAACAACACCTCACTGTGCCTCATCCAATCACAATCAAACCCTTTTGTCCTCCTTATCCTTCCCTTTCTCCTAGCTCTTCTGAAATCTCTGACACACTATTAACAGCTCTCCCTACCTCCTCCACCTCTCTCTCATCTTACCCTACCTCTCCCCTCCCCTGTCCTGTATCCGATGCTCCCCCTTCCTCTTCCTTAACGGTATGGACCTCACACATCCGGGGCCTTCGCTCAGACCTGATTGATCTCTCCATGCAGGTTGCATCTGACAAACCAGACTTCATCTGCGAAACAGAAACTTTCCTCCTTCAAGAAGTCTCTGATTCCTTAATATCTCTACCTGGTTACTCCCTCCTCCGGTATGATAGACCTGAGCCTCGTCCTGGAGGTGGGGTTGCTATCTTTATCAAAAACTCGCTTCCTCACTCTCCCTGCATTGCCCTCTCTCCACTTCACCCCCAGGAGAACCTCGGGCTACGGCTTCCCCTTCGCTCCCACCTTTTGTTCATATGTGTGTTGTACCGTCCACCAAACAGTAAAGACTCCATCTACATCTCGCTGTCTGAAAACATGGACCAACTTCTACTCATCCCAACTCTCTCTTCCTCATATGTGGTGATTTCAACTGTCATCATGCCAGCTGGCTGGGTGTGGGTACCTCTCTCACCAGCCATGGCACCTCGGCAAAGGACTTCTGCGACTCTTTGGGACTGACACAATCTGTCAATTTCCCGACCCGGATATCAGTCAATGGAGCATCTTCTCTTCCAGACTTGGTTATGACAAACTTCCCTGCAAATGTCTGCTGCTCTTCTTCTGCTCCAATCGGTTCATCTGAGCATATGCTTGTTAAAGTGGACATCTTTCTGGCAATTCTCAGAGAGCCTCCTCAGCACCAACGAGTCTGGCATTTCACTCAGGCCAACTGGCACGGTCTTCAAGCAGCCATCAATCATCTGGACTGGTCTCTCATCTCTACTGCCTCTGACATCAACTCATCCTGGGAATTCTTCCAAAGTAAACTGCTCTCTCTCTTATGGACAGATTTATCCCATCTCGTCTTCAGTTGTCATACCCTTCCTCCCGTCCATGGTACACGGAATCTTGTGGTGCGGCAATTTCCCTGAAACAACTTGCCTTCGCCTCCTGGAAGGCAAATCCAATGGAAGGCAATCTCATTTCCTTTCACAAAGCTCAGAACAAGTGTGTGTCTACCCTCAGGAGAGCCAGGAAACAAGATCTCTCCACTCTCAACAGTGAACTCTCAAACCTGTCTCCCTCTTCTAAATCCTGGTGGCGTCTTGTCAAATCTGTTTCTGGTGTTTGTTCCCCCTCCATCGCCTCGCTTACCTCAAATGGCTACACAGATGACTCCGCACATGAAAAAGCTGAATGCCTCAACTCTGTGTTTGCCTCAAAATCTTGTGTCCCAAACCCATCTCTCTCTATACCCACCGAACCCAGCTGCTTCTGGACTCTGTGTCCTTCTCTCCTGACAAGGTGGAGAAGTTTCTGTCAATCCTCGACTCTGATTCTACAACTGGACCAGACGGCATCAGCCCACGGGGCCTAAAATCCTGCTCTGCCGCTCGTTCACACCCTCTCTCTGTTCTCTTCACCATCTCTTTTCCTCAAGGTCATCTGCCATCAGCTTGGAAATCAGCCAACATTACCGCTTTACACAAAAAGGTGCAAAAACAGATCCTTGCAACTACAGACCAATCAGCCTGCTCCCAATTATCAGCAATGTCATGGAATCCATCATTGCTTCGGATATAAAATCCTTCCTCTTCTCCAATGGCTTTATCTCTGATCATCAATTTGGATTCAGACCAGGTCACTCTACTCTGGACATGCTGCTTCTGCTGTCTCAACAATGGATGGAGGTCCTCAATGTCAAACAGGAAATTAGAGCTGTCTCCCTTGACATATCACATCCCTTCAATATGGTTTGGCACCCCGCTCTGCTCACCAAACTCTCCTTCTATGGTATCCATGGAAATCTCCACGCGTGGCTAGCGGACCTCCTCGCTGGTCGTAGTCAACGTGTGGCCCTGAATGCATTTCTCTCATCTCCCGTTCCTGTTCAGGCTGGAGTTCCCCAAGGCAGTGTTCTGGGACCTGTGCTTTTCTGATCTTCATCAATGATCTATCCGACTCTCTGGAAAATCCTCTCTATCTCTTTGCTGATGAATCTACTCTCTCCCGCTCCATACCTCATCCCTCAGATCGGCAGTCTGCAGCCTCCTCACTCTCTGCAGAGCTGGACAAAATCACAGACTGGTCAAACAAGTGGAACATCGCTTTCAATCCTGACAAATCTCACACTATCACTATGTCTCTCCGAAAAGGCAGTCTGGACAACCCTCGCATCTACTTTCTCAACAATCTTCTCCAAGAAGTTTTGTCACTCAAGCTCTTGGGTCTCACAATCTGCCATGATCTTTCCAGGGAAAACCACATTTCCAAGCTGGCCTCCAAAGCCAGTCGCCGACTGGGCATCCTCCGTCGTGCGAAGTCCTTCCTTGGTACACCTGAGCTCGTCACCACATACAAGACTTTCATCCGCAGCTCAATGGAATACTGCTCACCCCTCTGGGCTGGTGCTCCTGCCTCACACCTAGCTCGGCTTCACGCTGTTGAAACCAAAGCTTTCAGAATCATTGGAATCTCCCGCGATAAGGCTAACTCTGAGGGCTTTTCACTCACTCACAGGAGGCAGGTTGGTGGTCTTGTCTTCTACAGAGTCCTCTCTGGCCTAGCCCCCCCAGCCCTGTCTGTGCTCTGTCCCCCAAATACTCCTTCAAGCACAAGGTCTGCCAGCAACCCTCTTCTGGTGAAAATGCCAAAATCAAGACTCTCTGCTCACCTTCACCCTTTCATTCCTCTTTCCTCTCGCCTCTGGAACAAACTCCCTCACTCTCTTCAATCCCACTCCTCCCTCCAGGTCTTTAAAACAGCTGTTCATCACCATCTCTTATCTTCCCCCATCCAAAACCTTGATCTTTTCTACCCCCATTAATTCACCCCAGATCCACTTTTCTGAAATACCGACTTCTTTCCTGGAAGTCCTAGCTGTGTCCATGCGTCCATGTGGTTTTTACCTCTTCCTGTGCCTCCTCCCCCCAAGCCTCTCCCACAGATCTCCCGATGTCCCTGCTCTCAAATGTTGTATGTGTGTGCTTCCCTCTCTCTCCCCATCTTGTCTCCCGCTCCCTTTATCATATGTTTTATGTGTCAGTTTGTTTTATGTGATTAATGTTAGCTCTTCCACGAGCCTCGATCTTGTACACAAAAAATAAAAATAAGAAAGCCTGGTGTCGGCTTCACAGTGAAGGTGACTGGCTTACTTTCTAGATTCTTGAGTTCGAGCCCTAGTCGTGCTGTTAAATAACATCAGGTGGATTGATTCAGCCTGTCATCCTTCCTTGGTCGGAAAAAAATAGTACCAGCTTCGTGTACACAGGGGCCACTGCATCAGCGACACAGCTGTGTTCCCAGCAATTATGTAAACAGCAACCACATGCTGCATACAAAATATGATAATGTGTGTGTCGTTGGCTGCTATCTCCACAAGTGGGTGGGTTTCAGGAGATGGAACGGAGTCTCAAAATAGGAGTCTCCCTTCCGAGTCTCAAAATATCCACCTTTGTGTGTGTGTATAGTTGGTTGTAATCTCCATTTGCGGGTTTCAGAAGGTGGAATGGAGTCCTCCCAGGCCTCAAAGCATCCACCTTCGTGTGTGTGTTCGTGCACTTCCTAAAGATATCCTTACCCTCCTGTCGGTGGGGGAGGGGATTGCTGAAGATCGCCTTACCCCTCTGCTGGGGGGGGGGGGGGGGGGGGGAGGTTTGGTAAAGATCGCTTTACCCTTATGTTTGGAGGTGGGGAATGCTAAAGATGGCCTTACCATCATGTTGGGGGAGGGGTAGAGGATGCTAAATATTGCCTTTGCCTCTTGTTGGGGGGAGGGGGATGCTACAGATCGCCTTACCCTCCGGTCGAGAGGGGGGGGGGGCATGCTCTCATTCCAATATGCAATGTTTTGACAAATCTGATGACAAATTGCTCCCCTCACTGCTAATCCCCCCCAGAAAAAGTCTCGTTTCTTGGACTGTATTATTTACTGCAAATAATTAATTGGACGTCATCTATAACATCAGTTGGTCCCCTTGATATTCATTCATAAATTTAAAAAAATTATCTGGATAATGGGGATCAGGGTTGGCTTTTCATATTTGCAGATGACACAAAGCTTTGAGGTAAGGTAGATAGATACAGAGAGGGATGGGGAAGGAGGAGATCAAATTAAGGAAAATCTAGAAACTTTAATAGATTGGCAGATGTAGTTTCACATCAAAATGTAAGGTACTAGGGATGGGTAAGAAGAATGATAATGGGAATTATATGATGCAAGGGGCAATCTTGGAGTGTGTCACACAGGAGAAGGATCTAGGGGTGGTAGTAGATATCGGGAGTAAGATATCGGGAGGTAGTAGATATAGTAGATATCGACGACACAGTGTCAGGTAGCTACAGGGAAAGCTACCAAGGGTTTAGGTTGGATTCATAGCGGAATAACTGATAAAAGAATATAACAGACAATGCCATTCTTGGAAGCAACAAAAGTTGACCCAAAAAATATAATCCAAATCCAAAAATATCGCTACTGGTGTCCCTGGCCGGTAATAAAATCACAATACGGTGTAAAATAAAAATCAAATAATTAAATATATCCGCTTTTAATAAACCTATACGATACAATCATGATGGGTGCACAAAACTCAACAAAACACAAAGGATTATACACACATAGTTATGGATTAGTCCGATGAATTATTTGCAATAAGGGAATGGGAAATGGGAACTGGTCGAAATGGGATTCTAACCATGAACGGGTCAAAACGTTAGGTGGGAATTATTTGGTGTGCTTCAGGTGTAAATGTGAAATGCACAAACCTATGTTGTATAAATACAGCCTCAATTGCTTCAGAAAAAAATAATAATAATAACTTGAGCAATGTATAAGCACAGGCTCATTCACTTCTGAAACAAATAAAAAATAAGGTGGGTGGTGTATAGGCATAGAACGCTGGCTTGATGCCTCGAAAAAACAACAACTCGGGTTATGTAATGAAGCTAAAACATTGCTATTGCTTCTGTGCATATATAATACATCGTGTTAATATAGCTTGGACTGATTCCAATTCCACTGGGCCATAAAGGAATTATCCTATAGACCGGAAGGCTTGAAACCTGAGGCCTACACAAACTGTTTGCTTCATAACGCCAGTGACGCCGATGGGCTGCAACCTTTCAACATTTGATGATGTTTTTAATAGTCACTGTTGGTCGTTTTCACACTGGTGAGAAAAGTTATAGGGAACTTTGAGCAATTGTGAATACAACACTTCTTTTTGGAGCTGTTTTACCTCACGCCCCACAGAGCGTATTATTTAATTATATACCGGGTTTAAAAAAAAAAAAATTCTGATGTATTTTCCAATTTCTCTCTAGATTTCGGTATAATTATTTAGGCCATGAGTTCTGATCGTAAAAATATTGAATCAGTTTTCGAATATCAGCTTTTAATTAGCCTATGCGATACTTTTGCGAAGAGCCAATCACAGTGCACCTAGACTCACACAGCCAATCAGCATCACAGCGAACAGATGAAGGGACAGCCATCCTTGTCTTGTGTTTATAGCCGGCAAAGCCGGTGTTGTCAATAAACGCGTACGTATTATGTCGAAAACCAGATTATGCCATGCCTTGGCTTGAGAATTCCGAAGCTCAATGGAGGCCGCCATCTTGCGGATGCGGAGGTATGCATAACAAATTGAAAAACGTTCTATAGGAGTTTCTTTCACCCGTCATTGTTTGATTCACAATCTTATGCACCTCTAATTTATTATTAAAATACTTTAAGACCAACCTCGGCCCGCACGGGCCTGGTTATCTTCAACGAAAAGCGTCACCAAACAGCGGAACCAATGAGATTCGAGCATTTGAAAAAATATTTCTAAAACCAAATCACGCAATGGAGGCCGCCATCGGCCGGATGCGGAAGTTTGCATAAAGCAATTGCGAAAAAGTTCAATAGGAGTTTGTTTCACCCGTCTTTCTTTGATTCACAATCTAATGAACCTCTAATTTGTAATTAAAATACGTTAAGACCAACCTCGTTATCTTCAACGAAAATCGTCACCAAACACCGGAGCCAATGAGATTCGAGCATTTGAAAAAATATTTTTAAAAAGCTTAATACGCGTTTCGGAGGGTGAAAACGGCGTCAAATATTCTAAAATTGACAAAGAATTATTTTTTTTAAATCTCGCGGCCATCGGGGATAGTTTTTTATGGCCAGAAATACGGTATAAGCGGTTTACATAAAGAAAGAAAGCTCGGTTTGATTAACGACAGTCACACATTGCCGTTGAAACGGCGCTATCGTCTGATCTGTCGGCACTGATCTTACTGCAAGCTAACTTCTTCTGGTGGAGGAAGCCGCAGTGCCTGGAGAGAACCAGCCCTGACAGCGACTGAAGTTAGAAGACTTCACACATACTGTGAAAACGTATGTTAAGCCCAGTTAAAATTTCTTAAAATAGGCCTTAAGCTAGCACATCGTATAGTTACTTCCTTAAGCTTCTTGTGACATTTATTGTATGTAGGTATTGGGGAGGACTGTCTGCTCTTCTCTTTTACCAAGTCTTACCAGGTATGGTACCTACACCTACCTACTACCAACTACCTAACCTACTGATGCCATCGTGATGGGTAAAATAGTGGCAAGAGGCTTTGGCTTCGCCGGCTCATTGCGGCTTTGCAGTCGGGTACTAGTGTGTATACATAAATAGACGATTATCCGTGACATTATGGATATTCGTGAATAAGAACATTGTGACCTTTAACCGCAAAATGACCGCCTTTATAAATCGGAAGTAGATGCAAGGGATATATTAGTGTCGAGGTGGTCTGAGCATTTGGGTTCCCCTTTAACCTATGTCAGGGGATGTAAAAAATGATATAAAATGTCCAGTCAGAATCAACATGAAGCGGTGAGGAAGGCAGAAAGCTTTAGCATTGTAAAGTTCCATTTATTAATGTAAATTAATCCTTTACAGAGATATACAATAAACGCTATTTTAAAAACCATACATCTTCAAGGGAAGACATGACGAATGTGAATAGGTACGTACTGTACATTTCTTACCAGAGTAAATAGCTTTGGCTTGCCGCAGCACAAAAATGATGAACGTATTTTTTATTTAGTTAGGTTTAATTATGGGTCGAGTCAGACCAGCTTTGTAGCGAGCCAATGGGTGGGAGACACAGCTCGGCTAATTAGATATGCTGGCCTTTGTCTGTGTTATGTGTCACGTGATAGCTATTAACCAATGAGATTGGATATAACTTAAAAAGCCGGAAAGGTGTCGTTTAAAGGCTCAGGTGGTGGATGGATATACACTGAGGACAATCTCCATGTCGGACTTGTCTGTGTGCCAAATTTGGTGGTTGGCCAGTGGTGTTTGCAAAAAACGTGAACAAACAGACGGATTAATTTTATTTATTAGATAAATGATGAGCTCTATATAAATACCAGTGGGGTATGCTTACACATTGTGTAAGCAATAATGAACCATGCTTCATACGTCGGTACATAATAAATAGAAGCTTTATGATCATACGCAAGCATCACTGACCTGCTGCTGGATATAAATTTAGGTTTATTTATTTATTTTCCAGATGCGTTTATGATATTTTAAGTAAATTTTCATGTACGGAAGCTTTTACTTTTTTCATTTACAGACATTATTGTCATGTTTATTTCACAGTTTACTGTTAGATAAATTACAATTTTAAAATGCAAGATATTGATTGAGGGTTTTTTTGTTTATTTTTATATATGTGTTTACGTTTTTTATGTACATTTTCAATAATGGACGCTTGCCAACGGTTCTGCGATTTTTCCCGGTGTATCGGCTTCGATGTCTGTCGGCACGCCAAATTTCAGCTTTCTATGACACCCAGAACGTACCAAACATTAATGTCAGTCAGTCAATCAATCAGTCTGTCGTCAGTTAGTGATTAGAAAGAGCTTCATATCAATATATATGGGTTTTTAAATGGGTATTTTATACAAAATGTGAGTTCATCGAAGAGCCAGTAGACAGAGGGTAAAAAGGCAACAATCAGGCAGTGGGTCAACAATAATCTGTAAGGGGGGTGGGTTTGATATTGTTCGTGATGGTACATAAGATGAGATAGGTAAGTACCACTGATTAGATACGTACCCCAATGTGCCTGCCCCGACTGTTTTCCTCCCCACTCCTCCTCCTCCTCCTTCTCCTCCTCATAGGAGTCGTTAAACTAATAGATGGGATGAATGGGGCATTAATGTCGCACAGGCAGGATGGGCCAAATTACATTGTCCTGTGTGAAAGTTGTGTGTGTGTGTGTGTGTGTGTGTGTGTGTGTCATGAGATGGTGGTAAAGATGAGCTAAAGGGGGAGGAAACAAAGAAGAGGAAGGAAGGTGATGATGTGCAAAACCTCAGATGCACAAACTTGCGGCCTAGACAAACACAGACTCAAACTCAATACAACACGACCAAGTAAGTACGGTCAAGAAGACATTGGAACGGATTGATGAAATGAGTAACACGACGGGAAGCAAACGTCAACAGTTAGAAAAGACATATCCGGTGTGGCATACTTAGCTTTTGAAGAAGTTCTCATGGAGCTGAGAAAACCATGTGCACTCGTGTAGAAACAACAACCGGAAGTCTGGCATCCCATCATCAATAATTTTCTTCATTTGAAACAGACAATTGAAGTATCCGAGCCTCATGAGCCTTGTGCTCAGCTGGGAGCATCAGGCAGACAAACCCAGAGAAGACCGCTGTCCATATGCAAACAATCAGAGAGATTACTCCATAATTGCCAAATACAACAATCAAAAAGTGGACCTCGACAAGCTCAGGGTTGTAAACATCACACTTGGACAAATGTTTCTGTCTTCTGGGAACACGAGCAAAACAAAATAAGCTTCAAAATATCACCCATTCCATACTTTCAGGTTCTTCCGGGCTGACCTATCAACAACGTTCTGTCTAGATACCATTTTAACACTGGTGGCACCTGCTATCTTGAATGCCCTTACAACATCACACACAGTTGACTTTGGAACATTCCATGTAAAGAAAATGCTGTGAACCACTGGCATTCAATAACCATTGTCCAATGAAAGCGACGCAACTGCTTACCTTGTGGCATCTTCATGGCAAATGACTGGCCTCTTGCGCATCCTTATAACACACATGCCGCTTTGCTAAAATCCAAAACATGTGGGATTCAAATACACATGCAGGTTGGGAAGGTTCATTCCAACTGTTGGTGTGCTGTCCCAATTCCTTTGGATTATCAGCATAATTTAATTTCACGACTTGCAGTGGCCAATATAACCAAATATTGGACAACACAAACAAATGTGGTCTATTTATATTATTTTTAAAGTCTATTTTTTAAAAGTCTATTTATTTTAAGTCTATTGATATTTAAAGTCTATTTACCAAAGCTTTCAGAATCATTGGAATCTCCCGCGATGACGCTAACTCCGAGGGCCTTTCACTCACTCACCGCAGGCAGGTTGGTGGTCTTTCCGTCTTCTACCGACTCCTCTCCGGCCTTGCCCCCCCCCCCCCCCCCAGCTCTCTCTGTGCTCTGTCCCCCAAATATTCCTACAGGTCGCACAAGATCTGCCTGCAACCCTCTTATGGTTAAACTGCCAAAATCAAGACTCTCTGCTCACCTTCACTCGTTCATTGCTCTTTTCTCCCGCCTCTGGAACAAACTCCCTCACTCTCTTCAATCCCACTCCACCCTCCAGGTCTTTAAAACGGCTGTTCACCACCATCTCTTATCTTCCCCCATCCAAAACCTTGATCTTTTCTACCCCTGTTAATTCACCCCAAATCCACTTTTTTTTTTTTTTTTATTGTATACTGAATCGAGGCTCGTGAAAGAGCTAACATTTACTTCACAAACAAATCAACCAGACAAACAAAACACACAAAAAGCGGAAAACAAGATGGGGAGAGAAGGTGAAGCACACAAACACAACATTTGAGAGCAGGGAGATGTGTGGAAGGGAGAGGGCTTGGGGGGAGGAGGCATGGGAAGGGGGGGGGGGGGGGTGGAGAGAGAAGTATAAAACACAAGGACACCAATGACTTCCAGGATAGAAGTTGGTATTTCTTTTCTGAAATACCGACTTCTTCCCTGGAAGTCCTAGCTGTGTCCATGTGTTTTTGTTTTTTTTACCTCTCCCACCCTCCACCCCCGTTCCCACACCTCCCCCCCCGAAGCCCTCGACCTCCCACAGATCTCCCGATGTCCCTGCTCTCAAATGTTGTACTTGTGTGCTTCCCCCTCTCTCCCCATCTTGTCTCCCGCTCCCTTTATTATGTCTTATGTGTCAGTTTGCTTTTTTGTCATTAATGTTAGCTCTTACATGAGCCTCGATCTTGTATACAACAACGACAAAAAAAAGGGGGAAAAAAGTCTAACTGTGCTTTGGGAGTGGACATCATGTGGACTTCACCTTGAGGACACTATATGTGCATGCAAACTCTTCTTCACTGTGAAGACTAACATCTCGTTGTAGTGTTGCTCGAGGCATTGTGAACGAGGAATTTACAAAAAAGATATTCTCAATAAAATATATTCAGACTTTAAATATCGAAAACGATACTATTTTGTTGTTTGGCTCTGGCTTATGGGTAACACAGATAACTGATGAAGTGCCATCTTTGCGTCACACGCTAACACCCTCTGTTAGGTATTAGGAACACTCAACATTACCCCCTCCCACCTCCCCCCCCTCTCTCTCTGATATTTAATTATTCTTTTCTGAAATATTAAACTCTGGATACATTTTATCGAGACACCTTGTATATAACATGTACACAATAAATTACTGTACTTTACACCGACATTGCATCATATGGGCAAAGCGAGCGGTATCAGTGTCCGTTACAGGCTCCTTCATTCTGGTTAAGCAGAGTGCTGGGAAGGTGCAAACATGGAGAGTGTAATAAAATGGCATAAGTTTGTGCCTCCTTTTTCCTATTACTAGGAGGTTGTGTTCACGTTTCCTTTTCAAACTACATCAAATGTAAGGTAAAAAACAGTATCTAGTAAGGTAAAGTAAAGTATCTAGTAAAGTAAAAAGTATCTAGCAGTGTAAGGTAAAGTAAAAAAGTATCTTTTCTGCAAAAGTGTATCTAGCGATTGAAGATAGCGGTTATAGTAAGGGCATTTTATGAGATATTTCACAAATCTGTTAACTAAATTGTTACCAAAAAATTTCTTCACCAATATGTTTGTAAAGGTGTGTAATAACATGTGTTAAAATGTTGAAGTTCAACTCCCATGGGAAACCCAGAAAAAAAGCTGTTGAATTCGGGTACCGAAAAATTATTTTCGAGAATTTTTATTTTTTTAAATCGGCCCTTAAGTAACTTATGAGGGGTCAAATAAGGGTTTTTCATGATTCTGAGTTGATTGTTAACATTTATATTTTCACTTTTACATTTACACACAAAGTAGCTTTTATTTCACATACTATATAATACTCAAGAGTTATTTCTCATTCACAATGTCAGAAGTTTCAACAGTCATTGTCTATGTCTTCTTCAGACTCAACAACATCATGACTGCAGTTTCTGCATGTAATGCCATTACAGACTCCACAGGCCGAGATGCACGTGACCCCATTCTTCTTGCAGCTGCATCGCCGGTTGCTGCAATCTCCATGACAATTACAGCTCGTGAACTGCAATAGCTCCTCAGGAGCCGTGGGGTCCAGTGTTGGAACTGGCTCATACCCATGCACACCTATTGTCCATCCATAGTCACTGGGGTTCAGAGACATGCTCTGTAGAAGGATCCAGTCCCGGGTCTGCAGGTAGGCACGGAGTGAATGTTGTGCAGCTGCACCCTCTGTTGGAGGAACTCGATCTCGATCTGTGTGCTCTGCTTTGCATCATTAGCATGGATTCTCTTAATCCAGCCATTCCAGTTGGAGTGTGGGAACTCAGGATCGTTGGCTTTGATCACCCACCCCGCTGCCCAGAGTGTATCACCTGGAGTGAGGAGTGGCTGATCATGAGCCAGGGAGGAGGAAAGCTCAGCGAGGGGGAGAAACATGATCGCGTTCGTTCCTATCTGTTTCCTGTTCGTAAATGGAATAATCTTTACTTCAGTTCCTCTCAGGATCTTAGCTTTGTCGAGTGCCTTCAACTTCACCCGGGGGAAAGCTGCTGTTGTCTGTGGATCTGGCAAAGGTGGTGCCGGAGAGGTGACTTCGATCCAACCCATTGAGTGAAAGGGAGTGTTTCCGTGAATAGAGACAATGTTTAAATCTATATTGTCTCCAACAAACTGAGTGACGGCATTGTTTGTTTCCCCAACCTCCATAAAGACCACCTGATCATTACTTGACAATTCACTTTCACTGGCTGGCACTTTGGCTGTCATCACTGATTGATCCTCAAGCGCAGCATCAACCGCAACCTCATCATTGATCTGTTCATCGGTTTCCTCCACAATGGTGTCAAGAGTGCCAGAAGTATCTGGAACATCATCTCCACTCCTACTATTAAGGAAGCAGTATTTGTAGTTTTGTGTCTCCGTGTAAGACTCAGTGTATCCCAGCCGGTGGAACTTGTTGAGCATCCATTTTGACCCAAATCTATGATCAAGTTGTATGGCAAGCCCCATTTGGTGTGGCAATACTCCAGACCGAGGTCGACAGGCCTTAATAAAATTCTGCCCCCAAACGGCAACTCTTTCGTCTGTCTTGACAATCGGTCTCAAGAACATCTGAAGGCTTGCAGGAACAAGTGTCAGCTGACTATCGATGTCAGTCATACTGTGTGTGGTGGGGTATGACTTTGGACCTAAATCAATCAAGGCAATATCATTGGATATGAACTTGAGTGCCGTCTTTATGATCTGAGTCTTCTCATCTCCATGGTCAAGATTAGCATGATGCGCTCGCAGAATATTGTCGGTGCCATCTTTGAGACAGAGTACATCTGCCCTTCTTTCCTGTGTTGTGAAATACAAGGTGTCTTCGTATTTCTCTAGAAGTTTTATCTTTAGCCAATGCTTTGAATAAGAAAGGCTCTTCTCTGGTGACTGATCAAACTCCTGCAGCTTTTCATGGACTTGGTCCATGTTCATTACCCCATGCTCTAATTCTGAGTCTAACCATTCGCAGAATTCAATAAAAACTGCCTCTCGCTCCTCATCAATACTCCTCTGTCCTCTCTTCCTTTTTCCTTCCTCATCAGTCTTGGACAAACTGTCACCTCTCGCAAACATAAGTTTGCATCGCAAATGGTACAGTGTTTCTTCTGCTACCAAGTCGTTGATCCCTTCCAGGCGTCCAGTGACTTCAGTGCCCCAGTCATCCCCGCGACTCCGTGCTGTCTTCAGCAAGCTTGCCTTCAGTGTATCTGCAGTCAAATTATCTGGCACTCTGTATTTCTTTCTAGCTTGTGCTGGATTATTTTTGTAGAGCTGGGCTGGTTGGTTGCAAAGAATGCATACATCCTTATACAGGAGGTCAACTGACTGTGATCTTCTAGAACTGCAGCCAGTTGATGAACTGAACTCACAAATAGTGCGTCTTCTCTTCAACTTTGATGACTCTTTCTCTGCCTTTGATGCTTGAGCTGACTTCTTGGTGGTTGCAACAAAGTTGTTGTACAGATCATTTTTACACTTCTGGTGGTACCTCAGTTTTCCTTCCTTTTGAGCCTCCTTCATACGTTCCACAACAGTAACATTTTCGACAGTTTCTGCTTGTTTCAATAAAGTTGAGTATCCCTTTGGAGTTGCCTGTATGAGCCTTTCAGCTGGTGTATCCGAGCGTGCACAGATGAAGCAATTGAGCACAGGTGGAGTAACGTCTTCATCCATATTGCTAGACTCCATGTCCTGCAAAGTAGAAAATGAGATATATTTAGAAATTACTTTTCCACAAAGGAGTGTCTGTGGTGAAATATAAATGTTAACAATCAACTCAGAATCATGAAAAACCCTTATTTGACCCCTCATAAGTTACTTAAGGGCCGATTTTAAAAAATAAAAATTCTCGAAAATACTTTTTCGGTACCCGAATTCAACAGCTTTTTTTCCGGGTTTCCCACGGGAGTTGACCTTCAACATTTTAACACATGTTATTACACACCTTTACAAACATATTGGTGAAGAAATTTTTTGGTAACAATTTAGTTAACAGATTTTCACATGTTTCCCTTACTATTAGGAGTTTGGTGTTGCCAAAGAGTCTTTGACCAAACTGTCGTGTTATAATAACCTTTATATATATTTGTGACATTAATAAAAATTGAATTCACAGTGAGATATACGTGGGTTGGTAGGGGAGGAGGGTCAACATTCCACCATATTTGTGGAAAAATTCCACCATGGTAAAGATGGTTGTTACGCATATATGTACAAGCCAATGAGACATAAACCAGTAAGATACTTTTCGATATGTGGAAATGTTTCGCAGATATGCCCTGGAAGTTGCAAACATCCATTTAAAAGCAGTTGACCTGCCAAACCTGTCGGTCATTCGATTCACCAATCACAATTTATTTGTTGTTCTGTTTATTGTTCGTTTGTCTGGGGAGCGTCGCAACTGCAGGAACCTCATGTTGCTCCCGCTCCTCTTCTGAATCCATATCGACAAAGAGGGCGAGATGTTCTTGGGCCAACACGCCATTGCAGTTACCGTTTCTTTTCAGATGAAGGCCTTGATCTTAATCCTTGAAACATTGCAACATGGCTTGGTTTCTAAAAGCATTAGAAAATATGCCAATTCCTTGAAACTTTAATGCACCACAAACGTCTTTCAATACTTCAATTATAATGTGACATTGTCACTAAATTCAAAACTTATCTATGTACAATGAAATGAACTGCTATTCAGTCATTTATGGACTTATTTTGGGCAATGTAGAGTTGCCTAATATAAAATAATTATACAATAATAATAATAATAATTATAATGAATGGACTGATAAATTGACACAAATGACAGAATATACCATTGAGTGGACCTCATGATCAGACTTCTGTCCCGAATGGTGGCAGCAACACAACATAGTCGTGATTTAACAAGGTGGTGGTACAGTTCCTTCAGGAGGTCTGGGCACGGTTGTGTCAAAGAACTGGATGGGAGATGGAAGTGGATGTAACCTGGAAAACATTGCAAAGGTTACATTTTCTTTCGCATTTGCAATGGCAGATGGGACAAGTGACCGTCATCGTACTCTCACGGTCATGCCCCTTGCGAAGTGCATTCTATTTTGCATTTGGCAATATGGTGATGCAAATGCGCAATTCACCAAAAAACAATTCCCCAAAAAACAATTCACCAACAACAATTCACCAAAAAACAATTCACCAAAAACAATTCACCAAAAAACAATTCACCAAAAACAATTCACCAAAAAACAATTCCTCTTTAAATGTACCTACCTGACGAAATGGGAGATCATGTGACATGTTAGAAAATTCATACATTGTGATAGGGAGACATGGCCGTAAGACCTGGAGTTGAATAGCACGGGTTGCGTCTTGTCATTTTGAACCCCCAACACATTAGTGTACGGTATGTTCGCATTGCCCACCTTGTACTCAGCACTCCACCCCACAAAAATGTCTTGCTCCATTATTTTCCTTCACATTCGTACAAATAAAACATTCAATGAAACTGATGCAGTGGAACATTGGAAAAATGACTATGGAGTAGCAGGTTACATACTTGAGTCCCACAGATGTTTGAGTCTCAGGTCCTGACGAGACGTCACATCCTGAGTCTCGAGTCGAGTCGCAAGTGTTAAAAAATGTACCTTTAGGTACACATGAAACAAAATACAAAAAGAGAAGTTGTAAACAGACCGAGGGTCTAACTCTAGTATGACATAGGCCTTACGAAATACTTATGTACTCTCTCATCAAGCAAATATATTCCTTTGCAGCATTGGTGAATGTAAACGAACAAACAAAAGAAAGATTACTTCGGGTACCTCTTCATCAAGCAGAGGGAATTTCTAAGCTGAATGAAAGAACACATTCACACAATCCCTCCCCAAAGTCTCAACGAAACCTCCGTCTCAAGTTGCTCTTCTCTGGTGCCGCTCCAAGCTGCGTTGCCTCTGGATTCCAGTGTGATGCCTCGCAGAGCATGACGTCTGGCTGCGGGATATTTGAATGGAAGCCAAGACGCTCAAAGGAATCTGCAGGAAGAAAAAAAATCCTGGGTGCTGATACCTCGGAGAAAGCACAAAATGCCAGATGCAGCAAGGGCTGTGTAACCACGGTGCTCCAGGTGCATTGTGTAGTCTGTCTGTCTCTCCCTCTCTCTCTCTCTCGTCGAGCTCACATCCTCAGGGTAAAGAAATTCTCTAATACTCACGGTGCACTCTGGTTCCAAGAAAATACACTCGACTCTACGGTACAAAAGAATATAAACAAGATAATACAGTGGATCATATTCTTGTATTTATGTTTTGGATCAATGGGTGTGTGTGTGTGTGTGTGTGTGTGTGTGTGTGTGTGTGTGTGTGTGTGTGTGTGTGTGTGTGTGTCTGTGTAAAGGGAGTTAAAACATACAAGTTTGCTGACAGAATAAATAAAAACTTTCATATGAAAGATGCTTATAGTTTTTAAAAGAGTTCGTTTGAAGAAGCGTTGCCATACTTGAGGTTCCCATCTTAGCACTTAGCTCATTATGCTGGGATTCCAGGTTCAAATCCCACATGCTGTGTTCATTGTCCATTTCTACTAATGTCCTTGTAATTCTTGGAAAAGTACAAGGATGTGCTTACCATGCTGTATGAGCTCCTCTGTGAGCCTTAGATGCTTAAAAACGAATTAATCATCTACCTAAACTAGATGGCAGTGTGATAAATAAAAATTGCCAAAAGTTCTGTTGCGCAATATAATGTTGACGATTATTGCACACACTATTATTATGTATATTTCACCTGAGAGCTTACTTAGGAAGAGGATTGTCGAGATTACTTAGGAAGAGGATTGTAAATAATATTATATGGTAGTGTGAAAGACCTGGAGTGTGTAGGTAGATGAATATATATATATATTTGAGCAGGAATTTGCAATTTTTTTCATGGTGTCAGCGATAATTTGCGCACTCTTCACGTGGGATATATGGCATTGACCAGCGCTAGAAGATGGGTCCTCTGGCTTAACGTCCATTCGAGGGATTCCAACCCAGGCTACACAGGTCAAAGACAAGTGCACATTCCTCTAAGCTACACTGCCAGATCTATTGCTAATAATATTGAGTAAGGACCAGTAATGATTTTTGGTGTAACAGTAATCTTAACAATACAGTAAACTTTGCAGTCAGGATGATAAATAAATGTAAAATGCAAAATCTTCTAAAATGTTTATTTGCAATGTTCAAAACGATAACAAAAGATGCTTTAAAAAAGCTAATGGCCTAACATTTGATCAGACAAACACCAAAAACACAACACCAAGTGAAAAAGAAAACCCTCTTGATGTGTAAAAACTGAATAAATATTCAAAAGCGAGGGTGTCCAAGACCTTGGGTCCAAGAAAAATCAGACGCAATGAGGCATTCACAAAGTGCTTCCGTTTAGAACAGAGCTCAAATAAGAGAGTAAGGGAAAATAAATATGAATTCTATAGCAAATGACCGAGACGATAGAATCATCATCATCATAATAATAATAATAATAATATCAATTAAAAAAAACCTTCGAAATGCAAGGGTACAAATTGTCCATAACAAAAATAATTCACCTTGACATTTACAAAAAAACAAAGACAAAAAAGAACAAAAGTAAAAAGTTTTCACCAAAGCCTGTGAAGCACTTACTCGTGTGTACGAAGTCAATCCAAACGTAAATGCGTCATTCGTTTGGCAAGAAAACAAAAATGGAAAGAAAATGACAAAGGCCGAAGAAAACGTTAAATGAAAGAGCAGGGAATGAAGCACTGCATTTACAAGCATATCAAATATTGGAATGTTATAAAAGCATGAAAAGATCAACTTGCACAAAAAAAACACACCACCTATTATCTGACAAATAAAAGGAGGGAGCGGGGGTCGTTTTATTCAGATGTCACAGAGATAGAAATTATGCAAAAGTATTTGTACAGCCACCTATACGAATGTCCAGAGACATTTTTTCAAGATTTTAATTTTTTTTTATTTTTCATGTTCTCGGCCGTCAAACGACCTCACTTCGTGTGCAATATCTCTTCTTTTTTTAAATCCATTTTTCCGTTTTTTGGAGCTTCCATCGAAACGCGCTTTAAAAATAACCACCCAGTTTTGCACGCGCATTGTAGATTATCCTGCCAAATTAAAAAAATATACGATGGCAGCCTGTGTTAACCTATATGGTACCGATGAATGAATGTGTACTCTCTCTCAAAAAAGGAAAAGAAAAAGAAAAAACCGACTATTTCAAAACACGAGCCCAAATATGGACAGCTTAGTGCCAAGACACATGACAGCCACAGCAAACGACATCTGTCTAAAGAACTACGGGTTTATGAGCGATAGCGGGTTGAAACTAGTTTCGTCGACATTTGTAAATGCATGAAAACACCTAACAATACACTTGCCGTTTCAATATATAGTTATTAGAAACAATGACGTACGCTTTATGCGGCGTTTAAAGTCTCATACTGGAATTCTACCGGTATTTATTCATTTAAACCAACTGCGGATCACCTATACTCATGTTACATGTAAAATATCAGAACCCTAACATTTATCAAATTCACCAGGAAGAAAGAAAGAAACAAAAGGGGGGAAAAAAAAAAAGTCGGGTTTTTTTTTTTGATATTTTTTGTTGTTTTTTTTTCTTTTCATGCAGCACTCGTTTATTTTTTTATTCTTTTCTTCGAGTCAGACTTTGGAAATGGGCCATGCAAGAAAGCCCGACTCGACGAGCGACAGAGCCAGTCGCAGATCACCAACATCTATACGGTGCCATTTCTGGCTACTAAGTGCGTTCGTCGACAAGAATTGATATCGCCTGCAGTAAATGCAATTTTTGCTTTTTTTATGAACATGCTTCTTATTATTTTGCTCCCTGCACCGTCACAGCACGAAATTCAGTGCTCAAACACCTTCTTCTTGTGCTACTTTATTGTTCTTAAAGTGATAGTCTACAGCGTAAGTTATACTTTTAGGCATTGCAGTATTAAATCAGTTATTTCACGCGTGGTTTTACACTGTACAAGGAACACATTTCATGTGTTTCCGTTTCGACGTCGTCAGTGTGAACGAAAAGGCAGTATTGTCAGTTTTGCAAAGATTATTTCAGCCTTCCTCGCAAGTGACACTAGAAAATGAATTGCAAAGACCCTCACCCACACCCAGCCCCCCACCCCAATCTTGCAACACCACCTTTCTACCCCCCCCCCCCCTGCCAACAGACCCCTTACTCTCCTTACCGTCCCCACCCCAACAACCTGCCGCGGACCACGAAAAAGCTCAAAATCGCGAAGGAACTCATCAGTTGACCGGACGATCTCAGTTGACCGGACGATCTCGACGCTTCGACTGCTTACATGATCGGAAGGCGAAACGCATCGGGGGTTTTCAAGGCACTCACACTTTTATTTTTCAGAAATTTAAGGGGAATGGAAAGAAATAAAAGAAAAATAAAACTAACCATTATTTGCTCAAACAAAAGTGTTCCTACAATGCGGTGTTTTTTTTTTTTTACAGCTATTGTTCACTTAGATTTTATCTGAGCTTACGTTTAGCACACCTGAACAAAAATACAGGTGTTTGTGCCTTCTTGCAGAGGCCAAGGATTCCCCGACGCACAGAGGAAAGATTATTGCACAAGATAAAGGCGCGGAGTACAGCGTGCCTTGATTGTAAGCATTTACCACGACAGGACCGGGCGTCTTATACCAACGGTGCTGCAATGAGAAATAGTGTGCGTGGCATTCCACAGCCAAGAATTACAACAGTACCCCTCACTTATCCTTCACCCACCCCTCTCCCATACTCCCCCCGACTCCCGAAAAGAAACCTCTGATGGGAGTGGGGGGAAAATCTCTTAGTTACGAGGGGAATAAAACAAAATCAAAACAGGGAAAGGAAAAAAAAAAATCAGGAACTTTTATCCTCCTTTTATGTTGTTGTACAAGTTTTTTTTTTCTGAAAAAATAATGACTTTCCGATTCTAGTTCCCTGGTGGACAGAAGGTAAAGCAACTGCTCACCAAACTATGGCTGTGTACACCCTCTGTTAAGAATATGTGTGAAATGGGAGGGATCGAGAGTGTTTAAAGTATGGGGATTGAGAGAAGTGGTTGGTATGTTATGTTTGGAGCGGAAAAATCATAATAAGGACCTATTAATGGATGACGAGGATTTAAAAAAAACAATGGGAGAGAGGTGAATCGAAGAAGAATAATGACAGGCAGGCGTGTAGGCTCAGGCAGTGCGACCGTAGATCCAGAAGGTAACCACGACCTCAGCTGTGCTCGGTTTGTTCAGTTTTCACTGCATCCTCTGCCGAGATGAGCTGCTCGCCGTGCCATTTCTTCATGTGCTTCTCCAGTGTGCTGTACACAGAGAAGGGCATCTGGCAAATGTCACACTTGTAGATCTCTTTTCCCAGTTGCCCATGTGTCTTCATGTGGCGTGTAAGCTTGCTGCTCTGCGCGCATGCATAACTGCACAGCTCACACTTGTACGGGCGCTCTCCTGTGTGACTGCGTCGGTGCACCGTCAGGTTGCTGCCGTTCTTGAAGACCTTGCCACAGTATTCACAGGTGTCGCTGCGCCGTCCATCCTTGGAGCTCGACCGTCCCGATAGGTTTGGTGTGCTGTTACCACTGCCCGTGCCGCTCTGGCCTGATGTGATGCCGTCTAATAGCTCCCCAGGGGGCGTCGAGAAACGAAGGCTTCCATTCTCAGATGAATGCTCAGAGGACGAAGCAAAGGGTGAACGGCGTGAGTCCCCAAAGCCAAAGAAAGGGTCTTTTGCAAGTTGTCTGGAGGCAGCATAGCCCGCGAGCCACTGGGAATAGACATTCTCAGTGGGAAGAATGGGTGCCTGTGGCAACTCAAACTCCTTCTCCAGCTTGATTCGCTTTGGGTAGGAATTTATCATGTTTGGACTCATGATAGATTGGTTGCGAATAACAACTGCCGTACCAGGAAGCTGTCCGGGTGAGAAGGTACGGCCATTTATTGGGTTTGGTTCTGGTCGTTCAATATCCGACTGCCTGTTTTCTGGTCCATCGACAGTCCTTTCTCGTCGCCCCCGAATGTTTTCCAGCACTTGTTCTGAACTGCGCTGCTGTGGTAGCAGTGGCAGTTCACGATGACGTTTCCCGGCTAAAATCTGTTTCAGTGCTTCGCTATAGTGCTGCATTGGATTGAGGCCTACGCTGTCTATCATGTCATTCAATGCAAGTGGTTTTCGTTCTGCAGGCTTGCCATTCCGCTCGTGAATATGGGACCGCTCCATATCAAGACTAAAATTTGAATCTGATTGGCTTGGCCCACGCTCTTCTCCACCCAACTCCTCCTCTACCTCCTCCTCCTCTTCCTCTTCTTCTTCCTCCTCATTATTTTCACATTCATCATCACCTCCAAATTTTCGTGAGGTGCTTCCCTCACCTGTGCCAGGTTCTGGTGAGCTAGTGTCTGAGTGGCCATCCTCTGAATGGCCTGTACCCCCAGCACGTGATGGTGACGACAGAGCAGGGCATGTGTGTGTTTTCATGTGCCGCTTGAGTTTGGAAGCTTGTGTGCAGGCGTGATCACAAATAGGGCACTTGTAAGGCTTCTCACCCGTGTGGCTTCGTCGGTGCACAATCAAGTTGCTTTGGAACTTGAACGATTTCCCACAAAACTCGCATGATTTAGGTTTGTGCTGTGTTGACTGTGTTGATGTAGCTGGTGACACTGAGGATGGAGGTGGTGGAGGTGGGGGAGGAACGATGGGTGGTGGTGGTGGTGGTGGTAATGGAGGAGGAGGTGTCCCTAGAAATGGAGACTTGTTTCCACTTCCTGGGAAGGGTTGAAGGAGGCGTGGCAGAGCAGAGTGCCGCCCGGGTGACAGTGGAGGCGTCGAATTGGAGGTGCCAGCTAGTTCACGTAGCCTTCTTGAGAAATCCATGGGTAGTGGAGGTTCCATCGCAATGGAATTCAGGCGGAGGGCACGATCAAATGGACTCGGCGGGTGGGAGAGAGGGTGTTGGTGTGGGTGATGATGGTGATGGTGGTGGGCTGCTGCTGCTGCAGCCAGGGCCATGCTTTCTGCACTGAGGCAATCGAGGCGGTGAGGGTCAAGGAGGGGCCGGGGAACAGGTGGGCTGAAGAGTGGTGGAGTTGGTGGCAAACGGCCAGCAGGACCAGTGTCACTTAAGCTCGGATGATCTCGAAGCATGTGCCCTGAGAGGCGCAAGAAGCTGAAAGGGTTGGCATCAGGAAGGTGCAAACCAGGGATGGGTGGCGGCGGGGGTAGAGGCTGTGGATGGCCACTCACATCCGGTGGCAAAACAGCTGGAAGGATGATCCGATGTGATAGAGGACTGCCCCCATGGTTGTTTTCCAGGTAAATGCGGAAGCCGTGTGTGTTCTGGGCATGTTGGAGCAGCAGCCATGCACTGAAAAAGTGCTGTTTACATGTGGTGCACACGTAGTTCCCAGGTTCTTCCTTTCCTGCAGACGGCGGAAGAGGTAGGGAACAATAACAGTAAGTAGGGAAAAGTAAAATTTGTGTTACATCCAAACTGCACCTCTTCTGGTCATGCATGTTTCAATGAAAGGTGTTAAGATTTAAAATTGGTGTCCCCCCTACCCCCATACCTCCCTCTACCCCTCCCCCCAAACCCCATTCCCACTTTCATTCCAACTTCCTTCTTTGAAATGTCAGTCTATTACATTTATGTTTTCAACAGACCATGAGAAGTTTGTGGAAAATGCCATGGAGACTCAAACTTTTCACTGCTAATCGGAAACGGTTCACCCCCAAGAAAAACAAAGAGCGACAAAAGTACGTACACAAGATATAAGGAAAAAAAAAGAAAGAAGCTAACCTACATGAACCGCATACTGTGAAAACTCATTAAGATCATTTTCATGAGCTACTAAATCACATTTGAGAAGTGAGTTCTTTGGAAGGAACATTTACGGTCACATAGGCCCAAAGCAGTATTACCAGCCTTGTGCATCGCTTTTGCTTTAAGCATTCTCAGTTGTACAGCACACGTATGGCCGGGCCTGCAGATGTGGTTCAGGGTATATACATTCTACCTTGAACATATATAAATCTGATGGGAATCTCTGATCTCAGGGCGGTTGTTGTAAGATTGCATCAGTAAAGAGTTAAACGTAGTAAAGTTGTTTCGATCAGATCTTCTATTATTGGTAGTCTGCCAAACCAGGTCAAAATGAAACTGTATGTACACCAATAAATACACTGCTTTTCCTGTTGCAGATTGAAGTACCCAAGACTCCAGCTCTACGTGGCAAGTCCTGTGTCTATACTGCCCCCGAGTGCACCCCTCGGTCACTGCATCTAATGCTCTGCCACCAGCCCTGCCGTCTTGATAGGGAAAAAAAAAAAAACCTCACTCCTCAAATAAAAGAAGAGTCTTTTTACTCGGAAAAATATATTTATAGTTGCAAATATCCGAATTAGAAAATGCTAGACACCACCGAGTTAAGGTACGCAGACCAGGCTCAGGTCCACTAAGTGGTCAAAACATCAGACCTGAGCCTGGCCTTCTGGACAGCCATACTAGTTGGTGCTGCCTTTATTTTTTAACGCGTTACTGCACTCCTCTTGCAGTTCTCACCGACTCCTGAAAGAGGCTTCAATTGTCTTTTGGAAGCAAGGGATTGTCTTTCAAGAGTGGAGCACGATGTGTACCCGGAGTTGAGAAGCTGCATAGAATTCCAAGGCCTTCATCATTTCAACTCAAAGGAAATGTTAGCTATGCAGCACAGTAAGTGGGGCACAGGCAAGGGCACATTTGCATGGCGACCTCCACACGCATTTCAGCGAGCAATCTCCAGTCATGTTACCGACCAACAATGCAATTAATTCACGAAAATGAGGAGATGCCGCAAAACAACAGGAAAGAAAAATAATTTCAGGCCACAATTCCATCTTGCCGGAAAGATTAAGCACATCCGATGAAATCATTTTGATCTAATGTTAAAGAGCTTGTTCGAGAACATTGTGCGACGTCTAAAACAATGGTGTCTGTGACGACATACCGTATGACAAAGGATTGCAAGGCCCATGCACAGGTGCTGGTGGAATAAAGTATTGTTGCAAGACACAAACATTTATAAACTTGGTTGGGCATTTTTGTGTGAAAAAAGAACAAGGGGATGCGCGAGACGAAAGCAAAGCATGAAATTACGAGATGAAACCATTGGGGAAACAAGAAGCCCCTGAAATTGCAATCATACATTGGAAAGGGATGCGGATGCATTTTGACAGCTTGCTACAAAAGCGGCTGCATTCCATGAATGATGAATGTAATTACTTTTTCCACTTAAAGCTTCGCTGCGCAGGAGTGCAGAAGCTCGAGAGAAAGTGCCCTCAGACTCGCAGCACTACAGATGGGCCTGGCCAGGTCACATGAGGCCCAGAGTGAAGGCTCAGGGGCACGCAACTTTTAACAGCCTCAGAGCATAATACACGCAGACCAACAGGGAAATATTTTCACGCTCGCCAATATTTCAGCACAATATGTATCACATAACGGGGCGTCTGGGAGACTTCAAAAGGAGATGTATGCACCTTGGCTTCACAAGGTCGTGGCCAAATGGTGAGGAGACGAGCGGCATTAAACTAACTTCATTCCCTGGACAGCATTACACTGTCAGGAAAGCCCTTCAAGGGGATCGTCAAGAAAGCCCATCAAGAAAGCCCTACAACTTTTATGTATGATTGGCACATCTCCAGAAGGATGAGCGACCGGTGCTTGCCTCCACACGTTTCTCCAACACAAATACATGAATTTAAGGTTGAAAAGGCTCTGATGCATCAAACGTACGTGCTCTATGATATATGGACAAGGTGATTGGCCAATTGGGCACCTTTCGTTGTGATATTCCGTTCACTTGATCTTTTCAATGGATTCACATCAACATGCCAAAATATTATGAAATTCATGTGACGACATCACTTAGGTGTCTCGGGTCTACGGGTCCTCCGCAGAAATTACCCGGACATTCACCAAGTTAAAAAGTCCACCATATTTAGTCCTCTGCATGGTCTATATTGATCTGAGCCAATCACCTTCTGTACACCAGGAAGGTGTACGCTGAACAATGAACATACACCAGCATACACAAGAGCTCCTACTGATGGAACTCCACTATTACAACCTTACTGACAGAAATTGAACCGAAGAGCAAACAGGACGGATGTGATTCTGTCAAACAAATCCACATATCCTTATTTTTTCTTGCATCTTCCATGTAGTACCATACACATCCAAGGATACAGTATAAGGAAACCTAAATGAGGCCTTTCGGCCCATCAAGACCGTGTAATCTCCACATTGCTGAGAATACTGGGACACAACACAAGCCCAGTACACCTTTTTTTCTTCTAATTAACTACAAATTCCTAAAAGACATGATCCACATGCAAAACAATTGGACATCTACAACTTGAACACATCACAATTCAGTCACACATGGCGATTCTTAAGATATAGCTACCATTCCTGCCAATATCCCTGTAACCCTCTACGCCCATTGCTTCTAAGTACTTATACAAATCCAGTTTAAACCTATCAACTGTCCCTGCTGTTCCCACCTTCCCCACAAGACCATTCCATGCGTTCACAGCTCTCTGTGCAAAATACCCCCGCCTCGCTTCTGTTCTCACTTCCTCTTTATCACTCTCCAACGATGCCCTCTGGTTCTGCTAAAGTCCATCTTGGTAAAACAAAAATGATATTGCGTATATTCTATATAACACCATTCATTATCCTTAAGCAACACTCAAAGATCCCCTCACAATCACCTCCTTTCTAATGTTTAAAGCTCTGCAGATCTCCTTCAATCACTGCTTGTAACTTAGTCTATCTGACTCTACAATATTATTTTCTTTGCAGGAGTAAGGCTCATGGAAGAGCAAGGTAGATCTGGCAGTGGGAGAAATGTCAAGGGAATGAACAGGATACAAGGCAAGGAAGGAGGGTAGGAAACACTAAACCACCGTTTAGAGGCCATTTTTCCCCGCAAAGCGGGGGTTGGCCTTTTTCGGGGACCGTGGTTGTTGTTGTTTTTTGGTCCCCTTTTTGAAGCAATGTTTTACGGCCGGATGCCCTTCCTGCCGCCAACCCTGTTTGTCGCCTTTTTACGACGCACAGGGAATTACCAGTGAACTGGTACTCAATTAGCCGACCTCGGAAGGATGACAGGCTGAGTCAACCCCCCTGGCGATAATTCAGCGATCGACCGGGATTCGAACCCAGGATCCTTGGTTATCCTAAGCTCGCACCCTAGCCGCTAGCCCAACACCAGGGCTTGGGTAGGAAAACCAGGGTAGGAAAGGTAGGAAACACCAGGGCCAGGGTAGGAAACACTGAAACTAACAAATAAGATGGATGGCTTAGGTAGGGTTAATGGGGGTAATAAAGATCATAGGTCAGGATGGAGGGATGACACTAAGTTGGGGATTCCCCCCAGCGCTTCAAGCAAGCAATGCTTGCTTGAAGTCCTACAGGAAAGAGACAAAACACCCTTTGGAAGGTAGTTCCATAGACGGGAGAAGCGATGAATAGAAGAGTTGAGGTGTGCAGTCAGTCAGGATTTTGGAAGTTTAACCAGGAGGGTGTACTGGAAGAACACATGCATCCTGGAGTTGTTGGGAAAGGTCGGGTAGTTGGGGAAGGAGAGACCAAAGTAAGCAACGTTAGAGGTAAAAAAGCAGTGAGAGCACAGACCAAGTCTGATAGCTCCACACTGGACCCTCTCAAAGGAAACTATATCCTTCCACAGATGTGGCGACCAAACCTGACTAAATTTGTCGTGATTTCGAAAGAACTTTGAAATCGTCCTCATTAAAATTCTCAAAAAGTTATTTGCACTGCCTTGGGTGGGTGGAAAACATACAGCAGCTGAAGATGAATGTATAGGTGGGGGCTACGATATCAGCCTTTTGTTTTGTCATTTCTTGGTGCATGCATAATGATCTAGTCAGTGACACAGCAAAGAATAACTAATTAGTGAGCCCAACAATGAAGTTTATATTGAGCACAATTACACTCTTTACAATTAATGCAGACTCCCCCTTTACCTCCCCTATGTCTGTCCGTCTCTCCGTCTGTCCGCACACGTCAGTCAGTTTATTGATCGAGGAACAACTTAATTTAAATTGAATGTTATATATTGAACACAAATCGGATCATGAATTTGAAAACAAACTTGCCAAGTAACAGTGCTTTGGCTCGGAATTCTTCCCGATCACACATGCGCAGAGGAGTGAGATACCAGCCGTATTTCTACCATGTCTGCCTGCCTGGCAGTCAAACAAAATTGAAAACCATTCCAAATAAGAAATATACTGTTTAACGATGTTATAAAGGACACAAACAACAGGCATGAAGAATTAATTATTTTTAAATCTTACAACAGAGATTAATTTTTTTTAAATTTAAATCTTAGTTTTTTAATTTTTTTTAGTTTTAATCAACAGGCATGAAGAACATGAAGAATTTATTTTTTATTAATTTTAAATATGACCTTTACAACCTTTATTTTATTTAAATTTAATTAGATATTTGACGACTGGAGAAGACAAATCACCTTCTTAACACGACCTGGAACCTCCAGGTTTGCAGTACTTTGACATGTTAAATAAGGAGGTGTATAATACTAAACTTTGTACACTTTAAATAAGGAGGGAGAGCTAGACTTATGGACTATTTTTTAAACAATCTTTAAAATCATTGTTAAATTTAAATGGAAGTATATACTTGAACACTGCATGGGGTAACAGGTTTTATGAACTCTCTAGTTTGTTCTCTTTTTGCTACTTGTACCATTCAATAAATCATATGAGGGAGGTACTCACAACAGTCCAAGTTATGCCAGCAGTTTGCTTCGATATTTTATCAATACCTATGTAGATAAAATAATAATAAATTTTTTTATTATTATTTATATATGAACCTCATTATACTTATTTTGGAGTTTCTGGGGACTTTTGGAATATATCGTTAGTAAAACTTTTTTGATATCTCATTTGATATTTTAATTCGTGAAAGATTCAGAACTTTGTACTAATCCACTTTGTGCATCTTTCTCTTCGAAATAAATTCTCATGAAATCCGATGCGATTCTCAACAGATATTCTCAATAGACACGACATATCTCATGAGAAGGCATTGAAGATTTCCGTAAGCGGTATTACATGTGTAAAGTCACACAAGCTACAAGAATCTTGTTGGAATGTGGAATCTAAAGTTGCAAGGTGGAAACTAAAGCTGTTAATATCAGAATCTCATACGATAAGGCTGAGAACAAGAACTGTTGCTTTTATTATTCCGTGCCTCTCCATGTTCTACCACCTCTTCTCTGGTCTAGCTCTAGCCCTCTGCTATCTCAACTGTCCCTAGCTCTGACAGAATGTATGGCAGGTGTTCTTACAATAACCCCAGGCAATTCCCTTAAAGAAACCATCTTCTTTGGTATGTAGCACGAGGTTGCGGGGCAGAGTCATTGGCTGAGGGCACGGCTGTGCCGCTGATGCGATGCCCTCTGCTGGTTAGCGCAGGAATTTGGAATTTGGCCATAGTGCCGGCAATAGCTCACCTACACTTCACGAAGGATCTTTAACATCCACCAACAAATGTTGGAAGACTGGACCCCATTTAATGTCCATCTTCGGAACTGCACACACATTGATGAATGACCCTACCTGTGAAACAACGTTGTGGCAGTTTATAGCTTGGTTCGGATTCTAACCAAGGCTAGATAGCTTAGAGGCGAATGTGCCTACCTCTCGGCCATCCTGTCATGTACCAAAATCCAGATTTACTGCTCTTTTGTTGCTTTTCTTTCTCCAGTAGTGGAACCGCCTTTCTAAGGGTGTTCAATCACTCTGGGTTCCTTCTGTGGCTTCAGGCAGGCAGTGCACCATATCTCATGTCATCCCCCATCCTTACCTATGATTCTTTCTAACCCCATAAACTCGACCTATTATCCAATCCTCTTGCAGGTTACTGTATTTCATCCCTTCCTCTCTCTCCCCTTTCCTATTCATTAATTCCCTTGCCTGTTGCATCCGCCTTTGGCCATATTTCCCCACTTGCGGTACATTGCATTTTTATCCTCTAACCACACTCCTTCATGAGCCTAGATTTTGTCTCCAAAAAAGGAAGTTCAAAATGATTTGTGACCTTTATATCAGCACGTGATCTCAGTATAATAACATGCCTTTGGTGTACAAAGTTTAGACCTCTATGCTCTCCAGCCTGGGGATGAATCCTGACCTAGCTATAAAATGGCATCCTGGTGTTTCACAGGCCAAGTGATTCATCAATGTGTGTGCCGTCCCTCTGATGGATGTTCAACGGGCGTCCCATCTGCCAGCATTCGTTGGTGGACGTTATAGATCCCACGGTGTCCTTCGCGAAGAGTAGGCAACCTATCGACAACACGATGAACAAATTCCAAATTCCTGCCTTAACCCTAGGCAAACGTCAGGCCTACAAGCTTACTCTGGGCAACCTCACAATAACTTGAGAATAATTGTGCTGTTAAACAAGAAAAAGACTAACAAAGTTTAAAATACAGCCCAGGGTAACACTGTGCCATATGTCTTGGCTAGTTACTTTAGGCCCATTCTGACTGCATATTTTTGTTCAAATAAGATAAAGAGGTCTCCCAAGATGGAGGATCTATACCTTACCTACATGGACATTCAAGCTTCCTGCCCAACTCAGTGGTAGGTTGGACTTCTTAGCTGGGATGGTAAATTTCATCACACATTTCCAAAGTACCTTTTTTGTCATCGCGGAGCGGTGAAATGGCAGAAGTGTCTTAATCATGATTTCAAATGTGCGTTGATGATGTACATCTTGAAAATCACTGCCAGCTACTTTTGTCTCAACATTTAGTAACTAAACCTGGCCCATAATCAAAAATGCTTTTCCTTCAATTCGCTCAAACCTCATGCGACCACGATGATCTTGCGATCACAGCGATGGTCAATACATGAAATGAAGCGACTAATGTATGTGTGATGTAATTCCCTTAAACAAACTTTCCTGGATGGAGAGGTGCTCTCTTGGATGGACTTATTGTCCAACTTGGCTAGCTCAGCTTGAACGATGTACAAACATGCCAACTGTTTCCAGGATGTTTAAGTCTCTCTCCCAGAGTAAGGAAAATCAGATTTTCTGAGAAAAGGTTAAAAATAAAACCTTGCAGTTGTAGCTGCAAACACACTGTACCACAATGTACCACTCAGCATATGCTTCATTATGTCACTCATTCGGATGCAGCAGATGGCTCCTGGTTGCATCACTTCTGCTGGCTCCTCGTTACGCTATGATGATGGAGCTTCCTCTTTAAGGGAAGCAGAAAATGGCCCGTTCTTTGACGTCCATCAGAAAATGCCGGAGGATTATTGCCACTACTACTTCTTCAACGGCAACAATTCTCCCACCTTCTTGTGGGGTTGTCAGGGGAAACCTTCTGGCTTGTCTTTCATGAAGTGGCTGGCCAAACCTGATATTCGAATGAAGATGGCAGGAATTTGGAATTTGCTCATGGTTCTGCCGATAGCTCAACTACTCTTCACGAAGGACACCACTATGGGGACGACACACACCTTGATTAGTCTACCTGCCTGTGAAACACCAGGACCAGGATGACAGTCTCTAGCCAGGTCAAGATTTAGATAGCTCAAAGGTGAGTGTGCATACCTATTTGGTGTCCAAATGCTGGCATATGTGACCCTGATGCAACGCTCCGTAGCACTGTTCCGATATTTTGTAACAGGGACAGGAATCGAATCCATAATAGTGCAATCACAGGTGGGTGCACTATCGCTGCAGCTATTATGCCATTCTAGAAAATTCTAGAATCCACAAGAATGTTCAGTAACCTGTGTCATAAAGACAAGTGCGCTGTACACATCACGGTAATGAAAACTATCTGGAAAAGAAGCATCACAAGTCATGTTGGAAGAAAACCATATTCCTTTTACAGGCTAAGTCACATATGCGTATTTTCTAAGGCAATTCTCTTACCGTGCCAATTTAGCGAACATGCAGTCAATCACGCCACACACATCTGACAATGAAATAAATAAATAAAATGAAACAATGAAAGCTAAAACAACATTTGAAGGGAATGATGAATACAAAACACAGGCAGAATAATATTCGGATTCAGGTGGCCATTGGAATAACAATTGCCACGCGCCAGTCGAAGAGCAGCGGTTCAAACGTGGCACATCACAGCGTAATACAAGATAAACTGAAGACCGGCGCTCTTACATATTCATGAAGGCTGATTTACAGGAAAGAAAATCTTCACGTTTTCATACCTTAACATGTGATACTGCCATTACAATAACACGAAAGTAATCAAAGAAAAGCTGCCCGCATTCCAATGCGGGCACAATTCGTGTGCAAATGGTGGCGAAATGATTGTCGTTCAAAATGATATGGAAATAAGGTGAAAAAAAAATAGATGCGAAACCGTTGGCCAGACAGGAATCATATAGAGGGGGCTGGGAGGGGGCGAGACCTGATAGGCACAGTGTACTGAGTGGAAATTAGCCCGATAATCAGCAAAGTGAAAGCACAGATAGGCAAACAAGCCCATGAATGAGCAATGAAAACGAACATGCTCTCTTTATGTGCACAAGCAGGGCATGGAGAGTTAATTGCATTTGCTTTATTGGCATATTAATGGCATGGGGTCAAGTCCGCGGTTCATTAGGCACCGTGTCTAGGGCCGCAAACATTTGTCTGGCAGCGCCAGGAACTGTGTTGTCATTTATCAACATCCTTGCTGTAATGGAGGTGGCCTAAGAGGCCAGAGAAGATACGATTCACGCGATGCCACCAGACGACCAAATTCCTTCTTGCTCGTGCGAGCTCATAGGTGTTTGAACGTTGAGCGACCCTAAGGTAAGGTGTCATGCCTTGCGCGTTAACACTACCTCCTATCCGCGTAGCGAACAAAAAAAAACTTTTCATGCCGAGTTTCAAACAAACAAACTTTTTTGTCATATACCTGTTTATGCACTAAAAAGCTCAACATTTGGCTTCGCATGTGATACAAAAAAGAAAAAAAACAAATGTTATACCATGTCATCTGCAAATCTCATGAGATGGCATGTTGCCAGCTGCTCCGCATCTTCATGGATTCAGAAATGTCTAAATTGGTAATTATCCAAATATTCTTCTGTGTGCTCTCCCCCTGCTGCTCCTCCACTATTTCCATCCTCTCGCCTTCTCATTCCTGCTCAACATACAACATAACTATATACAGGTATTCATTAGTTTCCGATCCTAATCATAAGTCAGGAGGAACGTATTTATGGAGTCGTGTTCCACCTTAAAAAAAATATCCTTTTTTAAAACAGGTGTTAAAGTTCATGGTTGAGGAGGCTGGCAGGGGATTAAGGAGAGGCATCTGCACAAGAATTCAAGGATGGAGCTCACTCAGCATAGGCTAACACTTGGAAGTGAAAAAGGAACCGGTTCTCAGTGGGTGTAGAAAGGCTCGGAGGTAGAAATGGAAGAGACCATGAAGTGCTGACAGAAATCAGATTTGAAGGCCTGGAGGAAACAGTACGTCACTACGGGCTCCTTAAGACGGGAGGTTTTGAAGTATTCATTTGCCACAGGGAGGGGATTTATTCCACATTGTTTATTTATTTATTGCACATTTATTGTACAAAATGACCGGGAAGATGAATTCCGTGTTTTTAAATGGTCAATAAAATTAGTCTCAAGTCCAAAGAGAGCTTCACCTGTGAGAGAAGGTGGAGAGGAAAAAAATAGAGGTGACTGTGAAGATCATACTTGGGGTGGATGACAAGGCAAGGGTTTCTAGTTTAATGTGTACGACCTAGGTGGGGCAAGGCTTTGGGAGAGAAGTGAGGGTCTGGAAAAAGCAAGACCAGAGGAGAGATGATAAAGACCGCAAGGCCACCAACCTTCCTGCAGTAAGTGAGAAGCAGACATGCAGAATCAGTCTCGCATTGCGACATGCCAATGACACAGAGGGCCTTAAGACTCCACAGCAGTAAAACAAAAGACGAAAGCTTTGTACGCCATTATTAGAGGAAGAGACCTGAGGACAGATTTAGCCCTGCAATGATGATTCCAAGGTGGCGGCCAGCTCCGGAAGCCAGATTGGAGACTTTATCTTCCCAAGACAAGTTATATCTCATCATGAGGCCCAGGGGTTCTGTATATCTACTGATGAGTGATGACATAAATACATTGGGGCTGCCATTGTGGAGGGACAAAGTGCTGCAAAGTGGGGAATTCCTACATTAAAGTCATGAAGTTCCAGGTCGATGGACAGTTGCCTAAATTCTCTAGAATAGCAGAGAGTGATACTGTCTCACCCTGCATAGTGGAGTATTGAACAAGAACGCTGTCACTTCCTGAACGATACCTTGAGGGATGCCAGCCTCGAGAGGTAATTGTGGGAGAGAATGTCATCCAAAGCGACCTGCTGCTTGCTATCATGGAGGGAATCTGATAGCCAGTCCAGAAGGGGATCCCAGATAACATTACCTGACACTTTCGAGAGCAGAGGGAGCCAGACAGTAGTTGATGCTCAGGAAATGTCCGGTGAGATGGTTCTGAGATCTTGTGTCGACATCACGATCATCCTGTTGACTTGAGCAAAAAACCAAACTCATAATCAGATATCACATTGTTAGTCTTGCCGTCCATTAGGATGATCATTTCTAACATTTTGTTTATGATGGAGAGATGGAGTACCAATCTGTCGTGAAGAAAAATTAATTTTGGTAAATTAACAACTTTCCGTGATGCAGGTAGGTAATCCTCACAAAAAGACCTGGAGAAGAGCAGAGGAGTCGACAGAAGAGAAAAACTAGGCTTGAGGGCAAACATGATAGGTTATATCATCTGAAAGTTCACAAAGGTACACCACGTAAGAGCCATGGGAAGTATAGTAAAGCTGACATTTCAGGTGTGAGATCTTCATCGAAAAAAAAAGAAAGCTAAAACTGTCCATCGATGCAAATCGACAAAAGCTGTAGCAAAGTATTCCCTTGAGGGATAAGCACCGATACCATCGGGTGCAGAAGCAACGGAGGAGTCGTGATTGTCTTGTAATGTATCCAACTCGGTGGGAGGGAAGCTCACATATTGGAGGGAGTTTACCGTGAGGTGGAGTATGATGGATACAGGAAGAGAGGGATCTGGGACCTTGGACTTTTCCACAAACAGATGGGAGGAAAGGTGTAACTGATTTTCGATAATTGCCTAAGCACATGCATCAATGAGTAATGCCAGCCTCGACAGAGGGAGAGCATGGGAGAAAATGTCACATTACAAACGACGGGATAGCTGGAGGAAATGATGAAGATGAGATAGGAGAATATTGGAAAATCAGCCACAGGTTGTCTATGTCCAGGTATGAAGAGAGTAGACCAGTCCGTGGAAGATATGGTGGCCTGCAGGCCAGACCGATCTGTCGGATGTCTCTGTGAAACATGTCAGCACCTGGGTGATTCCATGAAGCCAGCCTAGTGAAAGATACTTTCAAGTGGACATGATCTCAGAAGTCAAGGGGAGCTGAGCAAGAGCAGGAGAGGTTGGAGGGAATTTGGACATGATAAAGTCTAGCAGAGAGGAGGAAACATTAGGAGAAACATGGGTGGCAATCTAACAGATTCTAAATCTAAAGCCTGAAATGTCACACGAGGACTTGGACGCAAGTTGCAACACCATGGCCAGTGGTTTGAGATCTGAAGTGAGGCCAGATAAAATGGTGGTGCTTGACATCACCACAGGTGAAGAAATAAATATCTGGTGTGGGAGGACAGAAAGGAGTCAAAATTGACAGACAGGGTCTCACACACAGAGTTGCTATAGATGGTAGTTGGGTGAGCAGTAGACAACACTCAAAAGCAAGACATTGTTGGGGTTAGACACATTGATCCAGTGACAGATATTTCATGGGGATTGTGGAGGTTAGTGGTTGGAAGTGGGCAGGGGAGTTTCGGCGAGGGCTATGGGGATGGGAGCTCCTGACATAGACAATAATATGGATACGTGCAAGAGCACTTGATACATCAAAGTGTGCAAGGACGAACCTTGCAGTGAGGTGAGTGAAAGTGGGTTTTTCTGTGACAGAAAGGTTTCCTTTAGAAGATGATATCTGTGAAGTTGGTGGCCACCTCAAGGGTGAGACCAATGATGTTGCAATGTGGTGTTCTGATGGTAGTAGTCCAGAGAGGTATGGTTGCATGAGCACAAGTGAGGATGGGGATATGGATTCCAGGTGCTAGGGGATGCAGGTGGCATTAACCAGCCAGATAGGGTTGAGAGAGAAGGTTAGACCTGGGTGTCTACAATTTCTCATCATCATTGTCATGTACCATGCCCTATGCAGAGCGTTGGTGCAGCCAAAGCAGTTACTAGGCCACAATCCTGGTCAGGTCGCCACTCTGACTCAGGACGTCAGCGCAGGAAGTTGGAATTTGTTCATGGTGCTGGCGTTGGCTCGCCTTCTCTTCACGAAAGACACCGTGGGATATTTAACCCAGACTGAACAGCTTAGAGGCGAGTGTAGACAGACAGACAAACAGACAGGTGAAAACATCATCGATGCAAAACAGAAAGAATGCTCGGAGAGGTCAATGGACAGCCAAGGAAGAATATTGGAGAGAAGGGATGAGAGAAAGATAATAAGAGAAGGTGTGGAGGTTTGAGGAATTGAAGAAAGACAGCGTGAAGAGCAAAATGGTGTTTACATCATATTACTTATTAAGAGAGTATAAGATAGATGGAAAAGAGTATGGATGGGGATGGAGAAGAACGACATATTATATATACTAGCAACGGTACCCGCCCTATGGGTGGGGCTTCAATTGGGAGGCCCAAATGAAAAGGCAAAATATCAGAAATTGAAGGCTTTTTATTTTTATTTTAAACGATTTATATAAACATCCAGTTAGGTAGGTCTCCTATCTCCTATCTCCTATCACGACCTTCTCCTCTCCTCTGACGCTGGCAACCTCAACATTCTCATCCTCCTCGACCTCAGCGCCGCCTTTGACACCATCGATCACACCATCCTCCTCACCCGACTTGAAACCACCTTTAACATTACCGGCACTGCCCTCTCTTGGATTAAATCATACCTCTCTGACAGACGTCAGTTCATCTCCATCAATAACTGCAAATCCCCTACTGCTCCCCTCCCCCAAGGTGTCCCCCAAGGTTCAGTTCTTGGCCCCCTCCTCTTCATCCTTTACCTGTCCCCCCTCGGTCACTTAATCCGCCGTCATGGTCTCCAATTCCACTGCTTCGCCGATGACATCCAGCTTTTCATCTCCACCAAGTCCATCTCCACCGCCACCCACTCTATCCTGACAAACTGCATCACTGAAATAAAATCCTGGCTTCAAATCAACTTCCTCAAACTTAACTGTGATAAATCTGAAATAATCATCATTGGCCCAAAAACGCTCACCAAGTCCACCCATAACTTTGCCCTCAACATCGACGGTTTCCCAGTATCCACCTCCCCTCACATCCGGAATCTTGGCATCATCTTTGACCAAACCCTCTCCTTCGACAAATACACTAAACAGATCACAAAGACAGCCTTCTTTCACCTGAAAAACATCGCCCGTCTCCGTCCATCCCTCTCCTCCGTGGCTGCAGAAACCCTCATCCACGCCTTCATCACTTCCCGTCTGGACTACTGCAATAGCCTCCTTTATGGTTCACCCTCAACAATCACCAATAAACTCCAATACATTCAGAACTCCGCTGCCCGTCTACTCACCCATTCCCGGACCCGTGACCACATCACCCCCGTCCTTTACAAGCTTCACTGGCTCCCCATCTCCCAGAGAATCCAGTACAAAATCCTCCTCTTGACCTACAAAGCCCTCCATAACCTGGCCCCATCCTACCTGGCTGACCTCCTCTCCAGACACACTCCCACCCGCAACCTCCGCTCTGCTGGTACCAACCTCCTGACCCCCCCCCATCCAGACCAAATTTAGATCCTGGGGGGACAGGGCCTTCTCCATCGCTGCTCCCACCCTCTGGAACTCGCTACCTCACACCATCAGAGACTCCTCCTCACTCACCACATTCAAAACATCACTCAAGACCCACCTGTTCAACACTGCATTCAACATTTAACCCACAGCATCTAACCCCTGACTATCTCCTCTCCTTCTCCCTCCTTTGTGCTTTGAATATTTCCCTATTGATTCTTCTTTTTTTGCAATTGTTTTTATGTTTTGCTATGCATTTTGTTTTGCACTCTGTCAAAGCGTCTTTGGGCTTCCTGAAAAGCGCTATATAAAATAAATGCATTATTATTATTATTATCCGTTAAATCATATCACACGCAAATCGTCAAAATCTAAACAGTATTTGTAGAATTTCAATAAAAGCCACATCACTGTTCATATCGGTAAATATTATTCCATCGTGTTTGGAAAAACTGGAAAATTGGAAAATTGAAAATTGGAAAAAAAATTGGGAAAACAATAGAGCCTATTTTACTCCAGGGGTCCCAGGATTATAAACCACCTTTATAGGCCATTTTACCCCGCAAAGCGGGGGTTGGCCTTTTTCGGGAACCGTGGTTGTTGTTGTTTTTTGGGCCCCTTTTTGAAGCAATGTTTTACGGCCGGATGCCCTTCCTGACGCCAACTCTTTTTGCCGCCTTTAACGACAAACAGGGAATTACCAGTGAACTGGTACTCAATTAGCCGACCTCGGAAGGATGAACAGGCTGAGTCAACCCCCCTGGCGTTAATTCAGCGATCGACCGGGATTCGAACCCAGGATTCTAGGATCCTAAGCCGGCACCCTAGCCGCTAGCCCAACACCAGGGTTACCAGGATTACCCACCCAAAATTTCGTTGCGATCGGTTCAGCCGTTTTTGCGGTACCTGGGAGCAGACGGACAGACAGACGGACAGACATTTGGTGAATTATATCGTAAGATTATACATAAAGAGAGAGAAGCTGATAGTGGCAGGCTATACAGGCAAACGATGTGTAATGTATTATATCACCTGGACGAGTGACACTACAACAAATGTACAAAGCCTTATGGGAGCTACAGGTACAGAAACACATATGGGTACATAAAATGTTTTACAGTGTTAATAGGAGCCATTTAAAAGAACAACAGGTAGATACAAACATTGAATCTGATCAACTGGTTCTAACCCTTGTAAGAGCATCATGCACTTGCTGTCAACTCACTTCGAACTTTCATTTGCAGAATTGGATAATGAGGTTCAACTTAATTACTTTTGAGCCTGGAATTAAGTTATGTTGGCCAGAAGTTGACAAAGTCAGTGCCAGCATAAAACCATTACAATTTCATTTTTGTAAATTGGTTCAGACATTCTAACGTCCTATTTCGTTACCTAACGCTGTACGTGGCTGTACCTATTTAGCGCTAGTTTTTTGTTTTTTTTTGGGGGGGGGGGGGTTTGGATACAAGATCGCGGCTCGTGTAAGAGCTAACATCAATCACAAAAAAAAACGGACACACAAAACATACAAAAAAGGGAGCGGGAGACAAGATGGGGAGAGAGAGGGAAGCACACAAATACAACAGTAGAGAACAGGGACATCGGGAGATCTGTGGGAAGGAGAGGACTTGGGGCCACAATCGGCAAACCTGATAAACTGCATAATGCATTATCCTTACTATGAACTCCTGTTTGGCAACGCTGTGGATCATAGGTCTTGGAGATGCAAACGAGAACTAACAGCCTAACACTTAATGGTCCCTAGGGCCTTCTGCTCCAGCCCTCCAGCACAACGATCATGCACTATACGGGTCATACATTTAATGATTAGATAAATAAATAAGGAGATGAAGCACATTCGCTCTGTGGAAAAACCAGGACAGGCGTGTCAGCACGCTTATAGAAAGGGGTCAGGGTGTGCAACCTTCAGCTGGTAGGAGACGAGTCCATTACAGGCATTACGATCGGCAAGACCGTGTCGATATGTAAGGGTTTTCTGGTTGAACAAGGTGAGCATCTCATGGCAGGTTGCTGGGCAGAACGCCAGCTTTCCCATCAATAGGTGACCTGCAAAAATGTTCTGAGCAGTTGCTGAGACATAGAGCTTACTTTAGCAAAATGAAAAAGAGACATCTTCAGACTAATGCTTATATCCTTCTAGCAGTATGGTAAAATGGATTTGTACTATGGACTGCAGGTGTGCCACTTCATTCTGAACTCCCCAAAATCCCACCTGTGTAACCCCATCAAAGTGAGACAATGTGGTACGCAAAGTGCACGTTGAACCTCACCTTTACTCAAAAGTTACATGATGTACATAGCTCATATCTTCTTGTACTATATCTGGAACGAAATTTTAATCCGAGACACTGGTCAGCGCGCATTATGAATTCGTCCTGGCTTTGGAAGTATTCACATAAATCTTCACGAGATGAAAAAAAAAAAAAAAAAAGCTTCCAAAATGGAAAAATCCAAATAAGAATCACCGAGTTTTAAAATGGAAATCATACTGGCAGAATGAATTATACATATTTCATAAAGGACATGGATATTTAATGATCTTGGATGAGCAAGAGGGCATTTGTTCTTATACAGATGCAGTGGCCTGTAGTCGAAGAACTTTTCTGTCAATGGCTTAGATTTTGCTTCCCAAGCCACCAGCTGCTCATCCCTTGTCAGGGTCAGTGGATCCGTAAATTACAGCCGTGGGAGCTCACTCAGAACTCCAAAGGCAAGAAAATCCAACTAGGTTCGAAAAGGCAAGACAAAGGTGAAGGCCTGCGGTGGAAGAATGACCCGATGGGCTTGTAATTCCGTATTTGTACAATAATGGGAGCTCGGTACAAGTGTACGGGTCCATGGGATGAAAAGAAAAATTTATTAAAATTATTAATTAAATAAACATACTCCAATTGCAAAGAAGAGGATGACTTCAATTACTGAGTATTCTTTATTCTTGGGCCAAAATGATTCTGACGCATTCCCTTTGTCATTCATGCTCTTGTTGAAATTGTTTTACGATACACAAAGTTGTTACCCCATGTCTGCGAAGCGAAAATCTGGGTTAAGCAATTGGGTTCACTTTGTCTATCTGTCCATCTACAAAATTGAAAATCATTCCAAAGAGGAAACTTACTGTATTTAAGGATGTTATTAAGGATACAAACAACAGGCATGAAGAACTATTGTAAGGTGTTAAACGAGGGGGTGTAAAAGAAGCTGCATCGATGGGGGTAAATTTGAGGATTTTTTTTTATATAACCTTTAAAATTTTACGTTTTGGCACTTTCGAAACCATTCCGTTTAGCAGTATTTGGACAAATTATTACAGCAATTTACATCATCACAACCAATCACATTTGCCGCTCACAGATTTTGCTCATGTCCGTGGTTCTCAAGACTGCGCGGAGTATGGTGTTCTATGAACTCTCTAGTTTTATATTGTCTCAGGCTGGAAAAATACTCCCAGGTTTAAAATCCAAATTGTTAGATAACTTCTAAGTCCCACATCAAAATATTTTTTTCTCTATAGCCTGGTGTTGGCTTAGCGGTTAGGGTGCTGGCTTGGGATCCCAGGATCCTGGGTTAGATTCCCGGTTTATCGCTGAATTAACGCCAGGGGGGTTGACTCAGCCTGTCATCCTTCCAAGGTCAGCAAATTGAGTACCAGCTTGCTGGTAATTTGCTGTGTGTCGCAAGAGGCGACTAACAGGGTTGGCGACAGGAAGGGCATCCGGCTGTAAAACATTGCTTCAAAAAGAAGACTATAAAACCACCTTTAGAGGCCATTTTTCCCCGCAAGCAGGGGTTGGCCTTTTTCGGGAACCGTGGTTGTTGTTGTTTTTCGGTCCCCTTTTTGAAGCAATGTTTTACGGCCGGATGCCCTTCCTGACGCCAACCCTTTTTGCCGCCTTTAACGACAAACAGGGAATTACCAGTGAACTGGTACTCAATTAGCCGACCTCGGAAGGATGACAGGCTGAGTCAACCCCCCTGGCGTTAATTCAGCGATCGACCGGGATTACGAACCCAGGATCCTAGGTATCCTAAGCTGGCACCCTAGCCGCTAGCCCAACACCAGGGTTAAAAACTATGGTGCCCAAAAAAGGGCAACCCCCGCCCTGCGGGGAAAAATGGCCTCGATATGTGGTTCTTTTCTTGTTCTATAACTTGCAACTTGAAGTGCAAAACCATTTCGTTTTTCAACATTTACCAAACAAGATGAAAGGCAATAACCCATCATCCAAGGGTTAATGACATTAAGTGATCATTGTAGCTGGCACACGAAATTTGAAAAAATTAATGAGACAGGTGGTTTGTGGTAGTGGCACCAAGGGTCATGTGGATTTCAATCAATGGCCAAGCCATTCTCTGATGAGGAAAAGCAGTCAATGTTACGTGATCCAAAATGATAGATCAGCGTTTGGGGTGGTTAAAGAAGAAGATCCTCATCACTAGTATCAAAGCAATTTCATTGTCTTACCAAACATGAACAGCTTTCTTTTTTTAAATATTCTTTATCAATTGGCAAACCTAGTGCAATTCCCAAAGTTTTGAGTCAGAATCGGAAGGTCACGTGTTCTTTTTCGCACTGTAAAGTGAACCGTGCTGAGATTTGCTGAATCCCTGCTTGACATGGGCAAGGGAATAAAGATACTAACAATGATAGAAGTGATAAAAATGAGGGAAACGAGGTAAGGGTAAAAACGACAGATTTGATCTCATGCTGGGCACAGCAGGATAAAGCACGGCTTGGCTCAGCTCACTTTCTTGTGGGAAAAAGAGAGAAGGCATTGAACAAGATGCAATGAATGAATGTGTGTAATCATTCCATTGCAAAACTAGAAGGGCACTCGGTAGAGCGCGTACCTCTGCGTACTCGGTAGAGTACGTACCTCTGCGTACGTACCTCTCGCGTGCCTCTGGCAGGCTGAACAGTTTACAATTTGCATCCCAATGATCGGTCGGATCTGGATCCGGACCTGAAGCAAAACAAGTGAACTCGTCCTTATCACTCACCCAACTAGTCCCCCAAATTTCATCTGAATCTGTCCAAAACTTTTTGAGATATACTGCTCACAGACAGACGAACAAACCAACAGACAGGGATGAAAACATAACTTCCGTCTACCTCCGGTGGTGGAGGTAATGAAGCTTTGCTTGTTTGTTGCGCATGTGTGCTCCACTTCTTTCGAAGTACGTTTTTGCCATGCCAACTCCATTAGGGCCAACGTGTCCGATTGGAATTTCGCATCGCCCCCAAACTAAAAATGCTAACTGGATTGATTTTTCAGGGGTAGGAAAACTACCAAAGGTGCCAATGATATTGATCATGTGAAATGACGTGATCTCAGACACACCTTAAAGCTGTCGGTGCAGTACAAGAGAAAAATCGTGCATCTTCATATTATGTACAAAGGGAGGTATGGATGAGGGACAAGCAAAGGAGAGGGAAGAAGCATCTACTGAGCATAGAGCAGGAGTCGGTTGGGGTGAGAATATTCCACCATTTTTGTCCCAAAAGGCAAAGGTTTAACAGCAGGTATAATAATAGGTGCACAGTTTAAGCACAAAAGATTGACCTGCCCAATGGAGCTCAGGTTAACATTTGTTTTGGACGAAGGGCACCCAGTGGCCAAGCGAAAGGAAATTCCTAACACAGCAAGACCTTTACCTGGTGGTTAGTGTACCTTTGTGTTTCTTACATTTTTGTAATGCTGTCCTTCACTAGAGGTGATCGACGTCCCTTGAAATAAGCTGAAACACCTATTGGAGTGAATGTTTTGTCGCCTCCAGGTAGCTATTTGTGCTAACAGTATATTAAATTCAGGTGCTTCTTATGCGACAAGACGTGTGGATAACCAGGTTCATCGCAATTGGAATGTATGTCATGTCTTTAAGATGATTAGATCAGGATTCAGAATCGACTCGTTTCTGTTTTAATATTGACTTGTTAATAATCTTCGTTTATTTATTTATTTGCACAGTTATTCAGGCTTATGGAAGAACAGAGAATGACAGAAGGCAATGGATCAATGGATAAAATGGGGCAAAGGGAAAACAGTGGAATGATGGAATGGGAGAATAAAGGGTGGGGACATGTTCTCAGCGAGTGTAGGAGTGGAGATTAAAGAGACCATGAGATGGCGGTGAGTTGCAGACTTGAATTCCTGCAGAAAAGAACTAAAGAGAATGGACCAAGGACGACAGTTCGACAGACAAGAAACTAAGGGTATGAAGGAATTGGGGTGACCTTTAGGTTTGGACTTGGGAATATGTTTCTGAAAGAACACGTGTGATCCGCAGGTGAGGTGGTAGAGGTAGAGTAGAGGTAGAGCTCAGCATGGAGGTGATCGGGTGGAGATTGGTAAAAAAAAAAGAAAGCGATGCAAGGTCATACATTTGCCCACAGTGAGTCAGAAGAAGACATCGAGGCTCACTCACCTTCCCGAAAAGGTATTTCGCTGACGCTGCGCGTTTTAGATTCCAGGGTCTCGGGGGTGCGACGGTACCAAGACAGGAAGAATAGGCACAAGTCCACAGTGTGCATCCGCATTCCATGAAACTCCTGATAAATGCTTTGAACACCTTAAGGTGACAACGTCCTCAGGAAACGACAGCATCGGAGGAATTGGCCTTGTGGAGAATTCTCAGTTGGTGGCAGACTTTGGAGGCCATCTTGAAAATATGATCTTGCCAAAACAGGTTATAGCTGATTGTTAGGCCTTGGAGCTTCAGAGACTTTGCCTCTCTCAGAGTTCCAGCAGGACAATGATTGGTTGTTTTCTTTCAAGAAGAATATTCTAGCAGGAAGTGATTTTTAATCAAAATAAATATTGTAGTTCTCACAATTTCACTAATACACATTCCACTTGCAACTGTCCTTCGGATGAAGCAAAAAAAGGTTTAATTACCTCTGCAAAAAAGGTATGTCTTCACCCCTGTCTGTCTGTCTGTGAGCAGGATATCTCAAAAAATTATCAACGGATTCAAACAAAACTTGGTAGACCGGTTGTGTGTGTGACAAGGAAGAAACGATTCGATTTTGGTGAAGATTCGAATCCGGATCAGATAATTCTTTCATTATCTCCAAAGGTGGATGAAGGATATGTTTTCACCGCTGTCTGTTTGTCTGTGAAGAAGATATCTCAAAAAATTGTGGACGGATTCGGACGAAATTTGGCAGAGAGGTTGTATACGTGATATGGCCGAAATGATTAGATTTTGGTGAATATCCAGATTCGGATCCGGCTATTAGAATTTTTAAAGTGATTCTTCACCATGAGGAGATCGGGACAAAAACGATATGTAACATGATATTTCAAAGAGTTATGGACGAGTTGGTGAGGTGACAAGAACAAGCCGTTTAGATTTTGGTTCAGGTCCAAATCTAGATCCGGCCTATCAGTGGGATACAAGACAAACTGGTATGCACTCAGCCTGGTAGAGGTATGCACTCTATCGAGTGCCTATTTAGTTTCTTGTGTTTTGTTCAATCTTTTTCATCTCAATATCAGTGTTATGCCTCTGATTTTGCTGAACCTTGTTTTCTCTTCTATCCTTCAGCCACACAAGTGATGAAATTTGCAGTGTGCTGTAATTTGGGCTCTGCTTGGTTTACTAAGTTGGTTACATGACCCCTCTTCTGCATTTGCTTTCCTTTTCTAAAGCAGTGTGAGATATACACGGCAAAATCCTGTTAATATGTGTACAGTGCCTTCAGAAAGTATTCACACCCCTCGACTTTTTCACATTTTGTTGTGTTACAGTCTGAATTCACAATGGATGAAATAAAGGTTTTTTTTTGTCACTGATCTGCACATAATATCCCATAAAGTCAAAGTGTAATTTTATTTTTTGAAATTTTTACAAAACAAAAAAAAGCTGAGTGTCTTGATGTCTTGAGTCAATAAGTATTCAACTTCTTTACTCTGATACTCCAAATTGAGCTCAGGTGCATCCAATTTCCTTTGATCATGCTTGAGATGGCTCTACAACTTGATTGGAGTCCACCTGTGGCCAATTCAATTGATTGGACATGATTTAGAAAAAACACACCTCTCTCGATAAGGTCCCACAGTTGACAGTGCATACCAGAGCAGAAACTCCAACATGAAGTCCAAGGAACCGTCTGTAGAACTCCGAGATAGAATTGTGAGGAGTCATAGATCTTGGGAAGGGTATAAAACAATTTATAGAATGTTGAAAGTTCCCAATATCACAGTGAGCTCCATCATTAGGAAATGGAAAGAATATGGACCTACTCATGCTCTTCCTAGTGCTTGCTGTCCGACCAAACTAAGTAACCGGGCAATAAGGACCTTGGTCAGGAAGGTGACAAACAACCCAATGACCACTCTGACAAAATTAGAGTTCCTTGGCTGAGATGGGAGAACCTCCTGGAAGGACAACAGTCTCTGCAGCACTTCACAAATCTAGGCTTTATGGGAGAGTGGCCAGACGGAAACCACTCCTGAGGAAAAAGTGCATGACAGCATGCCTGGAGTTTGCAAAAAGGCACGTGAAAGACTCTGAGAGCATGAGGCAAAATATTCTGTGGTCTGATGAGATGAAAATTAAACTGTTTGGCCAGAACGCAAAGTGCTAAATCTGGCAGAAACAGAGCACAGCTCATCACCCATCTAACACTGTCCATGCCATGAAGCATGGTGGTAGCAGCATCATGCTATCGGGATGCTTTTCAGGGGCAGGGACTGGGAGACTTGTAAGGACAGAAGGAACAATGAAGGATCCATATACAGGCAAATCCTTGAGGAGAACCTGCTTTAAAGAGCAAAAGACCTTCGACTGCAGTGAAGATTTACGTTCCACCAGGACAATGACACCAAGTATACAGCCAAAGCAACACTGGAATGGCTTCAGAACAAGAAGGTGAAAGTTCTTGTGGCCCAGCAAAGCCCAGACTTGATTCCAATGCTTGGGAAAAAATGCCAGGGGCATAGAAAAGGCCCCTTTATATATGGTATGTGCCATGTGGCAAAGTATAGAAAAGAAGGGACATTCAAAAAAATATCTCGTGTGTATGCTGGTCTACCCTTGTGTTCTTAAGAGGAACCAAGTAATGCTCTAGAACATCCCATGTAAAGGGGCCTTTTCTATGCCCTGGCATTTTTCACAAGATACGTTTTAAATACGAACAAAATGCATTTCTTAATCGTACAAAACTTTATTGAAGACGATATAAAAGACTTGAAAAAGATTAAGCGGAAAATAATATTCAACCCAGACGAGATTTGAACTCACAATCCCCAACTTAGGAGTCTGATGCCTTATCCATGAGGCCAATGGGGCAGTACGTTAGAATATTTATGCCTCCGCCGAAGAAGTCGCCTGAGACATTATGTTTTCGGTTATCCGTCTGCCAGTCCGTCCATACGGGCTAAACCTCATTTTTCTCAGCGACCATATGTCCGATTGAGACGAAACTTTCAGGGTAGAAGTGACACTCATGCAGAATTTTTTTTATGATTGTGATGTCATCGGTCATGTGGTATGGCAGCCATATTGGATTAAAAGCAAATAATAATAAAAAAATTCAAAGAAACTGCTGAATGGAAAAATTTGAAACTTGGCACATTGTCAAGTATTCCCAATTGGGAACAAAAGCATGATAATTATGACATCATAGGTGAAGTGGTATACCAGCGAAAAATGTTATAATCGAATTCCTTATCCTAAAAATCTGAAATTTCATGCACATGATCAATGACCCATTTGTATTGAAATATTAAATTTATGACATCATAGGTCACATGGTTTGGCAGTCAAATTGGATTGAAGGAAAATATCAAATACTTATATCTCTGAAACCGCTCACCCTATCGATGCAAATTTTTACAAATATCATCTAACAGCACTGTTGCATATCGTTTGAAAATGATGATGTCGTAGGTCACGTGATTTGGCAGCCATCTTGGATATAAAAACGAACCTTATCCAATCCACACGAACCTTCACAAACGTGATCCCCTACCCATACATATGCAGAGTGTACATTTTTAAAGGTCATATGTTATGTTCTATGGCAGCCATATTCGTTTGAAAGCCGATTTTTAAAAAAGATCCCTTCTCTGAAACTGCTTCACCGATCCATGTGAAACCTGTCATGTCTGGTAAAAAATGTGATACTTGAGAACAGCTGAAGGGATTTAAATCAAACTTGTTTAATTTTAGGACAGTGGAGAGATTTTGGAGATTGTTCTAGTTTTTTAATGTTTTAAAGTGGTATAAAGTGTGTTTATATGTAATATATATATATATATATATATATATATATATATATATATATATATATATATATATATATATATATATATATATATATATATATACATACATATATATATATATATATATATATATATATATATATATATATATATATATATATTTATATATATATATATATATATATATATATATATATATATATATATACATACATATATATATATATATATATATTGTTGCGAATATGGAATTTGGCCTCCATATCCGCTTGTAAATATTCCCCTATTTCCCCAATACCCCCCAACTATCCCCAATCCCCCATTCCCTAGTCCCATTGTCTGTAAACAACAATCAGTAGAGCCGACCTTCCCCTTTTTCCCCCATTAAATGTCGTGCCCAGGTCCACCGCATCTCACGTAGACAACTTTCGGACATCTTGCTAGTTATTCTTAGTCTATGTCAGTTAAGGACTCCTTTCCATTAATTCTGACTCTTCGTTGCACCAGAATGTGATTATATGGCACCAGTAGTGAGTTTAGGACCTTCCCTTACCTACTCCCATCTTCTTACCCAAACAACAACAACAACAACAACAACAACAACTACAACAACAACAACAACAACAACTACAGCTACAACAACAACTACAACCACGGCGCGCGGGGGGAGTGTGCGTCCTCCCACCAGCTCGGTTAGCCGCCATGACCATGCGCTCCACGGGGTTACCACGAAGGGGCTCCCTGTCAGCCCCTCGTCAAGGGCGGAGTCGGTAACCCCCCCCCGCATGCACCCAATGAGAAGCAACGAGCCGATTCCATCTGGGGCGGAGCTAACGACCCGAGGGCGTGTCACTCCCCGCCGGATATACGAAGCGACTCACCGGATGTGAGGTCAGATGCGCCCCCAGCTTGAAGAAGAGCAAGTCACTACCTCCGAGCGCTGCGACCTCCCTGCATGCTGCATCTCTGGACCGGACCGAGCCGATTCTGTCCCTGAGCCCAGGTGCACCTGGAGCCATCGATCCTGCCTTTCCTAGCCATCAATCCCCGTGTGAGTCAGCCTTTTGTCCCGTTTATCTGTCGTCTGTTGGGGTTAATATAAGATTGTGTCTAAGTGCTTGTCTTTCTATGCTGTACCTCTCGTCCCTGTAATCTGACCTTCCGAACGAATATAATCTCCTCCGGAGGTCTTGAGAACCGTATCCATGGTGTCGTGTCAATTTTAATCCCAGCCGTGTGTCTTTTCCTTCATTGACCTAGCGTAGCGCGATTAGTCAACGTTCGGGTATAATCGGGTAACTTGTGCAGACGTGGTCATACCAAACCGCTCGGTAAATAACATCTAAGCCACGTCTGTAACAATTGGTGTCGAGGAGTGGAATTCGAACCCGGGACTAAATTTATTAGGCCCAAATTTGTAACAATTAGAATCGATTCGGAGCGCGTTTCCCGCGCGAAATTATAACGGCGAAATTTGATTTTGTTATACGGAAATAAAAACCCGAATTTTGAAAGTCGCGCTATGGCAGACCAAGACAGCTGGGGTCCGGTAGGGGAGAGTGAGGCAGGGTCGGTCCAGGACCAAATTGAGGGATGTGAGGAGAGCGAAGCAGTGAGGGCGGCAGGTTCGCAAAATGGCGGCGCTAGGCATGGGGAAGAGGAGTGCGAACAACAGGTCGGCGCCGCGCATGGGATTGCGGTAGCGGTACCCGTGCCGCCGATGGACATGCAGGTCCTCATGGCGCAAATAGGGGCCCTGTTGGCCCAGAATAGCGAGAAATTGAGGGAGGACATGGGGGCCAATAGCCAACGGTTAGAACAAAAGATGGGGTCCAATAGCGAGAAATTGAGGGAGGACATGGGGGCCCAGATCGGAGGGTTAGGGAGTAGAATAGAGGGATTAGACAATAGGTTAGGGGAAATACAGGAGGAGTTAACGGGGGTAGAAAACAGAATGGCCGCTCAAGAGAATCAAATGGAAGGGATGAAAAAGGGGTTAGAGGGGTTAGAAAACAGTATGGAAGGCAAATTGAGGGACATGAGGGACCAAGCGGAAAGGGAAGTTAAACAAATGGGGCAGCAGATAGAGGGGGTCAGAATGGGGGTAGAAACTAAACTGGATGCTCACAGGGAGGAAATGGAGCAGATGAGGGTGGCATCTGGGCAGGAGATGCAAGTGATGGGAGAGGAGATCAGAAGAGGAGTGAGTGAGGAGGTCGGAGGAGTGCGCGAGGAGGTGAGGCACTGTAAGGAGCACATGGAGAAGGAGGTGAGAAAGGGGACTGTAAAGTTACAAGGGGGCATAGAGGACCTGACACAGGAGGTGGAGCAGCTGACGGTGGGACAAACGGAGTTAGTGGAGCAGGTTCAAAGGAACACTGCGGTATTAGGAGGTTTAAAAGCGACACAAAACGACATAAAAAACGACTTGATAGCGACAAAGAGGGAATGTCAGATGGTACGTGAGGGACTGACAACGAGGTTGGACGAGGTGATAGAGGTAATGGAGACGAAGGACCGGCAGGTGAGGACGCACCTGGAAACGGTCAAGGTAGCCTTAGAGGATGAGCTTGAGGAGACGTACCGGGGAATAAAAGAGGTGAAGCACAAATTAGAAGAAGTGGAAGAAGGGATGAGCGAAATTAAGAAGCGACGGAGAGGGGATAAGAAAGAGATAAAAGAGGAGATAAAAGAATTGGTCCAAAGTCTGTGTTTGGATCGTGATGATGTGCTCATTAACCGGATGAGGGATTCGCAGGTGATGGAGGAGAAGCGAAGAGGAAGAGGACCCGGTGTAAGTGGTGACCAATATGGTCGTGCGTATGATGTGCCAGGGGATTTAAGAAGCTTGGGGGTCAAGATAGACCCGGGTGTTCGTGAGAGGCCGTTGGTGAAGTGTGCGACAGGTCTGGTGTGCGAAAGAGGAGGTGTGCGAGAAAGTCCGACTCTGGGGTGTGTGAGGAAAAAGTGCGTGCCAAGGAGTGAGGGTGCTGGCGAGAGTGAGTCGGTCGTAGCGTGTGTGCGAGGGAGCACATGGAAGCGCGGTGTGGTAAGTGTTACAGAGGGTGTGACGGGAGAGTGTGCGCGAGAAAGGTGTGCGCGAGAAAGGTGTGTGACGGACAGGTGCACGAGGAAAGAGTGCGCTGTCAAGAGTAAGGGTGAGTGCGTGGTCAAGAGTGGAGGTGAGAGTATTGAGAGTGACAAGGAGCGTGAGTTGGGTGTGACAGGTGAGCGAGGATGTACACCTGGGATGGAAGGATGCACACCTGGAATGGTAGAGCGTGAGTGGGAATGCACGCTGGAGTTGGTGGTGAGGCACGTGGTTGGGTGTGCGAATGAGGGCACACCTGTGATTGTCACAGAGGAGGTGACAGAGGAGGGGGTGCGAAGAGGTGTGTTGGTGAGGTGTGCGACCAACGAATGTGTGCCACAGTGTTCGGTGGTCAGGTGTGTGACCAAGGCTGTGAGTGGAATGAGGGTACCTGGGTGTGTAAGGAAAGGTACGAGGAGCATGGGCACGGCTGGATGTGTGAGCAAGGAACGGGCTGCGGGTGTAAGCGCCCAGGTGAAGCATCGACGTTAGACGGGGTAGAGTTTAGAACGACTTATAGCCGAATCGGGCCCTCGGTGCGTGCTGGGCCTCGCTTTGAACGGCCGCGTCCGTGCTCCACTAGGCGGAGCGGGCAGCCCGATAGAAAGGGTCGTCATGGCGACCACTTTTTGTTGAGGCATTCCGGCAGGTCGAGATCGAGCCATGGGATGGCTCCGTGCCGAGATGGTGCGTGGGATCTCGGCCCGGGTAAACCTCCTTTCCTGCACCGAATGCGGGACGCATCCAGCCGCTGGCACAGAACAACCCGCATTCATGGCTTGGCTTTACGAAGCCGGGCTTTGGACAGGAATTGGCGCACCGAGAGGCATTAGTGAGTAGACTGGGTGATGAGGTTAGTGTTTTGGACCCAAAATTAGAGAAAAACAAAATTTGATGATTGGCAAGGGATTGGCAGTAGGGATTGGCCGATGATGGGTAGTGATTGGCAAATTTTTAATTTGTTGAAATTTGATGTGCAAAATTGGTAGTGAGCGATGGGCCCGGTGGGTAAGGCTGGCATCCCGGCCACCCTTCCCATGTGGGGCAAAGGAGCAATAGTTTATGGGGTGTATGGCAGTGAAAACTAGCCCGGGTGGGTTAGGTTATATTGATAGGGCCCTAGAAGGTGACATTAGGTAACGTTAAGTTTAGTTAGTGACTGATACCTGTAGTGGGGACGCAGGTAGATTAGTGTGGATGATAATGACGTGGGAGCGCAATAGTTTAAAGGGACGACTGGGAAGCGCAAGTTTCAGAAGGGAGTAGTTAGCTGAGATGATGCTGTGTGTGTGAGAATTGAACAGGTGTGATTGCACAGGTGTGCAACTGGACGGGTGTGTGGAGCAGTGTGTGAGTAATGAGTGTTGTGGATCAGCGCGAATGCGCTTGGGGAGAGAAGGGTGCAGGTGGCACCAGGTGTGAGAGCACAGGTGTGCAAGTACAGGTGTGTGGAGAGAGTTGGAGTAAGTAGTACGGAGTGGTGTGCATGGTGCGAAGGTGTGGATGGGGGAAGAGTGGACCCCTTTCACGAGTACCCGGGGCGGGTAGTGTAAGTGTTAGGTAGAGGGTACAGGTAAATTGTGGTTGGATATTGGCATCTGTGGTGCGGGTGACAGAATGGTATTGTGAATGGGTGCATTAGTGTTGTGGAAATGGCTGGGCGTGTAGCCTGTTAGTGTGTGTAGTTGGTTGGGCACTCCACCACTGTGAGGATGTCGGCCAGGTGAGGCCGCAGGTGGGCTCTGGGAGCCGGTAGAGTTGTGGATGGGGCCCGAGGATCCGGAGGATGGACCCGGGTAGCCCAGTGCCAGAGAGGGCACCAAGTGGGGAGAGCGCCAGAGGGCCTTCCCCAGGTAGTTAGGTTAGGGTAAGGAGCAGGTAAGCTCGGAGGCAACTGCAGTGGTGGAGGTGTGCAGGTGGGTAGACCCACTGGGAGAGGTACACGCCACAGCCCAGAAATTGTGCGAGGGCACCGGGAGATGAATCGGGGGAGTGAGACCCCAAATTGAAAAGCACCACAGTTTGGCCAATGGGAATTGGTTTTTAGAACCCATAGTGTAAGAGGGCCAATGGTTTGGCCGGAGAAAGACCCCGGGTAGTGTAAAGTTGTTAAAGTCATTTAGGAAATAGTTAGGATTGATGAACCTGTCGCACCATACGCAGCCACTTACCTGTGGTGATGATGATGACTCCACACCTGTGTTTTCTTTGTTCTGTGTGCAGGAAATGAGAATTGCTGTGAGGATTTGTGAGACGCATCACGACGTGGATGAGACATTGGGGTGATTCCATCTCTCCCTCCCTAGGAGGGACTGATGATGAATTGGTAATGGCAAATTTTGATGTTGAGTTGGAGATGGCAAATTTTGATGAAAGTTGAAAATAGCAAATTTGATTGGTTAGGAGGGAGAGAAGACGAATTTGGTTTATGGGAGGAACGGGGAAGACAGTAGGGACGTTTGTGGATTTGTAAAGTAGATGTTTATGGGTAGTGTTGTGTTTTGTGGATACAGTAAGGGGTAAGGGAGGGGCCATGTAGGTTACCTGGTGGGGGGGGGGGGGGCGTACGGTAGGAACGTACCTGTCTCACCTGGTTCCCATATGCCCCCAGTGTGCATTACCTTACATTGCGTGCACTTTTGCGCCCTTACCACCTTACTCACTTGTCTGCTTCTTTTGTCTCCCACCTCCGAGGATCTGGCTTTGGGGTAGAGAGAGAGGAGAGAGAGGTGCTGGCTTCGCAGTTGTGGGCCTGCACTTTCGCTGTTTGCTGCCTGGATCGATACACCATATGGACCGCAATGTTTGTGGCCACCCACCATGGACCGCAGTTCTTATGCGGCCAAGCACCACCCATGGATGGACCTATGGGTCAACGTGGCACCTATGCCATACAAGGTGAACCACTAACAGTTGGCCCCCTGACGGCCACAATAGAGAAATGGACGCGGTTGGCGCCTTTCTTTATTTTTGAAAGAAGTAAGAAGGCCAAGTGCACCACACGAAGGCAAGACCAGCGGCAGAACATCGGCCGGCTGCGACGCCACACAATGATTCATAAACACTTTATTGGTGCACCGGATGGTGCTCACTGTGTGATGGGGTGGTGCTTGATGCTTGGAAGGGGTGCTCTGCACATTATTAAAGGCCGTAGGCCACAGAGCACTCGTGGGTTGGTGTATCGATGCTAGCATGCGTGCTCTCTCTATGCATAACATCTGCATGTGTTCCTCCAAAAACAGGTCCTGGATCGTAGTGTAAATATCAGCGTAGTCATGTGTAAATAATGCTCCCTACCGGCTGTATGTTTAGTTTGAGGATTCTTTCCGGATTCGGTTATCCTGTGGGTGTGTTTCTGTGAGGAGAAGGGTGCAACGTCGCAGGGGGACATATTTACTCATTTGTGAATATCTGTAAAACTGTCGCACTCAGGGTAGAGTTAATAGTAGAGGGAACTACATTGCGTGCCACACTAAAGTAGGTAAAAATTTATCGGGTCGGGACGCCCCGAGGGTAGAGAAGGGTGCAATGTTGCGAATATGCTCCATATCCGCTTGTAAATATTCCCCTATTTCCCCAATACCCCCCAACTATCCCCAATCCCCCATTCCCTAGTCCCATTGTCTGTAAACAACAATCAGTAGAGCCGACCTTCCCCTTTTTCCCCCATTAAATGTCGTGCCCAGGTCCACCGCATCTCACGTAGACAACTTTCGGACATCTTGCTAGTTATTCTTAGTCTATGTCAGTTAAGGACTCCTTTCCATTAATTCTGACTCTTCGTTGCACCAGAATGTGATTATATGGCACCAGTAGTGAGTTTAGGACCTTCCCTTACCTACTCCCATCTTCTTCCCCAAACAACAACAACAACAACAACAACAACAACAACTACAGCTACAACAACAACTACAACCACGGCGCGCGGGGGGAGTGTGCGTCCTCCCACCAGCTCGGTTAGCCGCCATGACCATGCGCTCCACGGGGTTACCACGAAGGGTCTCCCTGTCAGCCCCTCGTCAAGGGCGGAGTCGGTAACCCCCCCCCCCCCCGCATGCACCCAATGAGAAGCAACGAGCCGATTCCATCTGGGGCGGAGCTAACGACCCGAGGGCGTGTCACTCCCCGCCGGATATACGAAGCGACTCACCGGATGTGAGGTCAGATGCGCCCCCAGCTTGAAGAAGAGCAAGTCACTACCTCCGAGCGCTGCGACCTCCCTGCATGCTGCATCTCTGGACCGGACCGAGCCGATTCTGTCCCTGAGCCCAGGTGCACCTGGAGCCATCGATCCTGCCTTTCCTAGCCATCAATCCCCGTGTGAGTCAGCCTTTTGTCCCGTTTATCTGTCGTCTGTTGGGGTTAATATAAGATTGTGTCTAAGTGCTTGTCTTTCTATGCTGTACCTCTCGTCCCTGTAATCTGACCTTCCGAACGAATATAATCTCCTCCGGAGGTCTTGAGAACCGTATCCATGGTGTCGTGTCAATTTTAATCCCAGCCGTGTGTCTTTTCCTTCATTGACCTAGCGTAGCGCGATTAGTCAACGTTCGGGTATAATCGGGTAACTTGTGCAGACGTGGTCATACCAAACCGCTCGGTAAATAACATCTAAGCCACGTCTGTAACAATATATATATATATATATATATATATATATATATATATATATATATATATATATATATATATATATATAATGTACCAGTGGAAGTCGAGAAACGAATTTTCAGTCCCCATGTTAAAAATGCATACAGAGAAACGATCCCATAAAAAAGGGAGAGGCGCTTTGCACCTCCCTTTGATTATTGAAGACGATATAAAAGACTTCAAAATAAGAAGAAAAACATTATTCAAGCCAGATGGGAGTCCTACTATCCCTAGTTTGGGAGTCTGATGCCTTATCCATTATGCCAAATATCCAGCACATTAGATGTGGGTAATAATATTTTGAAGAGGTATAAAGTGTGTGTGTGTGTGTGTATATATACAGTCACGTGAAAAAGTAAGGACACCCCAGGTAAAGTTTTGACTTTTTCAACATATTTCAACATACAGCTATTTGATCTTCATTTCAACAATATTGATAGATAAAGGTGATATAATATAACAAATATCATGAAACATTCACATTTTGTAGTCCATTGTATAAATTAAATAAACATAAATGCAAATTTTGCATGTGGAAAAAGTAAGTACACCCCGACATTTATCACTACTTCAAATACCTAAAATTAGAATCAGGTGCACCAGCTCAGGTGCAAATGATTAGAACATCGTTAGAGAGGATCTTGGAGGAACCTGTCTAATTTAAACCACAGACATTTAGTTTGGTTTGCTCTTTGTTGTTGAAGTGTGCGGCGTCACCATGCCTAGATCAAAAGAGCTTTCTGAGGCCTTTAGAAAGAAGGTTATAGATGCTTACGAGTCTGGGAAGGGATTTAAAAAGATCTCCAAACAATTTGAAATCAATCATTCGACTGTCCGGAAGATCATCTACAAGTGGAGAAGATTCCAAACAACTGCCAACTTGTTCAGGCCAGGCGCCCCAGCAAGTTCAGCCCGAGAGCAGACCGCAAGATGCTGAAAGAAGTCTCTAAGAACCCCAGATTGTCATCACAGGACCTACAGGTAGCTCTTGCCACTGTTGATGCAAAAGTGCACGAGTCTACCATTAGAAAGAGGCTGCACAAATTTGATCTACATGGGAGGTGTGCCAGGAGGAAACCTTTGCTGTCCAGAAAGAACATCAGGGCAAGAATAAAGTTTGCCAATGAACACCGAGGCAAAGACCAGCACTTCTGGAACAATGTGCTCTGGACAGAGGAGTCAAAGGTAGAGCTATTTGGCCACAGTACCAGAAGACATGTTTGGCGAAAACCAAAGACAGCATTAGACCACAAGAAGCTGATACCAACTGTAAAGCATGGTGGTGGAAATATTATGGTTTGGGGCAGCTTTGCTGCATCAGGGCCTGGGCAGCTCACCATCATAGAATCCACTATGAATTCTTCATTGTACAAGAGGGTGCTTGAGGATAATGTGAGGCCATCTGTTGGAAAGTTGAAGCTCAACCGAAGGTGGACCGTGCAAAATGACAATGACCCTAAACATACCAGTAAATCCACCAAGGAATGGCTGAAAAGAAAGAAATGGAGGGTTCTGGAATGTCCAAGTCAAAGCCCGGATTTAAATCCCATCGATATGTTGTGGGAGGATTTGAAACGAGCTGTGCATGCAATAAACCCCTCAAACATCGCACAGTTGAAATAATTCTGCATGGAGGAGTGGGCAAAAATTTCTCCCAGTCCATCTCAGAGAATGGTAGACAGTTATAAGAAACACCTACTTGAGGTTGTTTCTGCCAAAGGGGGAAATACCACCTATTAGAGACAAGGGTGTACTTACTTTTTCCACATGTGAAATTTGCATTTATGTTTATTTAAATTATACAATGGACTACAAAATGTAAATGTTTCATGATATATTTTTTATTATATCACCTTTATCTATCAATATTGTTGAAATGAAGATCAAATAGCTGTATGTTGAAATATGTTGAAAAAGTCAAAACTTTACATGGGGTGTACTTACTTTTTCACGTGACTGTATTTAATCTCCCGAATATATATATATATATATATATATATATATATATATATATATATATATATATATATATATATATATATTATAAACAAGAATCAAATTCCTGTGAGGGGCTAAGTGTGAAAAAATTCTGATTCGATGCGGGGCTCGAACCACGGACCTCTGTTGATAACGCGTCAACAGCCCACTGCGCTATTGAGCCAGCCGCAATCTTCTCAAAACTTTTCCACACTTAACACGGTGAGTTGTTAGATGTCCGATGTTAGATGTTAATGTTCGATGTTAATATTAGAGATTAATATATATATATATATATATATATATATATATATATATATATATATATATGTATATATATATATGTATATATATATATATATATATATATATATATATATATATATATATATATATATGTTTTTTAAATTATATCTATTTATGTTTATATATCAGTCATTATGTGACCTCATACCATCAGTGGGGAACCGCTAGTAAGGTGTCCCATACAGCTATTGCTGCACCTTATTGCGAGTGATAAGCACCGCCTGCCACACGGTAACATTATCTCTGGTATCCACTAACTATATGGAGTATAGAAAGCATATATATTTATATATGTTTAATTTTAAAGCAAAAACTATAGCACTTAGGTGGAATTTGTTTCGAATGCCATTAACTAGACCTATTGGCCGATGTATATTCCAAGTTTCAGCTAGTTTCAATGTATAGCCCTTGAGATATGAGCGCCAACACATTTTGGGTGGACGGACAGATGGATGGACAGTCACCAACGTGATTTAGAGGGTTTTCAAAATAAAACTCAAGAATACACAAACAGACGTTGCTGAAATTTGGAACATATTACCTCAATGTACAAAGGATTTACTTCTGGAACTTGCAGTCAATTTCGTCCAGCCAAAGCCGAGAAACGAATTTTCAGTCCCCATGTTTAAGCTTCATACAGAGAAACGATCCCTTATATAAATTAAATAAAGGGTGGGGCACTTTTTGATTGAGAATCTGTGGAAAGACTTGGAGATTGCTGTTCACTGACACTCCCCATCTAACTTGACAGAGCTTGAGCAAATCTGCAAGGAAGAATGGAGAAACTCCCCGAATCCAGTTGTGCAAAGCTGATGCAGACATACCCAAGAAGACTTGCAGCTGTAATCGCTGACATAGGCGCTTCTACAAATTAATCGACTCAGCAGGCTGAATACAGATCTAAATGAGATATTTCTGTATTTATTTTATTTTTATTTTGTAGAGATTTCGAAAAAGAAATTCCACTTTAACATTATGATCCATCTGTTCCATTTGATCTCAATTTACTCCATTTTAAATTCAGGCTGTAACACAACAAAATGTGAAAAAACAAGGTGTGTGAATACTTCCTGAAGGCATTGAAAATACTCAATATCTTCAATGTCCACAAAACGATTGAAACTTTTAAATGCCATCCTTGTTAAGACGAATGTTACAACATGGATTCACCAGGGAACATTGAAGAGACTGGACATATATTTTCCATGCAGGACAAGGAGATGCCCCAATAGGACATAATCGAGAAAGCTTGAGCAATCTGACCACATTGTTGCAGATTAAACCACAAAAGCCTTTTTTTTTCTCTTACACACATAATGGCAAGAGCTTACGAAAAGTTTGTCTCGTCAATTTGGAGATTTACAGCCTCACCCAAGCCTGACCCAGCTTGCCATGTCAAAGTGCTGTGATCACCCTGTATAGATTAAGCAGCTAAAACTACTTGTGCTCTTTCGCACATAATGACAAAGGCTTCGAGGAAGTTAGTCAATCATTGTGAAGTTCAAAAGGTTGAGTCCAGCAGTGGCATCCAACAAGATCTCTTTTCCACCGAATGCATCCCACACAGCTCGCAGCTCTCCCTGAGGGTGTGAACATGTGGTTATATTAATCAGGATTAATTCCTTTTATTTCTCTTGTGATCCCAAGAATAATTAGTTGTGTAAGTAATCATTCCTGCAAGTGGTTGCAGAGTTGTGCCAAGCAGTTATAGAGTAGTGGGGTGACAATTTTCTCGGGAATGTGCGGTATAATTTCAACAATGATAAACTACGTTTTTTGGGGTCCAGTTGTCCCATACATGTAATTATTAATTGGGAAAGATGGATGTAGACTAGTGTCAACCATTTGTGTTTTTTTTAAACTTGGTGAGAAACTAGAACAGCACTCGGTAGATAGAGCGCATACCTCCGCCAGGCTGAACAGCTTACGTTTTGTATCCCACTGATAGGCCGGATCTGCATCCGGATCTTCACCAAAATCGAATCAATTCATCCATGTCACACACTCAACACACTCAACATGTCCACAAATTTCACCCTAATCCATCTTTAATTTTATGAGATATGTTGCTCACAACAGGTGAAAACACAACTTAAGTAGGCCCACATCTTCGCTGGTGCAGGCAATAATTATTGAAATAACCTGAATTTTCTTTTGACAATCGTTGCTCATAGAAGGTTGAAGTGACAAAGGATAAATATGCAACGTAGTGTCAGTGTGACCACAGTTGGTACCGTATGTCGTGGAAGAGCTTGTATCTTCGTCCCCATGAGAGTGGTGGAGTTTGTTAATTAGCTAGGGATTATGGGTAAATTAATCCCCTGTATGTAATTGCTTCTGTAATATTTTCCTGTGTTCCTTATGTTATGACACAGCACTACACCCACCTAATAAGAAATCGGCCATTAACCAAACTAATTAAAAACCAACTGGAAACCAGGCATCAAGCACTACAACTGATAACACCGACTTGGTGAGCACACGGGCACAGGCAGGGCCATAAGCCACGCCCAGAATAGCAGTGATTGGTCCGGGATTTGATTGGCACAAGGACTGGTAAGATGGGACTCGCTAATAGGAGCGGACACGGAGACGTCGTGGGATGACGTCAGAGCCTCAAGTACAAAATAATTGGAGCGGTGGACAATTTGACTTTCAGGTTCTGGATCTGGTGGTGAACGGTCGTGTGCTGACATTTTGTTCTTCTCGTTCTTGATCCCATAGTGAACGGTCGCTATTGCTCTTGCGCAAGGACGCTTCATCGCGAACGGTTGTGTTCCACAATCTTGACAGTTATCATGAGGAGGAGTAACTGCGGACCGAGAACTGCGGTTTCTCGAGCAGAGACGAGTGGACGGGCACGGCCTGTTCACTTCGCGCACAAAGCCAAAAGTGAGCGGAGCGAGCGGCGAGGCCTGGTTTTCCCGCCCACGAGCTGCGTGGCAAAGCGTGCGGTTCTCGCCCAGGGGTGCGGCGATCTTTGACGATTCCTGACGAGATTCAAGAACAGTTTAGAGCTAAGTGCCACAAATCACACATTTATTTTACAGTTATATTTCCCTTTGTCTGTATTCGCGTCGATGTGGGAGCGCTCCAATTAGGAATAAAGTTTTATCGTGCATTTTATTTGTTACTGGCATTTTGGTTAACTAGGGCATGCCCGTACGTGGGTGCCCGTTCCTTGCCAAAAAAAAACAAAAACGCTACCCATACGCTCTACCCCGCCCGTACGCCCGTACGCCCGTAAACAAAAAAAACAACGCTCTTCGCTTCCGCCCTTCGCTCTGGGAGAAATAATGCGCATAAGAAATCGAGAAATTATTATTTTCTCCGGAAGAAATCGAATTACGAACCGTAATGGCGCACGCGCTCGGCTCGGCTCGCAACAACGCGTTCTGTGATTGGCTGCCGGAAGTGAAGTCTTCACTGTCCGGAAGGTCGCAAATCGCAGTTACGATGAATCGCAAATTAGTTTTATTTAGTTTTAAAACATAGTTTAACGGCAACATAGTTTTCCAACGTGAAATAAATGAATACGCTCTCAAATGTGCCGTCCGAGGCAGAGTCTGTTCGCCACGTTCGGCACACGTGATAGCTCGCTGCTCTCTGATTGGTTGAATCGTTTTTTGGACATAGCTCGGTAACTACTTGTCCGATTAATATGAAACCTTGAAAAGGCACATCCTCGGGTCCCCAGCAATATACCTGGCAAGTTTAAAGTATATCGGACCCGTGGTTGTCGAGAAACAGCGGTCACAGACATACATACATACATACATACATACATACATACATACACACAGAGATTACTGGAATTATAGATAGATAAAGCCAGCATATTTTTGAACAGTTTAATTCCGTGTTGTTCGACTTAATTTATCCAGGTGTGAAGATGTCGGGTGGAGGCCGTCCAGGTAAGTCCGTCATCCCCCTTTCCCTCGCATGTAAAGAATACCGTCATTTTGGATTGGAAGCCTCGGAGTTAAAGCTCGTTTGGTCATCCGTGTTGCCCTGCGGTGTTAACGCCAGGGCAGGCACACGACAATATGTTGCAACTTCATGAAGGAAAACTCATGCGTTTTATACCTTTGATGTTGAGTTGAGCATGATCTATCAGCATAAAAGGTAAAAGGCAATGGAGATGCAACGGTATACCATTATTTGTAACATTAGTCTTACCAACCAAGAGCATAATAAAATCAACAAACAGCAGTGGTAAAGTGTTACCGATCTGAAGAAAGAAGAAGAAAGAACCACCTTTTGAGGCCATTTTTCCCCACAGAGCAGGGGTTGTCCTTTTTTTGGGCTCAGCGGTCCCCTTTTTGAAGCAATGTTTTATGGCCGGATGCCATTCTTGCCACCAACCCTGTTAGTCGCCTCTTGCGACACACAGTGAATTACCAGCTACCAGCAAGCTGGTACTCAATTTGCTGACCTTGGAAGGATGAAACAGGCTGAGTCAACCCCCCTGGTGTTAATTCAGCGATTGACCAGGATTCGAACCCAGGATCGAAGGATTCTAAGCCAGCATCCTAACCGCTGAGCCAACACCAGGCTATAAACTGTTGATATACTGTTGATATATAATTACATATGTTGATATATAATTAAATAATACGCTCCTTGGGACGTGAGGTAAAACTGCTCCAAAAAGAAGTATTGTATTCACAATCGCCATGAGTTCCCTATAACTTTTCTCATCAGTGTGAAAAAGTCCAACAGCGACTATTAAAACAATCATCAAATGTTGAAAGGTTGCAGCCCATCGGCATCACAGGCGTTCTGAGGCACACCGTTTATGTAGGCCTCAAGCTTCAATCCTTCCGGTCTATAGGATATTTCCTTTATGGCCCAGTGGAATTTGAATCAATCCAAGCAATATAAACACGATGTATTATACATGCGCATAAGCAATAGCAATGTTTTGGCTTCATTACATAATCCGTGGTTATTTTTTCAAGGAATTGAGCAATTAAACCAGCGTTCTGTGTACGTATGCACCGCACGCATTTTTTCGGTAGCAAATGAGCCTGTGCTTATACATTACCCACGTTATCTTATTATTTCTGAAGCAATCGAGGCTGAACTTATAGGTTTGCAGGTTTGTGCATTTCACATTTATGCCTGAAACACAGGTTCATGTTTAATATTCCATTTCGACCTGTTCACGTTTCCCATTCCTTTATTGCAAATAATGCATCAGACATAATCCATAACTTGTGTGTATAATCCCTTTGTTTTGTTGAGTTTTGTGCACCTGTCATGATTGTATCGTATAGGCTTATTAAAATCTGATATATTTGATTATTTGATTTGTATTTTACACAATATTTAGATTTTATTTTATTATCGGCTAGCGACACCAGTAGCGTTCTTTTTGGATTTGAATTCTACTTTTTGTGTCAACTTTTGTTGCCCCCGTGAACGTCAGTTTGTTTTGTGTTCTTGCTCTTCCACAAGCCTTGTTGTATCAAAAATTTAAAAAAATCCAGTATTCTTTTGTTATGCATCTCTTTATAAATATAAATTGTTTATTAATAAAGGCATGCCACAAGTGCATAAGATCACCCTCCATGTAGCGACTGTTATTGATACGGATCCTCGCGGAGTGTTTCTATGTACACTACATGACCAAAAGTATATGGACACCCAAACATCACACATCTCATTCCAAAATCATGGACATAAATATGGAGTTGGTCCCCCCTTTGCTGCTATAACAGCTCCTCTCTTCTGGGAAGGCTTTCCACTAGATGTTGGAACATTGCTGTGGGGATTTTCTTCCATTCATCCACAAGAGCATAAGTGAGGTTGGGCACAGATGTTGGGCGATTAGGCCTGGCTCGCAGTCGGCATTCCAATTCATCCCAAAGGTGTTTGATGGGGTTGAGGTCAGGGCTCTGTGCAGACCAGTCAAGTTCTTCCACACCGATCTTGACAGACCATTTCTGCATGGACCTCACTTTGTGCATGGGGCCATTGTCATGCTGAAACAGGAAAGGGCCTTCCCCAAACTGTTGTCACAAAGTTGGAAGCACACAATCGTCTAGAATGTCATTGTATGCTGTAGCGTTAAGATTTCCCTTCAATGGAACTAAGGGGCCTAGCCTGAACCATGAAAAACAGCCCCAGACCATTATTCCTCCTCCACCAAACTTTACAGTTGGCACTATGCATTTGGGTAGGTAGCGTTCTCCTGGCATTCGCCAAACCCAGATTCGTCCGTCGGACTTCCAGATGGTGAAGCGTGATTCATCACTCCAGAGAACGCATTTCCACTGCTCCAGAGTCAAATGGTGGCGAGCTTTACACAACTCCAGCCGACGCTTGGTGATCTTAGGCTTGTGTGCATTTGCTCGGCCATGGAAACCCATTTCATGAAGTGCCCGACAAACAGTTGTTGTGCTGACGTTGCTTCCAGAGGCAGTTTGGAACTCGGTAGTGAGTGTTGCAACCGAGGACAGACGATTTTTACTTGCTATGCGCTTCAGCACTCGGCGGCCCCGTTCTGTGAGCTTGTGTGGCCTACCACTTTGCGGCTGAGCTGTTGTTGCTCCTGGACATTTCCACTTCACAATAACAGCACTTACAGTTGACCGGAGCAGCTCTAGCAGGGCAGAAATTTGACGAACTGACTTGTTGGAAAGGTGGCATCCTATGTCGGTGCCACGTTGAAAATCACTGAGCTCTTCAGTATGCTCATTCTACTGCCAATGTTTGTCTATGGAGATTGCATGGATGTGTGCTTGATTATATATACCTGTCAGCAATGGGTGTGGCTGAAACAGCCGAAACCACTAATTAGAAGGGGTGTCCGCATACCTTTGGTCATGTAGTGTATGTGTACACACTATGACATATTCTTCTTCTTTCACTGGCAAAGTATTTCACTCACAAAAAACTTCTGTTTGCGGTTTTGAACTCGAACATAATGATCGATTTACTTGGTTGAAAAAAACATTGGCATGGTTATGTATTCCATTTGAACGCACGTGAAGATGAGTGGGGAAGAAAGGGGCGACAGGGGGAGGGGAATGGGGGAAGGGGAGTGGGGAGAAAGAGAGTGGGGGAGAGAGGAGATGGGGATCCTATGCTAGCTTTTCCTGTCACTTGGGATGGGTAATCTTCCAAGTTTATATATGTTTGACTAACTATTTATGAAAAACTAGAAACACTCACTCCCTATGGGATCAGCCAGGGGAGTTGGGAGAGGGGGCCATGTGGATGTGCATGTGCACACCATGCGGATAGCAGTGTATTAATATTATTATTATTGGCATTATTGTTATTATCATTATTCTTCTTTAACGGCAACAATTATTCCCATGTTCTTATGTTTTTCACAAACCCAAGTTTATCGCGAACCGGCTGGCCAGGCCTGACGTTTGACGAAGGATTGGGTAGGGATTTGTTTGTGGTGCTGGCAATAGCTCAACGTCCTATTCATGAAGGACATGGTGGTATCTTTAAAGTACACCAACTAATTCCAGCAGACGGGACACCCAGTGTAATGTCCATCCGAGGGATGGAAAACACATTGATTAAACATTCTGCCTGTGAAATACCAAGATGACAATTTATTGATGGACAGAGATTCAAACCCAGGCTACAGAGCTTAGAGGCGAGTGCACGTACCTCTAGTCTAGGCCATCCTGCCAATTCCCATGCTAATAATATTATTATGCCATTATCATCTGACGTAATTGACAGATTTATTTGAGGTTATAATACATTTGATGAAAAATCAAACTTGGATGACAATGAGGTTGGAGTCAGGATTGGAGGAAGATGTATCAACAACCTCAGGTATGCTGATTCATAATAATCTGTTGGCAGAAAGTAAAAATGACGATGAAACTGCTGCAGACATTGAAGAAGAAAAGTGAAAAAGCTGGTCTTTATTTAAACCTAAAATGAATAAAATGTTGTCAACTGAGAAGATTGACGTGTTCAGATTGAGAGACGATCAGGTGGAAATAGTGTAAGATTTAATCGTCCTGGGTTCTAAGATTGAAGTGAGAAGAGAATGTAGAGGAGAAATTAATAAACGGTTATCGTTGGGGAGAACAGCAATGTCAAGATTGATAAAGATCGGGAAAAACAAAGATGTGACAAAATAAACCAAGACGAGGCTGATTAATGTTCTGGTATTTCCAGTTGCAATGTATGGATGTGAGTCATGGACAGTGAAGAAGAAAAAAGGAAGACGATTGACAGTTTTGAAATGTGGTTTCGGAGACAAATGTTAAAAATTCCATGAACTGTAAGAAGAACAAACAAATCAGTGCTTCAATAAACGACACAACCTTGTACATTATAAGTGATGATGCTAAAACAAAAACTGTCATGCTTTGGAAAATCGGACAGGTAATGTGACATCATTCATGTGTAAAGACTCATTCAAGCACCTTCATTAGCTAAAGATCATTGCGGCCGAGCTAGCGGCCTACCTAGAGACCAAGCAAGTCGAGACGGCTCAGATCTGTTAGTCTGTGGGGGATGCCATAAGCATAGCATGCCTCAAGGGCATTGGGTTTCCTTCAAGTTTCTTTCAGTTTCCTGTTAAACAACAGTAGCGACTGTTTAAAAAGGTAACTAGAACGGGCACTCGGTAGAGCGCATACCTTCGCCGCAGCTACTGTTCTGTACTTGGCATGGGAGTGTAGGGAACAGAACAGTGAACAGTTTGGTGCTGATTTCATGCAAATCGGATAAGAATTGACCGAGTTATGACAAACAAGATCGGGCATTGAATTCTGAACATTTTGGCATTAGTTGCATGCCAATTGGATAAAAATTGACCGCGCTATGGTAAAAATACGATTTTGACCTTTTCGTGACCTTGACCTTGACCTTTGACCCGATTGCTCCCAAAATCTAATCAAATGTGTCCCGTATAATAACCAATCATCCCACCAAATTTCATGCAATTCGGTTGAATACTTTTTGAGTTATGCGAATAACATACACACACACACACACACAGACATACAAATAAATACACAGCGATCAAAACATAACCTTCCGCTTTTGCGGAGGTAATCATGCATTGAACAGAAAATAGTCGCCTCTTGCGACACACAGGGAATTACCAGTGAACTGGTACTCAATTTGCCGACCTCGGAAGGATGACAGGCTGAGTCAACCCACATGCATTGAACAGAATTGACTGAATATTGCTGTTTGTGGTTGTAATAATTTTTATTACCAGGAGGTGTACCCAATGAAAATCCACAACATACTATTTATCCACCTTAGCACAGAGCTCGTCCAAAACTGAACCTCACTGGAGAGGAGGCAAATGAAGACACCACAACCTCCACCACATGACCCCTAGTTCCCCTGGCAAGTTTGGTTGAGATTGGATAAGGAGAAACAGAATGTATCACGGTCAGACAGACACACAAACACCAAATAGCATATTTTAGCATGATAGTCCCTTAGCACTCACTACAACAACAACAACAACAACAACAACATGCATGTTAAGGCCATTTTTCCTGCTAGAGCGGGGGTTAGCCTTGCGGTCCCCATGACAATCTTCTCCATTTTGCCCTATTTTCTGCATCTCTCCTTGTTAACCCCCTTGCCCGCATTTCTTCTTCCACCATCTTTAGCCAAGTCTTTCTCGGTCTTCCCTGTCCTCTACTTCCTTCGACATTCATTTCCATCACTCTTCTCAACCAATCACTTTCATCCTTCCTCAACACATGACCAAACCAGCTCAACCTGTTTCTCTTCACAGCATCAATCACAGGCTCTATTCCCATCATCTTTCGCAATTCATCATTTGTCTTCCTCTCTCTCAACGATACTCCGCACATCCACCGAACCATTCGCATTTCCACCCTTTCCAACCTTCGTTGCTGCTCTACGTTCATTACCCATGTCTTGCTCCCATAAATCATAACACTTCTCATACATGCAGCATACACCTTTCCCTTCAGCTTCAACGACACTCCCCTCCTCATCAGCACGCCAGTCAGTTCCCGAAACTTCTTCCATGCACATCTCACTCTCGCAACCGTTGCTGAGTCTGATCCACCTTCTCCATTCGGCATGTCTCCGAGGTAGCAAAATGTCTGATCCACCCTTAGCACTCAATAATTGAAATAAAATAGTCTATTGGAATGGGGAGGTTTCCTGAACAAAGACATTTCCAAAGATTGTCAAGTTGCTGGTGCATACTTATAAAATGGCCAACATTTCCACTGCATGAATTCATTTTGTTAAGTTGATGCTGTCAAAAATATGGCAAAGTTGTTCAAGAAGCTGATGAACCTGACGCACAATGGCAAAACTATTGTCCACATATCTGGTCCAATATCGTGGTATCCAATTGCCATCACTCTCAAAAAGTTTGCATTCCAATTCCTCCACAACATGATTCACCATCACTTCAGACACTGGAGGGCCCATTTCTAAATGTTATATGTGGCAAAATGCAAGGAAGTGGACACTACTGGGAAAAACATGCTTCAATATACACTAGCTGAGATACTAGTCAAGTTAGCGACTCTCTCCCTCTCCACTCGACCTCTTCCCTTCCTCCTCCCCTCTTGCCTCAGCCCAGATCTCTCAATCCTTTCATTCTTTTCTCTTCCATTCTCTCTCCTCACCCCGGTTCCTTCCAACTTTATAAGTTTTGTTTTGCAAAGCTTTTATGTTCTTGTCCATTTAATATCTGCTTCATGGGAACGATATTGCTTTAATGGCTGCTCTTACTCTTTTAACCATTATTCAAGTGTCATTTTTATTATCATCAATGATTTATTTATTACTTCATAATCAGCCACACACCTGAAATCATCATTTACCAGAGGCCTCTTTTTAATTGAAACTTTTCTTTGTTTATTTTTTTGTAAAGTGCTTTGAGGTTCACAGCTGATTGCCCATCCTACATGGGATAAAATTAAATAAAACAACAGAATTTGGTATGGTTCGGCCATGGTCAAAAGCGAACTGCCGACCTCACAGACTCAGATTGGAAACTCTACAACGTCACTGAGTCTGGTAAGAGTAATACCAGAGTCATACACCACACCATAAATTTAGTCATATGCCATTGAGACAGACTTTATTTGAATGCACTCTGTTCGTATTGGCAGCTTCGTCGATAGAAATTTGTGCTCCATCATAGGTATTGCCAGGATTTAACAAACACGTGTCACCTGCCACACGAACACAATTCTTCTGGTTAGGCAAGCAACCAATGAGTAATTTGCAGAGGTAATATATATCCAAATTAAATAAGCATTCTGGCTCAGTTGTAATCAGTGAATAACACAGAACCATCAAATGCATAAAGTAGTGCCAGCTGCTACACTGCTAACTGCAGAATGATCAGGAGGCTCCCAGTAGTTTTAGAACCCTTTTCTCGGCAAATCGCCAGCCCAACGCTTGGGCAACGGAATCAATCCACGGACACATTTCTGGCACCCTGACCATTATCTTTGTGAAGAGATGGTGTTTATCAATGGATTTTTTTTAACCAGGCATTTAAAACAAAGCTAAGTAAATATACTTCAGCCCAAAAAGCAACGTATATGGTTGAACATAGCTAATGTCAAACTAATGCACGTTCACCCTGGTCCTAACACCAAAGCTCATGGACAAACAAACATAGATCCTCACAAAATGGGCCAGAATGCAGGGTCATACCATAAACATTATAGTCTTATGACTGCTTTTTGACTTGCCAAAAGGATTTTAAAAAGTCAAACATCATAACAATGCTAATGATGTGTACTTCCACCACAAGGAAGTAGTAAACCACAAGGCCAAAGTACACAGCCTAACAAAACTTGCTAAACTAGAATACACATGTGTTTTGGCCTGAAGTCCAAAACACATGGTCATGCAAACATATACAGCCCAGCCCACAGGAACAGACTACATAGCCATACCCCGTTATCAGCAGGTTAACTGCTGCACAGACTAGAGTAACCTACAGAAGTTAAGCTAAAGGCTCTCGTCTCCCACAAGATAATACATACAAATGGCACCTCTTTACTAGAATGGTGACCGTGGACCTTCGAGCTATACCAGCACTTGCTACATGGGACCAACAGGGGTTGCCTGCCACACATCCACCCCAGAGCCATTGAATACCAGAGTTTGGAGAACTGGGTTTCAGCAAAAACGATCGTGATTGGAGGATATGTGATCACATGACCACAAGGCGCCATATTGTTACCCCTAATCGCTGAGTGAAACGCTAAATTGTGTGCATCTGTGTGTTTCAAAGCCATATTTATATATATTCACAACGTTATAATCATGGTAACATCGTTATACAAGTATAATCAGAACAAGTGAGAAGTAAATAACTTAAATGGTAAATGATCCACCGTGTCGAGAGAAAGGGAATATGTAAAAGATTCCCTTTCCCTCATGGTGGATCAATTACCATTTAAAGAACAGTATTTACTTCTTATTTGTTTTCACTTCTCTTGCCGTTCAGGCAGATCACTAATTTTGTGCTGAAATTAACGATTACATTCATTCCAAGTGTAATCAGGAGTTGTTTTGTACCACGTGACATCCTAGGTGCCAGCAGAGTTGTACCACGTGGTGTGATATTATAATGGGCAATCTCTTCTGTGATGAATCGAATATCGGTGCGAGTTGTGATTCAAAAAGTAAGATCATTCATAATGTGCCGACAAACTCAACTGAAACTGAGACCAAAATGGTGGAAAACCTCTTAACGATTACATTACGATTACATTAACATTACGATGACATTACGATAGAGATTACATTATGATAGAGATTACATTACAATAGAGATTACATCATGATAGAGATTACATTGTTACATTACATTACATTACGATTACATTAACATTACGATTACATTAACATTACGATTACATTAATACATTACGATTACATTACGATAGAGATTACATTATTACATTACGATTACATTAATACATTACGATTACATTACGATAGAGATTACATTATTACATTACGATTACATTACGATTACATTAATACATTACGATTACATTAATACATTACGATTACATTAACATTATGATTACATTAATACATTACGATAGAGATTACATTATTACATTACGATTACATTAACATTACGATTACATTAATACATTACGATTACATTACGATGGAGATTACATTACGATTACATTAACATTACGATTACATTAATACATTACGATTACATTACGATAGAGATTACATTATTACATTACGATTACATTAACATTACGATTACATTAATACATTACGATTACATTACGATGGAGATTACATAACGATTACATTAACATTACGATTACATTAATACACTACGATTACATTACGATAGAGATTACATTATTACATTACGATTACATTAACATTACGATTACATTAACACATTACGATTACATTACGATAGAGATTACATTAATACATTACGATTACATTACGATAGAGATTACATTAATACATTACGATTACATTACGATTACATTAATACATTACGATTACATTAATACATTACGATTACATTATGATAGAGATTACATTATTACATGACATTACATTACGATTACATTACGATAGAGATTACATTAATACATTACGATTACATTACGATAGAGATTACATTAATACATTACGATTACATTACGATAGAGATTACATTAATACATTACGATTACATTAATACATTACGATTACATTACGATTACATTAATACATTACGATTACATTACGATAGAGATTACATTAATACATTACGATTACATTACGATTACATTAATACATTACGATTACATGACGATTACATTAATACATTACGATTACATTATGATAGAGATTACATTATTACATTACATTACATTACGATTACATTAACATTACGATTACATTAATACATTACGATTACATTACGATAGAGATTACATTATTACATTACGATTACATTAACATTACGATTACATTAATACATTACGATTACATTACGATAGAGATTACATTACGATTACATTAACATTACGATTACATTAATACATTACGATTACATTATGATAGAGATTACATTATTACATTACGATTACATTAACATTACGATTACATTAATACATTACGATTACATTACGATAGAGATTACATTAATACATTACGATTACATTACGATTACATTAATACATTACGATTACATTATGATAGAGATTACATTATTACATTACGATTACATTAACATTACGATTACATTGATACATTACGATTACATTACGATAGAGATTACATTATTACATTACGATTACATTAACATTACGATTACATTAACATTACGATTACATTACGATAGAGATTACATTACGATAGAGATTACATTACGATTACATTACGATAGAGATTACATTACGATTACATTACGATTACATTGACGATTACATTACGATTACATTAACGATTACATTAACGATTACATTCATTCCAAGTGTAATCAGGAGTTGTTTTGTACCACGTGACATCCTAGGTGCTAGCAGAGTTGTACCACGTGATGTGTGATATTATAATGGGCAATCTCTTCTGTGATGAATCAAATATCGGTGCGAGTTGTGATTCAAAAAGTAAGATCATTCATAATGTTCCGACAAACTCAGCAAAGGCACAAACCTGAACGCATGACTTGTGAAGTGGCAGATGCTCTCACAAACCATAGCATTATTCTTCTTCTTCCTACATGTTATCATGTGAGACCAAAATGGTGGAAAAACTCTTCAGTGTGCGCCTTCACAGAGATGCCAACAAGCAACAGAACACAGCTCAAAGTTTGCTCAAAAAATCAATGTCAGTCGTGAAATAGGAAGTAAAAACATGGCCGTGTGAGTTGTGCTGAAAAGACTGAAATGAGAATTGCATGAGAATAACAGAAACTCACTTGTGGTGAATTGCTTGGACATATACAACTTGGACGGTTGGACCAGATTATGTTTGCCACCTTTTTGAAACGTATCTTGTTTATTTCGTCAACCAATAAATTAACAGATTTCTTGTTGTTTTTGTTTTCTGCTTCCTTTGGTGCTCATACGTAGTACTTATTAATTCACTACAACTCATTATTAAATCATATTTTTAGTTCGAGAATAAACTTGTTCCCACTTTTTTTTTTAACATGAGATGGTCTTTGCTGAGGGTCTTGAGGGGTTAAAGAGTGTAAAGTGTCTAAAAGGTCTTGAAGGTCTAATGGGCTCTTTAAATGTCTTGAAAGTCTTAACGGATTTTAAGGGTCTGAAATTAAGGCTCTCGGGTTTTAAGGGTATGAATGTCTAAAGGATCTAATGTCAAAGGTTGGCATTAGTTCTAAGAGGTTGAAAGGGTCGAAGGGGTCTTAAAGGTCCAAAGGTCTCAAAGGTACGTTCCAATAGTACGTCATTAATGCCACACCGCACGTGAACAGTTGGGTGACAACATGGCACCTGTTGTTAAGTTTGCCAAACTCTAATATTCTATGGCTCTGATCCACCCTGTTTAGGTACTCATTACCAATTAATATGTAATTATTTTCACTCTCTTGTGGGTTCAGATAAGGAACGTCTTTGGCCCTTTCACGAACGAGCTCGCATGCAGGCCTGACGTTTGATTGAAGGTGGCAGAAATTTGAACCATTTCAGGAGTGTCAGCAATAACTCGTCTATGCTTCAGAAACACACTGTGGGATTATTAATGCCCACCGCGACTGGTGCTGCAGACAGGTCCTCTGACATGACTGGCTTCCGATGAACGTCACACACACTAGTGGATCACCCTGCATGTGAAACACCAGGGGGGCAACAGTTTATAGCTGGGTCAAGATTCAAAATTCAAACCCAGACCAGACAGTAAAAGGTCTTCCTCTTTAGCTCAATGGAATACATGCACACACCTCATAACATGCACACACCTCTAAGTAAGCCATCCTGACAGAGATACATATATATATATATATATATATATATATATACAGTCGTCCCTCGCTATATCGCGGTTCACCTTTCGCGGATTTTTAACTCTTACATATCTAATTTTATATCGCGGATTTTTCGCTATATCGCGGGATTTTGCGGTATAAATGTATTTTTATATACTATTATTTTAAATATTTTTGTGGTAAAATAAGCATTTTCTAGCCTAAAAAATTAAAAAACGTAAAAAAATAAGAAAAATACAGTAATTAAAACATATTACAAGAAATAAAATACTGTACATAGTGTACAGTAGAAGAGTAGACAAAGAGACAAAGAGTCGTGCGTATGGAAAACGCAGATGCGGCAGCTTCCACTTGCGCTAGTTACCCACGTGAGATCGTACACGGCACGCTACTGACTGATGGATTAGAGGCGACCAACCAGAGCATGGTGTTCTGTATCCTGGGCTCTGATTGGCTCAGCGACCATAGCATCATTCTCTGTATCTCCTGTGCATAGCATGCATTCAGCATCTCGCCTTGTCCATTTCACATCGACGTGCGATCGCTACTCGTAGTGTTACTCTGCGGTGTTGTGTTTGTGTGATTTATCTGTAAAAGTTTTAAATTTATTTCAACCCCTACAATGCCGCCCAAACGTTCTGCACCTTCTAAGGTATCTGGCACTGAACCTAAGCGGCAGAGGAAGATGCTAACCATCGTTGAAAAAGTGCAACTTCTCGACATGTTAAAGCAAGGGAGAAGCTTCGCGGCTGTAGGCTGCCATTACGGCATCAATGAATCTTCGGTCCGGTACATTAAGAAGGACGAAAAGAATATCAGGACGACAGCAGCAGTGTCTTTTAACAAGACTGCGAAGAGGGTGGTAACGTCCCGCAATAAGGCCATTGTAAGGATGGAGTCTGCATTGGCCCTGTGGATCAGCGACTGCAGGAGGAAGGATATCTCGCTGGATACCAACACCATCCGCACAAAGGCCAAGAAACTTCACGATAGTTTTGCTGAAAGCGGTGACGATCACGACGGCGACGAGGAGGACAATGCAGAAGCAGGACCATCGAGTGCTTCTCCCACCAAACAAACCACATTCAGTGCCAGCAAGGGCTGGTTTGATAAGTTTCAGAAGCGCTTTGGACTTAGGAGCGTTCCTCTGCATGGGGAAGCTGCCTCTGCGGATAAAGCTGGAGCTGAAGAATATGTGAATAACACATTTAAAACGCTCATCGAGGAAGGGGGCTATAGGCCCGAACAAGTCTTCAACATGGATGAAACGGGCCTATTCTGGAAAAGGATGCCGTCTCGCACTTTTATTATGAAGTTTTACAAGAACTTTCTTTTTGCAATTGTTGTTTTCATGTTTTGTTATGCATTATGTTTTGCACTCTGTCAAAGCGCCTTTGGGCTTCATGAAAAGCGCTATAAAAAAATAAATGAATTATTATTATTATTATTATTATGAAGGACGAAGCCAAAGCCCCCGGATTCAAGGCCCAAAAAGATCGTGTAACGGTAATTATGTGTGGGAATGCTGCGGGTTTTATGATTAAGCCAGGTCTTATTTATAAGTCAAAAAACCCAAGGGCTCTCAAAAACAGAAATAAGAATGTGTTGCCAGTTTACTGGATGCACAACACTAAGGCCTGGATGACTAAAGTTCTTACATCTGATTGGTTGCATCAGTGCTTTATACCGGAGGTGAAGCTTTATCTGGCAGAGAAAGGCCTCAAATTCAAAGTGGTTCTGTTCATGGACAATGCTGGAGGCCACGCAGTTGATCTATCGTATGATGGTGTGCAGATAGAGTTCTTGCCGCCGAACACCACATCGCTGATTCAGCCGATGGATCAAGGCATTATTCGCGCTTTTAAGGCCTTTATACGCGAAGCGCCCTGCAAAACCTCGTTGATGCTATGGACTCTGACGAAGACTTCTCGCTGAAGGCGTACTGGCGTGAATACACCATTGCATCGTGTCTCCTAAATATTCAGAAGGCCATAAAGGAGATGAAGAGTGCAACTTTAAATGCCAGCTGGAAGAAATTGTGGCCAGAAGTCGTCCATGACTATAACGGGTTCTCTCCTGAAGAGGTTTATCATTCCGCAGTTGATAAGGCTGTGAAGCTGGCAAAACTTCTTGGCGGAGATGGCTTCAACAACATGACTCACGAGGATGTTAATGAGCTGATTGATGCCCACTCACAACCGTTGACGGATGAAGACCTCACGGAGATGACGAAGTCAGCAAGCGAGGAAGAGGAAGAGGAACAAGAGGAACCAGGGTCTCAAGATGAAGAGGAGGTTGGCCTAACACTCGAGCGGCTCGCAACCATGGTCAGAATGGCCAAAGACCTTCAGTGAGTGGCTCAAGAATGGGACCCCCACATGCTTCGTTCGTTGCAGTTTGCAAATACCATCGAGGGGGGCATGACGGTTTATGAAAACCTTCTTGCACAGAATAAGAAGCAGCACCAGCAACTCCCCATAACCATGTTCCTCACTCGCAAGAAGAGACAAGTTACGCCTACGCCTTCAGCGGAAACTGAAGTTGCAAACGAGGGCGAAGATACTACACCACCTGACGAAGCGCCTGATGCAGTGGCGCCTTCAGAAGAGCTGTAATGCTCTTTCTGGCTGTGCAGTACATTCATCATCGTCATCACCTTCATCGTCATCAGTACTGCACAGCTAATTCATCATCATCTTCATCATGCAAGTTGTAGTATCTTCAATGCTGAGTACCCATTAGAATTTTATATGTTGTTAAAATTACGTATGTTTAAGAGTGTAAAAAGTGTTTAAGAGTATAGGAAGTGTTTATAAGAGTATGGGAAAGGTGAATAAGAGTGTGAGAATGGTTAATAAGAGTGTGGGAAAGGTTAATAAGAGTGTGGGGAGGGTCATAAAGCTTTAAAATATATTTAAATAATAAAATAAAAATATGGTCGCTACTTCGCGGATTTTCGTCTATCGCGTCACGGGGGGTTCTGGAACGTAACCCCCGCGATAAACGAGGGATCACTGTATATACATATATATATATATATATATATATATATATATATATATATATATATATATATATATATATATATATATATATATATATATATATATATATATATATCTATCTATATATATACATATATATATATATATATATATATATATCTATATATATACATATATATATATATATATATATATATTTATATATATATAGATATATATATATATATATATATATATATATATATATATATATATATATATATATATATATATAGATATATATATATATATATATATATATATATATATATATATATATATATATATATATATATATATATATGTAAATATATATATATATATATATATATATATATATATATATATATATATATATATATATATATATATATATTATATTATATATATATATATATATATATATAATATATATATATATACAGTCACGTGAAAAAGTAAGTACACCCCATGTAAAGTTTTGACTTTTTCAACATATTTCAACATACAGCTATTTGATCTTCATTTCAACAATATTGACAGATAAAGGTGATATAATATAACAAATATCATGAAACATTTACATTTTGTAGTCCATTGTATAATTTAAATAAACATAAATGCAAATTTTGCATGTGGAAAAAGTAAGTACACCCCTACATTTATCACTACTTCAAATACCTAAAATTAGAATCAGGTGCACCAGCTCAGGTGCAAATGATTAGAACATCGTTAGAGAGGATCTTGGAGGAACCTGTCTTATTTAAACCTCAGACATTTAGCTTGGTTTGCTCTTTGTTGATGAAATGTGCGGCATCACCATGCCCAGATCAAAAGAGCTATCTGAGGCCTTCAGAAAGAAGGTTATAGATGCCTACGAGTCTGGGAAGGGATCTAAAAAGATCTCCAAACAATTTGAAATCAATCATTCGACTGTCCGGAAGATCATCTACAAGCGGAGAAGATTCCAAACAACTGCCAACTTGTTCAGGCCAGGCCGCCCCAGCAGGTTCAGCCCGAGAGGAGACCGCAAGATGCTGAAAGAAGTCTCTAAGAACCCCAGAATGTCATCACGGGACCGACAGGTAGCTCTTGCCACTGTTGATGTCAAAGTGCACGAGTCTACCATGAGAAAGAGGCTGCACAAATTTGATCTACATGGGAGGTGTCCCAGGAGGAAAACTTTGCTGTCTAGAAAGAACATCAGGGCAAGACTAAAGTTTGCCAATGAACACCTCGGCAAAGACCAGCACTTCTGGAACAATGTGCTCTGGACAGATGAGTCAAAGGTAGAGCTATTTGGCCACAGTACCAGAAGACATGTTTGGCGAAAACCAAAGACAGCATTTGACCACAAGAACCTGATACCAACTGTAAAGCATGGTGGTGGAAATATTATGGTTTGGGGCAGCTTTGCTGCATCAGGGCCTGGGCAGCTCACCATCATGGAATCCACTATGAATTCTTCATTGTACCAGAGGGTGCTTGAGGATAATGTGAGGCCATCTGTCGGAAAGTTGAAGCTCAACCGAAGGTGGACCTTGCAACATGACAATGACCCTAAACATACCAGTAAATCCACCAAGGAATGGCTGAAAAGAAAGAAATGGAGGGTTCTGGAATGGCCAAGTCAAAGCCCGGATCTAAATCCCATCGAGATGTTGTGGGGGGATTTGAAATGAGATGTGCATGCAAGAAACCCCTCAAACATCGCACAGCTGAAAGAATTCTGCATGGAGGAGTGGGCAAAAATTTCTCCCAGTCAATGTCAGAGACTGGTAGACAGTTATAAGAAATGCCTACTTGAGGTTGTTTCTGCCAAAGGGGGCAATACCACCTATTAGAAGGGTGTACTTAAGGGTGTACCCCAAAGGGGGCCAAGGGTGTACTTACTTTTTCCACACGCGAAATTTGCATTTATGTTTATTTAAATTATACAATGGACTACAAAATGTAAATGTTTCATGATATTTGTTATATTATATCACCTTTATCTATCAATATTGTTGAAATGAAGATCAAATAGCTGTATGTTGAAATATGTTGAAAAGGTCAAAACTTTACATAGGGTGTACTTACTTTTTCACGTGACTGTATATATATACACATTGCCACAGGCATTGCCACATGGAACCATACAAACACAACAGTAGAGAACAGGGATTTCGGTAGATCTGTGGAAGGGAGAGGCCCGGGGGGATGGGGAGCAGGTACACGGTATAAAGCAAATGAACACTACTAAGAATTTTAGGAAAGAAGTTGGAGTTTGAAAGAGGTAGATTTGGGGTGTTTTAACGGGGGTAGAAAAGATCACGGTTTTGGATGGGGGAAGATAAGAGATTGTGGTGAACAGTTTTTCTTAAAGACCTGGAGGGAGGAGTGGGAATAAAGAGAGTGAGGGGGTTTGTTTCAGAGGCGGACAAAAAGAGGAATGAAAGAGTGAAGGTGAGCAGAGAGTCTTGATTTAGGCAGTTTCACCATAAGAGGGTTTCTGGTAGATCTTATGCATCTTGAAGGAATATTTGGCGGACAGAGCACAGACAGAGCTGTGGGAGCTAGGCTGGATCGGAGTCGGTAGAAGACAGAAAGACCACCAACCTGCCGGCGGTGAGAGAGTGAAAGTCCCTCAGAATCAGATTCATTGCGGGAGATCCAATGATTCTGAAAGCTTTGGTTTCTACAGCGTGAAGACGAGCTAGGTGTGAGGCAGGAGCACCTGCCCAGAGGGGAGAGCAGTATTCCATTGAGCTGCGGATGAAAGTTTTGGATGTTGTATGTCTCGTACAAATGACAGAGGACATTGACTTGCCACCAATACTTGTATTATTAGCCCCCTTTGGACTTAGTAAAAAACGGGGTCTTATCGCACTTATTATATTATGGAACAGAAGAGAAACATTCTTAAGTTTGGCAGAGATTTGAAACCTGTTAAAAAAATTAAAGAAGGTATCCAAAACGTTGTACTTCGGCAAATGATATATATCATTGGGAGATAATTATGTAGCTGGAGGTAGCACACACCCTTGCAGCGTCGTATTTGATTTGCTACCTGTACAGAGTCATGCTTCACCTGGACAGAGTCACGCCAATAGGTACACCATCACTATGATGGGACATTCAGTTGGAGACCAGTCTGTCAATTTGCGACCATGGTGTGCTGGTACCCTGGTCAAATTCCAAATTATTGTCTGGAAATAAGGGGAAGAGAAGTGGTAGTGGGAGAATGCACTACATTAGCAGCTACATTAACGCTACATTAATACTATGTACCCACACATATGATGCAAACAGAGCACCCAAGTGCTGCATACACATCGATGAATGAATGATCCTTCTCCTTCAGTCTGGAATGCAAATAGGCCTCTCAAACTACATACATAAGTCAACATCCTCTGTCATTCACACTACACAATACACCACAAAGTGTTTACATTCTTGTAAACTGTAGTTCGTCATCCATTGTAATTGCAGTGTGTACCTGGGCCTTTAAGAAGGACTAGACCGATAAAGGAAAAAAATTTTTATCAGGCAATGAAGCTCAAACACCCTCCTTCTGCACGTCTTGTGCCATGTACTCCCTGTTCTTATCAGGAGGTCACCAGAATAATTAATACCGTACTTGTTTTACTGTCTACTCTTGAAATGTCAGGATAGCTCAACACTGGCTTACATATCAATTATTTACTCGAATTTGAATATAATTCCTGGTAAAAAAAGAATCAAAGGAAAATTTCCTTTTCTCAAATGGTGCCAGGAGAGGCGTTGAATTGTGGGGCATGAATTGGGACATTTGGTGAGCTGTCTGTCCGATATAAATGTTAACGTTACACGACTCAATATATAATTCACAAGAGCAGAGTTTTATGCCAGTATCATGGATATATATAATCGAATAATATCCAATATATAATCCATTATAATTATAGTGGATGCACCTTGATGAGAAGTTGATTAGCCAATAATGCAATGGATAGCGTGCAATCGCCTTTGCACTCAATAATAGAGGAAGGTTTAAAGTTTTGCCAGAAGTACAACACACATGGACCGACACTTTTCAAAAGATTCTGAGACAATTTTGACATTCACAAGCAACTGCCAGCAAGTAGCACAATGGCCTTCTGGAATTTACCAATTTTGCTCAAAAACATTGGTGCGGTGACCTAAGTGTGCTCTTCTTCTTTGGAAGTAGTTTTACGTTATAGCTATAAATGAAACAACAGTCCTGTTGTAGTGAAAATGAAACTCAGCAAGTGGTTGTCTACGCTTTTGTAATATTTAGAACACAAATCTGATGAGTCGATGGTCATCATCAGTAAAATCATAGGAGTTGGCAGACAATCACACACTCGTATCATTACCATGACTCTGGAACTCATTACCGAGTGCCACAGCTGCCTTGGACCAAAGTACAGAGCCTGTGGCAATTTATTACACTGTGGCAAATGGATCAAAAAAAAGAAAGAAAGAAAGAAGAGGATATACTGTTGTTTTGGCAAAAATCGGTGAATAGATATGATGGAAATTGATGGAATAGAAGAACAGGTGGGTTGCGGTTGAAAGGAAATAGATAAACTTGTTTGTTGATGAAAATAACATGGAGTAGAGGTGGGTGTGATAATAAAAAGAAACATAAAAATATTCATAATTGAAGACAGCACAAATTAGTATCAAGGCGCATTCATGTCCGACGTTATGTCTATCAAACGGTCTTCATCTAAGACTGTGTGGACCTGGCCTGGGAGTTAATTACCTCCCAAAGGAGGTGGAAGGATGGGCATTACATGACTGCAGTTTGTGAAGCCAATGATGAAAATGATGTAAGATGTCACAAACTCCTCATTGTAGTCACATGATGCTTCCATCCCCCTTGGGAGGCAACTTCACAGCTGGATGAGCTCTCATTTCGAGTTTTTAAGGTACAATCTATGTCGGCCATGCTGGTGTATTTAGTGGCAATGTTGCGTATTTTGTTCAACTTTTATGTTTTGTTTCCAAGTGAATCGTGAGGGCAAGACATGAGCTGAGACAGGAAAGATATGGGCTCTATGGAGTATGCCAAGCTGTAAACAGATCATATATACATATCTATATACTGTATATACATATACATCAAATATATATATATACATTCACATGAAAAAGTAAGTACACCCCATGTAAAGTTTTGACTTTTTCAACATATTTCAACATACACCTATTTGATCCTCATTTCAACAATATTGATAGATAAAGGTGATATAATATAACAAATATCATGAAACATTTACATTTTGTAGTCCATTGTATAATTGAAATAAACATAAATGCAAATTTCACACGTGGAAAAAGTAAGTACACCCTATGAAACGTTTTTAAAATCTATTTAACATATGTCGACACTGGACATATCAATATTTGATCTTCATTACCTTCGCAAAAGCGGAAGGTTATGTTTTGATCGCTGTGTATTTATTTGTATGTCTGTGTGTGTGTGTGTGTGTATGTTATTCGCATAACTCAAAAAGTATTCAACCGAATTGCATGAAATTTGGTGGGATGATTGGTTATTATACGGGACACATTTGATTAGATTTTGGGAGCAATCGGGTCAAAGGTCAAGGTCAAGGTCACGAAAAGGTCAAAATCGTATTTTTACCATAGCGCGGTCTGGTCTTTTCGTTTTTGCTCATGGCTTCTTGATCTGGATCGAGGGGATAGAAAGCATAAGCTGTTCAGCCTGGCGGAGGTATGCACTCTACCGAGTGCCGTTCTAGTTTAAACAGTATCTATAGATAAAGGTGATCTAATTGAACAAAAAACAATGATAAATTGACTTTGCAATAATTTATTCAACAAAATATTATTGCACAGCATGCACAGCTCGTTTCAAATCCCCCCACAACATCTCAATGGGATTTAGATCCGGGCTTTGACTTGGCCATTCCAGAACCCTCCATTTCTTTCTTTTCAGCCATTCCTTGGTGGATTTACTGGTATGTTTAGGGTCATTGTCATGTTGCAAGGTCCACCTTCACTTGAGCTTTACCTTTCCAACAGATGGCCTCACATTATCCTCAAGCACCCTCTGGTACAATGAAGAATTCATCGTGGATTCTATGATGGTGAGCTGCCCAGGCCCTGATGCAGCAAAACTGCCCCAAACCATAATATTTCCACCACCATGCTTTACAGTTGGTATCAGGTTCTTGTGGTCAAATGCTGTCTTTGGTTTTCGCCAAACGTGTCTTCTGGTACTGTGGCCAAATACCTCTACCTTTGACTCATCTGTGCAGAGCACATTGTTCCAGAGGTGCTGGTCTTTGCCTAGGTGTCCATTGGCAAACTTTAGTCTTGCCCTTTTTTTTCTTCTTTTTTTCTTCTTTTTTTTTGTATACTGAATCGAGGCTCGTGAAAGAGCTAACATTTACTTCACAAACAAATCAACCAGACAAACAAAATATATAAAAAGAGGGAGCGGAAGACAAGATGGGGAGAGAAGGGGACGCACACAAACACAACATTTGAGAGCAGGGAGATGTGTGGAAGGGAGAGGGCTTGGGGGGAGGAGGCATGGGAAGGGGGTGGGGAGGGAGAAGTATAAAACACAAGGACACCAAGGACTTCCAGGACAGAAATTGGTATTTCAAAAAAGTGGAATTGGGGTGAAATTAGCGGGGGTAGAAAAGATCACGGTTTTGGATGGGGGAAGATAAGAGATGGTGGTGAACAGCTGTTTTAAAGACCTGGACGGTGGAGTGGGATTGAAGAGAGTGAGGGAGTTTGTTCCAGAGGTGGGAGAAAAGAGGAATGAAGGAGTGAAGGTGAGCAGAGAGTCTTGATTTTGGCAGCTTAACCATAAGAGGGATGCAGGCAGATCTTGTGGGACCTGTAGGAATATTTGCGGGACAGAGCCCAGAGAGAGCTGGGGGGGCAAGGCCAGAGAGGAGTCGGTAGAAGACGGAAAGACACCCAACCTGCCTGCGGTGAGTGAGTGAGAGGCCCTTGGAGTTAGCTTCATCGCGGGAGATTCCAATGATTCTGAATGCTTTGGTTTTCACAAGCTTTTCGCCTATATATATATATACTGAAACGCAAAAGAAACTTACCACCTTTGAAACCTTTAAATATCAACAATAACACTGCGTGTAGTAAATGTGTGAACTTATTTGTGGACAATAGTGTCCTCGCTGTCAGACAAAACGGTCACGGATGGTCACTTGAACCTTCAATGGTCACTTCATAGCACAGCTGTTGAACAGCCATTTTGACTGTCAGTGATTAGCCAAGGGGTACGGGATGATTTAAATGAGCTGCACGTGATGTCTTGATATTGGCTTTAAAAAGGCCAGTGCAAAATGGGCATTTTGACCGAAACATTTGACCATTTTGACCAACTTCAAAAAGACCGAAAACACAAAAGAAACTTACCACCTTTGAAACCTTTAAATATCAACAATAACACTGCGTATAGTAAATGTGTGAACTTATTTGTGGACAATAGTGTCCTCACTGTCAGACAAAACGGTCACGGATAGTCACTTGAACCTTCAATGGTCACTTCATAGCACAGCTGTTGAACAGCCGTTTTGACTGTCAGTGATTAGCCAAGGGGTACGGGATGATTTAAATGAGCTGCACGTGATGTCTTGATATTGGCTTTAAAAAGGCCAGTGCAAAATGGGCATTTTGACCGAAACATTTGACCATTTTGACCAACTTCAAAAAGACCGAAAACACAAAAGAAACTTACCACCTTTGAAACCTTTAAATATCAACAATAACACTGCGTATAGTAAATGTGTGAACTTATTTGTGGACAATAGTGTCCTCACTGTCAGACAAAACGGTCACGGATAGTCACTTGAACCTTCAATGGTCACTTCATAGCACAACTGTTGAACAGCCGTTTTGACTGTCAGTGATTAGCCAAGGGGTACGGGATGATTTTAATGAGCTGCCCGTGATGTCTTGATATTGGCTTTAAAAAGGCCAGTGCAAAATGGGCATTTTGACCGAAAAATTTGACCATTTTGACCATTTTGACCAACTTCAAAAAGACCGAAAACGCAAAAGAAATTTACCACTTGTTTGAAATGTAATAAAATTGTAACAGTTCAAAATAAAACAAACCAACAATTGCTAATTGAAACATTGGCATTTTATTGATGACATGTCAAGTTTTTGACCAAGATACACCATCTCATCAGTTTGTTCTACAGTACAGAACAGCACAGGGTGCAATGTCAGTCCCCTTTCAATAGCGTGTATGGCCACCATTGTTTTGGATACAGGCAGTGCATCGTCGGCGTATACTGCCTACCAGTCTTTGGATGGATTGCTGCTGGATTCTGTCCCACTCAGTCCTCAATGTCTGAAGCAGCTCTGCCCGTGTCCTGGCCCTGCCAACTACGCGTCTCCCAAGCTCATCCCACAGGTGCTCGATGGGATTCAGGTCAGGGGAGAGCGCAGGCCACTGCATGGTGTTGATGTTCTCGCCTTGGAGAAATGCAGTGGTAAAGCGAGCAGCATGGGGACGAGCGTTGTCATGCTGAAAGGTTCTCAGTTCTGGGTGGTCTAGCAGGAATGGCAGCAGATGAGGTCGCAGGTTGTTATCCACATACCGCTGGGCGTTAAGATTCCCATCCACAACCACCAGTGGCGTCCTGTACCGGCCTGATATGGCTGCCCACACCATCACACTTGGGCCACCCCACCTGTTGGCTTGACGCACGCAACAATCGGCATATCGCTCGCCAGTTCTTCTCCAGACACACTCACGCCCATCAGGACTGTCCACACAGAACCTTGACTCATCGCTGAAAGCGACCTCGTTCCACTGCGCCAAGGTCCACCGCTGATGCTGCTGGCACCATCTCTGACGGTTGCGGCGATGGGCAACCGTCATCACGGGGCCTCTGTATGGTCTTCTGGCAGTCAGACCATAGTCATGCAGTCGTCTTCGTGCAGTATCATTGGAGATCCGTGGGTTTGCACGCCCCGGAGTTTCTGCCGCAGTGCGGGATGCTGGACGGAATCGATCCCGCAGGTGACTTCGGACCATCTGCCTGTCCTGCCTTGCAGTGGTGACTCTTGGCCTCCCTGATCGAGGTCTGTCATCTGCAGAGTTGTGGAGGGTGTCTCTGTCCACCAGGGCCGATATCGTCTGGTGTGAACAGCCAAGGCGACGTGCCACCTCACGGTAGCTCAGTCCACCTTGCAGCATGCCCAGGGCACGCTGCCATTGATCCCTTGACAATCGTGGCATGTTGATTGAAATGCCCATTTTGCACTGGCCTTTTTAAAGCCAATATCAAGACATCACGTGCAGCTCATTAAAATCATCCCGTACCCCTTGGCTAATCACTGACAGTCAAAACGGCTGTTCAACAGCTGTGCTATGAAGTGACCATTGAAGGTTCAAGTGACCATCCGTGACCGTTTTGTCTGACAGTGAGGACACTATTGTCCACAAATAAGTTCACACATTTACTATACGCAGTGTTATTGTTGATATTTAAAGGTTTCAAAGGTGGTAAGTTTCTTTTGTGTTTTCGGTCTTTTTGAAGTTGGTCAAAATGGTCAAATTTTTCGGTCAAAATGCCCATTTTGCACTGGCCTTTTTAAAGCCAATATCAAGACATCACGTGCAGCTCATTAAAATCATCCCGTACCTCTTGGCTAATCACTGACAGTCAAAACGGCTGTTCAACAGCTGTGCTATGAAGTGACCATTGAAGGTTCAAGTGACCATCCGTGACCATTTTGTCTGACAGTGAGGACACTATTGTCCACAAATAAGTTCACACATTTACTACACGCAGTGTTATTGTTGATATTTAAAGGTTTCAAAGGTGGTAAGTTTCTTTTGCGTTTCAGTATATATATATATATATATATATATATATATATATATATATATATATATATATATATATATATATATATATATATATATATATATATATATATATATATATATACGAGCTTGGCTCAGCTCGCTGCACTCGCCTCACCAAGCGTCGTTACTGAGGAATGAATGAATGAACGAATGATCGTTTTAAGGCCATTTTCCCCGCTTGAGCGGGGGTTAGCCTTGCGGGCCCCATGACAATCATGGTTCCCTGTTTGAGGTAATGTTTTTATGGCCGGATGCCCTTCCTGACGCCAACCCTTGGTCGCCTCTTACGATGCGCAGGGATACGGTGTACCTATTCTAAACCAGGGTACACACCGGGATCATTCATCCCAGCAAGCTGGTACTCAATTTGCCGAACTCGGAAGGATGACCGGCTGAGTCAACCCCCCTGGCGTTAATTCAACGATTGACTGGGATGCGAACCCAGGATCCTCGGATCCCAAGCCGGCACCCTAACCGCTAAGCCAACACCAGGGCTTGTATGTCATATTTGACGGGCGGGAACCCGTTTGACGGGAACGGGCTTATTTTAGCTGAGGATAATGACTGCAACTGAGTTGCTGTGTTGTCATGATTTACACCAATCATAATACAAACAATTATTTTACTCAAATGTATTTGTTGTGTTTGTGATATTACATTTTTATAAGCAATTTAGGTTGAAGATTTAGGTTGAATGTTTTTTTTTCAAGAAAGAACGCCTCAGCACACACAAAGGGGCGGGGTAGGTGCAGACTGGAAGTTTGGGACGATTACACCTCACCACCACGTAATTCAAAACACCTCACCACCAAGTAATTCAAACACCTCACCACCTAGTAATTTAAACCACCTCACCACCAAGTAATTCAAAACACCTCACCACCAAGTAATTTAAAACACCTCACAGCCATAAAACACGTAATAAAAACACCTCACCACCACAAAATTAAAAACACCTCACCACCATGAAATTAAAAACCCCTCACCACCACAAAATTAAAAACACCTCACAGCCATAAAACACGTAATAAAAACACCTCACCACCACAAAATTAAAAACACCTCACAGCCATAAAACACGTAATAAAAACACCTCACCACCACAAAATTAAAAACACCTCACCGCCATGAAATTAAAAACACCTCACCACCACGAAATTAAAAACACCTCACAGCCATAAAACACGTAATAAAAACACCTCACAGCCATAAAACACGTAATAAAAACACCCCACAGCCATAAAACACGTAATAAAAACACCACACCAACACGAAATTAAAAACACCACAAAGCCATAAAACACGTAATAAAAACACCTCACAGCCACGAAATTAAAAACACCTCACAGCCATAAAACACGTAATAAAAACACCTCACAGCCACGAAATTAAAAACACCACAAAGCCATAAAACACGTAATAAAAACACCTCACCAACACGAAATTAAAAACACCACAAAGCCATAAAACACGTAATAAAAACACCTCACAGCCACGAAATTAAAAACACCTCACAGCCATAAAACACGTAATAAAAACACCTCACAGCCACTAAATTAAAACACCTCACCACCACGTAATAAAAACACCTCACAGCCATAAAACACGTAATAAAAACACCTCACCACCACGAAATTAAAAACACCTCACAGCCATAAAACACGTAATAAAAATACCTCACAGCCATAAAACACGTAATAAAAACACCTCACAGCCATAAAACACGTAATAAAAACACCTCACAGCCATAAAACACGTAATAAAAACACCTCACAGCCATAAAACACGTAATAAAAAACCTCACAGCCACGAATTTAAAAACACCTCATCCATAAAACACGTATTAAAAACACCTCACCACCACTAAATTAAAAACACCTCACAGCCATAAAACACGTAATAAAAACACCTCACAGCCATAAAACACGTAATAAAAACACCTCACCACCACAAAATTAAAAACACCTCACAGCCATAAAACACGTAATAAAAACACCTCACAGTCATAAAACACGTAATAAAAACACCTCACCACCACGAAATGAAAAACACCTCACAGCCATAAAACACGTAATAAAAACACCTCACAGCCATAAAACACGTAATAAAAACACCTCACAGCCATAAAACACGTAATAAAAACACCTCACAGCCATAAAACACGTAATAAAAACACCTCACAGCCATAAAACACGTAATAAAAACACCTCACAGCCATAAAACACGTAATAAAAACACCTCACCACCACGAAATTAAAAACACCTCACCATCGCGAAATTAAAAACACCTCACCACCACGAAATTAAAAACACCTCACAGCCACGAAATTAAAAACACCTCACCATCACGAAATTAAAAACACCTCACCACCACGAAATGAAAAACACCTCACAGCCATAAAACACGTAATAAAAACACCTCACAGCCATAAAACACGTAATAAATAAAACACGTAATAAAAACACCTCACAGCCATAAAACACGTAATAAAAACACCTCACAGCTACGAAATTAAAAACACCTCACCACCACGAAATTAAAAACACCTCACCACCACGAAATTAAAAACACCTTTACAGCCATAAAACACGTAATAAAAACACCTCACAGCCACGAAATTAAAAATGCCTCACTACCACGTCATTTAAAAACACCTCACCACCAAGTAATTCAAAACACCTCACCACCACATAATTAAAAACACCTCACCACCACGTAATTATAAATACCTCACCACCACGTAGTTCAAAACACCTCACCACCATGTGATTTTAAAACACCTCACCACCATGTGATTTTAAAACACCTCACCACCATTTTATTTAAAAACACCTCACCACCATTTGATTTAAAAACACCTCACCACCACGTCATTTAAAAACACCTCACCACCACATAATTCAAAATACCTCACCACCACGTGATTCAAAACCACCACAACCTTATCAAAAACACTTCACAACCACGGAAACAAAAGTTTGAGGGAGTCGTTAAGTGACAACACAGACACTGCCCAGATGTGTAGATATATAGATAAATGACTGTACCCGAGTTGCCGATTTGTCATGGTTTAAACCAATCTTAATTCAAACAATTATTTTGCACAAATGTATTTGTAATATGGGTGATATCACATTTTATAAACAATTTAAGTTGAAAAAAAAAATTTCCCCAAAAAATTAAAAAATTTAAAAATTGTAAAAAATAAAATACCCTAGGACATACCGACGGGAGAGATATGTGCATACCAGAAGTTTGGTACGATTTCACAACAGTTTGAGAAAGTAGTTCAGCAAAAAAAATATATATATATATATATATAGTTGCGGTTTTGAGTTTGTACTAATAAAGGTTAAATTTCCCCCCTCATAGTTTAGTCACACAACAACATGTAGCCTCGCGATAGTTCATTTATTTCTTAGTATGTGTTAGCATAGTCCTTTTCCTGTGTTAGTCTTGCGTTGAATAGAATAATGAGAGATAGGTCCTTTCATTGCCTTATGCCGCCTTTATTGCCTTATGCCGCCTTACGCCGCCTTATGCCGCTTTTGACTTGTGGCGCAAATGAACACGAGGCAGGCCTGGCAAATCGAGGCAAGACCGAAGGAGGACGGAGGAGAAGCAGACGGTAAGAGCGAGCCGCCAATCAGGGTTCGAAGGGAGTGCCTGCAGCACTGCGTCACAAGGCGTGGTTAGAACATTCGAGAGGGCTAAGGGGGTTGGCAATATAACCCGTTGTGCGAAGCCCCCACCCCAGTTATGGGCAGAGGCGCTTGAACAAGTCTAAGTTCTGCGTGAGGTGAGCAGTTCTGTGAGAGTTGAGTTATGGGCAGATGCGCTTGAACAAGTATAGGTTCTGTGAGAGTTGAGTTCTGTGGAGTGGTGAGCTAGCAAGTTCTGGTGGGAAAGGTGCTTGTGAGCAAGTTACGAGTTCTGAGAGAAGACGCGCATGAATCAAGCTATAAGCATTCTTACAAGTAAAACGCTCGGTTGAGCTTGAGGCAGAACCTCTATTGGGTTACGCGAGTGAGAGCGCGCCGTAATTAAACGCGCTGTGTGAAAACCGCCAAGCCTGGCGAGAGACGCGTACATTTCCCTCCCGCCTGATCTGCCCTTTGTTCGAGAGACGCGCTGCAAGGATCCCTCCCACCGCCTGCTTGCCTTCATCACGGGACGTGCTGTGACCGGGGAGAGCCACACCGGGCGGAGCCGTTCCTGGACGACCAAGTCAGCGCGTGAACATCATCCTACCTTCATTTCCCCCTGTGAGTGTGATCGGGCCCGTGTGTGGGATTAACTTAAGACTGTATAAGACCGCTCTGTGTCTCTGTGCTTCTACCGATCATTGTACATAATAATAATTAAACCTGTTTTCTTTCTTCCATTCGATCGTCCCCATCATTTCCATCATTGACTTAGCGTGGTACGAATAAAACCGCTCTAATCGGGTTCCAATACCAACGGTAACTGTACTGACCACGTGGTACTCAATCTGCTTGGCGTACCCAAATTACACGTGGCTCGTGCGAGGCTTGATTCCCCGCGTCCGCGGCGGCGCAGGTATTTAGGTACGTGCGAGACTTGTCCCGAAACCCTACCTTACGTTTGCCCGGAAGGGGCGTTTCAAGTCTCGGTTACGCCGGCCCAGAAGGAACACGGGGTTTAATCTCCCCTTGGTAAGGGTAGGAAGGGTGGCGGAAAACCGGAACAATATATATATACAGACTTGGCATTTAATATGGAATAATTTTTTTGTGGGGGTGAACTTACTTTTCAAGATGTCTTAGAACCAAAAGTTAATTGGAATTATGTTGAAATTATTCTAGATTTTGTTAATGTGACCTTTAAAAGAAACAAAAACCACATTTAACATTTCCAAACAAATAAATTGATCCTTGAAAGTGATGTACACTGATATCGAACTCAATTCGTGGACAGTACTGTGTTAAACTTCTGTACGTTTTCCAGAAGTATCTCTTTATTTTGCACATTAGCCAAAAATTTTTTTAACAAAAACAAAAGTTAAATTACAACTGGGATTACGGACAGTAAAATTACAGTTCAGTACTTTGTGTAACCCCCACGAGCATTCAGGAGAGCACGCACACGTTGAGGCATGCTGTTCACGAGATTTGCCAAGGTTTGGACAGGAATCGCTTGCCATGCAGTGACAATAGCCTGCTGCAATTCACGCACAGAGGTCGGCTGCTGGTCCAAGTGGTCAATTTGATGCGTTAATTCTGCCCACAAGTTCTCTATCGGATTCATATCCGGGGACATGGCAGGCCACTCCATATGCTCTACACCACGGTCAGCAAGAAAGTGTTGGATCATGCGAGCACGATGAGGCCGTGCATTGTCATCTTGGAAGACAAAGTTTCCTCGAAAGGCTGCACGAGCAAATGGAAGCAATGTTTCTTCCAGAATGGCCCTGTACTTGAACTGGTTCAGGTTTCCATTCAGAACAACCAGGTCAGTTTTGCCCCCTGCATGAAAAGCAGCCCAAACGGGCACCCCACCACCTCCAGCTTGGACTCTTGACACTATACAATATTTGTTGTAGGCTTCATGCACTTGTCTGCGCACTCGGACGCGGCCATCTTGACGATAGACCAGAAATCTAGACTCGTCACTGAAGATCACGTGATTCATGTGTCCTGGTTGCCATTGACGGTGCTCTCTGGCCCACTGCATTCGGCGCTGGCGGTGTTGTCTGGTCAGGCGTGGCTTTCTCAGGGGACGCCTGGCACGATAGCCTGCTTGAACCAGTCGTTTGTGGGGGTGAACTTACTTTTCAAGATGACTTAGAACCAAAAGTTCATTGGAATTATGTTGAAATTATTCGAGATTTTGTTAATGTGACCTTTAAAAGAAACAAAAAACACATTTGACATTTCGAAGCAAATAAATTGATCCTTGAAAGTGATGTAAACTGATATCGAACTCAATTCACGGACAGTACTGTGTTAAACTTCTGTACGTTTTCAGGAAGTATGTCTTTATTTTGCACATTAGCCAAAAAAAAATTCAACAAAAACAAAAGCTTTTTTTTTCTTCTTTTTTTTTTGTATACAAGATCGGCTCGTGAAAGAGCGAACATTAATCACACAGAAAGACAAACCGACACATAAAACATATAACATCGGGAGCGGTAGACAAGATGGGGAGAGAGGGGGAAGGACACAAACACAACATTTGAGAGCAGGGACGGAGAGACATGGAGACATCGAGAGATCTGAGAGAGGGCGAGGGCTTTGGGGGGGGGGGCATGGGAAGGGGGGCGGTGGGAGAGGTATAAAACATATGAACACTGCCAGGACTTCCAGGAAAGAAGTTGGAATTTCAAACAAGGTGGATCTGGGGTGAATTAGCGGGGGTAGACAAGATCAAGGTTTTGGATGGGGGAAGATAAGAGATGGTGGTGAACAGCTGTTTTAAAGACCTGGAGGGAGGAGTGGGATTGAAGGGAGTGAGGGATTTTGTTCCAGAGGCGGGAGAAAAGAGGAATGAAAGAGTCAAGGTGAGCAGAGAGCCGAGATTTCGGCAGTTTAACCATCAGAGGGTTGCTGGCAGATCTTGTGCGACCTGTAGGAATATTTGGGGGACAGAGCACAGAGAGAGCTGGGGGTGCAAGGCCGGAGAGGAGTCGGTAGAAGACAGAAAGACCACCTACCTGCCTGCGGTGAGTGAGTGAAAGGCCCTCAGAGATAGCTTCATCGCGGGAGATTCCAATAATTCTGAAAGCTTTGGTTTCAACAGCGTGAAGCCGAGCTAGGTGTGAGGCAGGAGCACCGGCCCATAAGGGAGAACAGTATTCCATTGAGCTGCGGATGAAAGCCTTGTATGTGGTGAGGAGCTCAGGTGTGCCGAGGAAGGACTTCGCACGACGGAGGATGCCCAGTCGGCGACTGGCTTTGGAGGCCGCTTGGAAATGTGGTTTTCCCAAGAAAGATCATGGCAGATAGTGAGACCCAAAAGCTTGAGCGACAGAACTTCTTGGAGAGGATTGTTGAGAAAGTAGATGGGAGGGTTGTCCAGTCGATCTTTTCGGAGAGACATAGTAAGAGTGTGAGATTTGTCAGGATTGAAAGACATGTTCCACTTGTTTGACCAGTCTGTGATTTTGTCCAATGCCTTCAGAGAGTGAGGAGGCTGCAGACTGCCGATCTGAGGGAAGAGGGTTGGAGCGGCAGAGAGTGGAGTCATCAGCAAAGAGATAGAGAGGATTTTCAAGAGAGTCAGAGAGATCATTGATGAAGACCAGAAAAAGCACAGAGCCCAGAACACTGCCTTGGGGAACTCCAGCCTGAACAGGAAGAGGAGATGAGAGAAACCCATTCAGGGCCACACGTTGACGACGACTAGAGAGGAAGTCCGCCAACCATGCGTGGAGATTTCCATGGATACCAAAGGAGGAGCGTTTGGTGAGCAGAGCGGGGTGCCAGACCGTATCGAAGGCACGTGATATGTCGAGGGAGACAGCTCTAATTTCCTGTTTGGCATTGAGGACCTCCATCCATTGTTGAGACAGCAGAAGCAGCATGTCCAGAGTAGAGTGACCTGGTCTGAAACCAAATTGATGATCAGAGATCAAGCCATTGGAGAAGAGGAAAGATTTCATATCTGAAGCAATGATGGATTCAATGACTTTGCTGATAATTGGGAGAAGGTTGATTGGTCTGTAGTTGCTAGGATCTGTTTTTGCACCTTTTTTGTGCAAAGTGGTGATGTTGGCTGATTTCCAAGCAGATGGCAGTTGACCTTGAGCAAAAGAGAGGGTGAAGAGAACAGAGAGAGGGTGAGATAGAGCAGCAGAGCAGGATTTTAGGACCCCTGGGCTGATGCCGTCGGGTCCAGTTGCAGAATCAGAGTGGAGGGTTGACAGAAACTTTTCCACCTTGTCAGGAGGAAAGGACACGGAGTCCAGGAGCAGCTGTGTACGACTGGGAATGGTGGGTACAGAGAGGGATGGGTTTGGGACACAAGATTTAGAGGCAAACACAGAGTTGAGGCATTCAGCTTTTTCACGTGCGGAGTCAGCTGTGTAGCCGTTTGAGGTAAGGGAGGGGATGGAGGGGGAACAAACACCAGAAACGGATTTGACCAGACGCCACCAGGATTTGGAAGAGGGAGACAGATAAGAGAGTTCGGTCTTGAGAACGGAGAGATATTGTTTCCTGGCTCTCCTGAGGGTGGACACACACTTGTTTCGGGCTTTGTGAAAGGAAATGAGGTTTCCTTCCGTTGGATTTGCTTTCCAGGAGACGAAGGCAAGTTGTTTCTGGGCAACAGCCTCACCACAAGATTCCGTGTACCATGGACGGGAGGAAGGGTATGACAACTGAAGACGAGATGGGATAAATCTGTGCATGAGAGAGAGCAATTTACTTTGGAAGAAATCCCAGGATGAGTTGATGTCAGAGGTGGTGGAAATGGGAGACCAGTCCAGATGATTGATGGCTGCTTGAAGACCGTGCCAGTTGGCCTGAGTGAAATGACAGACTCGTCGACGCTGAGCAGGCTCCCTGAGAATGGTCAGAGAGATGTCCACTTTAACAAGGACATGATCAGATGATCCGATTGGAGCAGAAGAAGAGCAGCAGACATTTTCAGGGAAGTTAGTCATAACCAAGTCCAGAAGAGAAGATGCTCCGTTGACTGAGATCCGGGTCGGGAAATTGACAGATTGTGTCAGTCCCAGTGAGTCGCAGAAGTCCTTTGCAGAGGAGCCATGGCTGGTGAGAGAGGTACCCACACCCAGCCAACTGGCAAGATGACAGTTGAAATCACCACATATGAGGAAGAGAGAGTTGGGATGAGTAGATAGAAGTTGGTCCATATTATCAGACAGCGAGATGTAGATGGAGTCATCACTGTTTGGTGGACGGTACAACACACATATGAACAAGAGGTGGGAGCGAAGGGGAAGCCGTAGCCAGAGGTATTCCTGGGGGTGAGGTGGAGAGAGTGCAGTGCAGGGCGAGTGAGGAAGAGAGTTTTTGATAAAGATAGCAACCCCACCTCCAGGACGAGGCTCAGGTCTATCATACCGGAGGAGGGAGTAACCCGGGAGAGATACTAAGGAATCAGAGACAACTGTGTAGCTAAATTATGACTGGGATTACGGACAGTAAAATTACAGTTCAGTACTTTGTGTAACCCCCACGAGCATTCAGGAGAGCACGTACACGTCGAGGCATGCTGTTCACGAGATTTGCCAAGGTTTGGACAGGAATCGCTTGCCATGCAGTGACAATAGTCTGCTGCAATTCATGCACAGAGGTAGGCTGCTGGTCCAAGTTGTCGATGTGACACGTTAATTCTGCCCACAAGTTCTCTATCGGATTCATATCCGGGGACATGGCAGGCCACTCCATATGCTCTACACCACGGTCAGCAAGAAAGTGTTGGATCATGCGAGCACGATGAGGCCGTGCATTGTCATCTTGGAAGGCAAAGTTTCCTCGAAAGGCTGCACGAGCAAATGGAAGCCATGTTTCTTCCAGAATGACCCTGTACTTGAACTGGTTCAGGTTTCCATTCAGAACAACCAGGTCAGTTTTGCCCCCTGCATGAAAAGCAGCCCAAACGGTCACCCCACCACCTCCAGCTTGGACTCTTGGCACTATGCAATCTTCGTTGTGGGCTTCATGCACTTGTCTGCGCACTCGGACGTGGCCATCTTGACGATAGACCAGAAATCTAGACTCGTCACTGAAGATCACGTGATTCCAGTGTCCTGGCTGCCATTAACGGTGCTCTCTGGCCCACTGCAATCGGCACTGGCGGTGATGTCTGGTCAGGCGTGGCTTTCTCAGGGGATGCTTGGCCTGATAGCCTGCTTGAACCAGTCGTTGGTTGACTAGCCTTCTGGATACAGGCACATTTGTCAGTTGCTGCCACTCAGCCCTAAGCCGATTAGCTGACTTGCAATGGCCATTGCAGACTAACCGGTGCAGCTGGCGATCATCTCTCCTTGTGGTTCTGCGTGGACGTCCTGGCCTCGGTATTGGAGGAGGGACACCCCTCTGAGCATTTCGTTTCAGGATCTTTGACACATGACCTTGAGTGATGCCATACTGCCGAGCAATAGCACGCTGTTTCATGCCAGAATTTCGTAAAGCCACCACTCCATGACAAACAGCATTGTCAAGTTGACGGACCATCTCCAGAGGAAGCGGCAATAACGTTTGTAGACGTGCAGCAGTTGTTTTCCACTAATACAGAACGCAACAACCCTTATATACCCGATTGTGAAGCCAATAGTCAAATGTACCTGTCCTTACATTTTGTCACGCCACCTGTGATATAATCCTGTTATTGACTTCTTGCTGCGAAAGACAATCAGTGACATGGTTCTTTCAACAAAGACATCACCGAAGGGTAAAAGAAACTCTCCAGATTGATATACTGAGTTCAGAAAGTAAACCCAAGTCAAGAAAAAATATATATTCCATATTAAATGCCAAGTATATATATATATATATATATATATATATATATATATATATATATATATATATATATATATATATATATATATATATATATATATATATATATATATATATAGTATATATATATATATATATATATATATATATATATATATACATACATACATACATACACATGATTACAATGAAACTTCACCACAACCTTCACCACCCGTGACGTATCAACGTTTGTTCACGGCATTAAAAAAAATCTGCCCCTTTGGGGATATATGGGGGTGGTGGGGTTTCCTCCCAAAATAGGTATTTACTTTCTTCTCAGCAACTACACATGCGATTCTGATGAAACTTGACCACAACCTTAATCACTTGTGTTGTACCAAAGTTTGCTCTTGGCATTTAACATATATATATAAAGCTCAGTTGACTTTTTGCTTCACCAAATAACAGCGAAACGGAGTTGAGTAAAAAGGTGAAACTTCTCTAGATGCTGTGATAAATAACTACCTCTGTCGGTTTGAATGTTTGAAAGAGAATAGACGTCTGGATCAATTTTTGAATTAAATTTAAATCCCGATTTATATATACTAGCAACGGTACCCGCCCTACGGGCGGGGCTTCAATTGGGAGGCCCAAATGAAAAGGCAAAATATCAGAAATTGAAGGCTTTTTACATTTTAAACGATTCGTATAAACATCCGTTAAATCATATCACACGCAAATCATAAAAATCTAAACAGCATCTTACTATAATTCACCAAATGTCCCACAGTGATCGATACACTATGATCGTGATCGTGAATCGTGATCGATAATCGTGTTCACAATCGCTATGTCATATGTACTCCCGATACGTGTTTCATTCAGTTGAAATGGGTTAGAATTCTCTCAAGCAGGGATTCAACCCGTGTCCTTATAAAAGGTCTTTGTCCGAGGTCAACGAGTCCGATTGGTGCAGCTGTGCAGCGATCGGTGCAGCCGTTTGTGTGGCACCCGGGAAAACAACATCGTCACAATGAACGTTATGCGAACGCGAATGTTATGCGGGAGTCCAAACCTGAGAATGCTGGAGACTAAAGCTGAAATTGGGAAAACGAAATAGCCAATTTTACTCCTGGAGATCCCAGGATTATCCACCCAAAATATCGTTGCGATCGGTTCAGCAGTTTTTACGGTACCTTCGAACGGACAGACAGACAGACGGACGGACATTTGGTGAATTATAGTGAGATATATAACCGTGAGTTGTCTGTGTGTGTGTGTCCGTGTTTTATTCAGAGATGGCTGAACGGATCTTCTTCAAACTTTCAGAGGTTCATCAGTGAGTGCCTGGGAGTGCTTTGGGCAAAAAAAACCCCAAAAAATGAAGAAAAAAAAAGTTCATTTTTTTGGAGTTAAAAAAAATAAAATAATAATAATAATAATAATAATAATAAATAAATAAATAAATAAATCGCTCGATAGTGCCGAAGCTTTTTTAAATTAATGACAGTTATACACAAGTACACATACGCATAAATAAATACAAAACAATTACCAGACATTTGAATACAAATAAATCAAACAATTCCGGAAGTGTACGAATTTGGTAGTATGGCTTCTTCTTCTTCCTGATCGGCATCATACTTAACTCAGAAACGTGAGCCACATTCACTCAGAAACGTGAGCCACATTCACTCAGAAACGTGAGCCACTCCCCTTCCTCTCCTGCCTCCCCCCTCCCCTCCCCTCCCCCTCCCTCCTCCACTCCTTTCCCCCCTCTCCCCCCTCCCCTTCCCCTCCTCCCTCAGCCCCCCTCCCCCCGGCCGGCAACGCGGGGTACTTCTGCTAGTATATATATATATATATATATATATATATATATATATATATATATTGAGATATTGTCTGGCCAGAAATGCTTATAGGTAATGGTAAAGTCTTGTTGATAAAAATGAAGATAAAAATTAATAAAAGCTTCTTTATTAAATTTTATAAAAAAATTTAGAATTGTTAAGATAAAAATTTAAAAAGCTGATAAAAACAACAACAAAATAGACAACGAGAAAGCATCCGAAAATGCAAAGCCCATCCACGTCCGCTCTGTACGCTACCAAACTAAACTTGACAAAAACAACAGTGAAAACAAAATGTAAAAGTTATTCATTAGTACTTCCCATATTCTCATAATAGGGTTTTGTTGAAAATGTTATGTCAAAAGTTCAAATAGTAAAATTGTTATGGCCTAGACGGACACACGTAATCTTAAATGATAAATAAATATAAAAACACGGAAGCGATTTAAAAAAAAACCTGGCCGTCTCATGCTGTGCTATGGTTGGCTAATAATGCCTATTTGTACTTACTGGGAGTTTGCCCTTTGACATTTTGACACGATTATTAATTATTTTTTTCATATTCTCATAATAAGGGTATGCTGTAAACTTGATTACAAAAGCTCAAATGGTTAAAAAAAAACGTTATGACCTGGACAGAGAAGGCACACCGGCAGACAAACACACAAAAGCGGTTGCAAAACCCCGTCTGTTAAACAATGCAAAGCCTCATCGGGGTGTATGTATAATGCATATATGTATACTGTATGTATATGTATATGTAAACAACAACAACAACAACATGCATTTTAAGGCCATTTTCCCTGCGAGAGCGGGGGTTAGCCTTGCGGTCCCCATGACAATCTTCTCCATCTTGCCCTATTTTCTGCATCTCTCCTTGTTAACCCCCTTGCCTGCATTTCTTCTTCCACCATCTTCAGCCAAGTCTTTCTCGGTCTTCCCCGTCCTCTACTTCCTTCTACATTCATTTCCATCACTCTTCTCAACCAGTCACTTTCATCCTTCCTCAACACATGACCAAACCATCTCAACCTGTTCCTCTTCACAGCATCAATCACAGGCTCTATTCCCATCATCTTTCGCAATTCATCATTTGTCTTCCTCTCTCTCAACGATACTCCGCACATCCACCGAACCATTCACATTTCCACCCTTTCCAGCCTTCGTTGCTGCTCTACGTTCATTACCCATGTCTCGCTCCCATAAATCATAACACTTCTCACACATGCACCATACACCTTTCCCTTCAGCTTCAACGACACTCCCCTCCTCGTCAGCACGCCACTAGCAACCGTTGCCGAGTCTGATCCACCTTCTCCATTCAGCATGTCTCCGAGGTAGCAAAATGTTTTCACACCTTCCAGCTTCACGCCGCCTCCAAGATCCAACTCAACATTTCCTCTGGTCCTCTGGATCCAACAACACTGGTTAATGACCCTCTCAGACCACTACATTTTTAATGAACCCACTCAGCGCACATTGTACATTGAATGGAGTTCACTCCGACACCCTTCCTGCACACAGCACAGGGCCACTTCCCAGTTCTTTCCACCTCACCACATGCTTTACCACTTGCCATCACCTTCGTCTTTCCGATATTCACCTTCAGACCTTTTGTCTCCATACATTCCTTCCACTTGTTCATTTTTTCCTTCAGTCCATCCATACTTTCCGCAATCAACACCAGATCATCTGCATACAACAACTCACACGGTAAACCCTCCTTTACGTTCTGAGTAAGCACCTCCATCACAGCTACAAATTGTAGTGGACTTAGTACCGACCCCTGATGCACTCCCACCTTCACCTCAAACTCACCCCTGTTCCCGTCCTTCGTCCTTACAACTGTGCGCGCTCTTTTGTACATTGCCATCACTACTCTGATCAACCTAACTTCCTCAATGCCCATGTCAATACTTTGCGTGGAACCCTATCGAATGCTTTCTCCAGATCAACAAACCCAAGAAACAACTTCTTCCTCTTCCCCATGTACTTCTCCTGCAACTGCCTCAAAATAAAAAGCGCGTCTGTCGTTCCTCTTCCTGGCATAAATCCAAACTGCATTTCGTCGATCTTCACTTTCTTCCTTATCCTAATCTCCAACACCCTTTCCAATACCTTCATTCTGTGCTCCAATAACTTTATCGCTCGGTATGAGCCACACTCCAGAGGGTCACCTTTCCCCTTGTATCGAGGGACGAGGGTACTCAGTTCCCAATCCACTGGAATGCAGCCTTCTTTCATCACGAGATTACAGATCTCTGTCATTCTCTTCACACCCCAACTTCCTGCTGCCTTCAACATATCTCCCACAACTCCCGTCGGCCCTCCCGCTTTTCTACTCTTCATTGCTTTTATCGCTTCCTCAACTTCCTTCTCAGTTATCTTCTCTGCCGGTCCTACAACTGGGTTACTCTCTATGTTGCCATCCCATTCATTCTCTGTATTCAACAGCATTTCCATATATCTTTTCCATCTTCCTTTAATTCCATCTGGGTCCACAACGATTTGTCCCACTTCATCCTTCAAGCAACTCACCCCCATCACATCACACCTCTCTTTCGCTATCTGCTTTGCAATCCTGAATACTGCTCTCTCACTCTCTTCCGAATCCAAGCGTTTTCCGAACATTTTCCTACATGCCTCCTGCGCCTTTGCTACCTCTTTCTATGCAGCCTTCTTGGCTGCCTTATAACTTTCATGCTCTGCTGTTTCTGCTCCCGTACCCTTCCCCTTCTGCCACTCCTTGAACTTCTTCCTCTTCTCGTCAATCCTCTTTTCAATTTCATCATCCCACCACCATGTTTCCGAGTGCCTCGGTGGTCCTTTTGTCCATCCACATACCCCACCAACGGCTCCCAACGGACTAGCTTTCATTGACATCCAACCACTTTCAAGCTCAACCACATCATCCTCTACCCTACTCAGCCTCTCTTTTAATGCCTCCCTTAATGTCACCTCTTTCAACCTCCACATCTTCATTCTCGGTTGGTACTTCACCCACCGAGCTCTCCTCGCACCTTTCACCCTTATGTCGCAGACAACCAAGTGGTGCTGTGAAACAGCCTCCTCCCCCGGGATCACCTTTGTGTCCCGGAGGTGCCCCCTATCTCGCCTACGCACCATCAGGTTGTCAACGGTTGTCGTCGACCCACCTGACGTGTATATAACAAGCTTATTATCCTCTTTCTGGAACTGAGTATTACAAATCAACAAATCAGCTCCATCAGCAAACTCCAAAATCCTTTCACCTTCTCCATTTCTCACACCATATCCGTAACCCCCATGAACTCCCTCAAAACCATCCATACTCCTTCCCACATGTCCATTTAGGTCTCCTCCTACCACAACAACTTCCTCATCTTTCACGTTTTCCATCAGCTTCTCTATCGCACACCAGAACTTGTCCTTCTCTTCATCGCTCCGACCAACCTGCGGAGCATATCCCGAGATGACGTTCACCAAGAGCTTTCCAATCATCATTTTCACCATCATCAACCTATCACTCACTCTAGTCACATTCACCACACTATCTACAAACTCCTCAGAAAACAGGACACCAACACCATTCACGCCGTCCAGGCACCCTTGCCACACAAACTTGTATTTCTGTCCCTGCCTACCCTTCACCATTCTCACACCACTTCCCATCCATCTCGTCTCTTGCACACAACATATGTCCACTCTTCTTCTGACCAATACTTCCACCACTTCTCCTAATCTCCCTGTCATTGTCCCTACATTCCATGTCCCAAACCTCAGAAACCGATCTCCACTTCGGGCTGTACCCTGCCTATATGTAGTTGTAATTGTCATGGTTCTCTTTTTGAGGCAATGTTTTTGTGGCCGGATGCCCTTCCTGACGCCAACCCTCTTAGTCGTCTCTTACGACATGCAGGGATACGGTGTACCTATTCTAATCCAGGGTATACACTGGGAAACGTTTAAAACATGGAAATTCTGGGGGGGGGGGGGGGGGGGTGGGGGAGAGCATCACGGCTGCGGGGGCCCCGTCAGCACCATGCCACGGCGGCCTGGTCAGCACCACACCACGTCGGCCCGGTCAGCACCACGCCACGGCGGCCTGGTCAGCACCACGCCACGGCGGCCTGGTCAGCACCACACCACGTCGGCCCGGTCAGCACCACACCACGTCGGCCCGGTCAGCACCACACCACGTCGGCCCGGTCAGCACCACACCACGTCGGCCCGGTCAGCACCACACCACGTCGGCCCGGTCAGCACCACACCACGTCAGCCCGGTCAGCACCACACCACGTCGGCCCGGTCAGCACCACACCACGTCGGCCCGGTCAGCACCACACCACGTCGGCCCGGTCAGCACCGCACCACGTCGGCCCGGTCAGCACCACACCACGGCGGCCCGGTCAGCACCACACCACGGCGGCCCGGTCAGCCCAGAGCCTGGCGCGAAGTCCAAGGACATCAGCACGTCATCCGAAAACAGCTCCGGTTGGTGCCAACCACTCGGTCAATGGCACGAACCAGGTCCCGACACGCCCTTGCTCGCTTGGCCCCGATGAAGGCCTCGCTAGGTGTTCTCCAAACAGGGGCAGAATCGCCCAAGCCGCGGTGGATTTCGGCAACGGAATCCTTGCAGTATATGTATATGTGGTATTTACCGTTATAGTATATAAGTCACATAATATATTCCAAGGCTTGACATCAACGGTTGCCCGGTTTTCCGAGGCAACAAAAAATTGGCATCGGGCAACCATATTATTATGCTTTGAACAATCATATTGACAATATTGAATCCGTATGTACAAAATGACCTCTTGGATCGATAATAAAAGTTAACAGTAATGTGGTTTTTACACGTCATCTTTCGTGGGAGTGTTTGCGAAGGTGCAAAGACAATCTGAAAGGTTGTGTGTGTGTGTGTGTGTGTGTGTGTGTGTGTGTGTGTGTGTGTGTGTGTGTGTGTGTGTGTGTGTGTGTGTGTATGATGCTCGAGTATATCCAGCCCTTCACTAGGCTAACCTTGTATTCGACCTGAATGAACACGTAACTTTCTCTTCACTCATGTGGTTGCTTGCAAAAATAAGTTATGATTGCCAAGTAAAATAGTGGTTGTGCTAAATGACAAGAATTGTTGCTGAAATGTAAGAATGATCCAATTAATGTTTTCAAAAGACTGGCATTTATTATCATTATTATTATTTTGTACAGGAAGCACATGCAGCAACATAAAGAATCATTTCAAATGATTTTACAGGAAAACAAAAATTGTGACCTGCCACGAACAGTTTGAAAAACGTGGTTACTTGGCGCACTATGCTTTGGTGTATTGCCTCCGCTACCAATGGTGGACGGAGATTATGTTTTCAGTCCTGTTTGTTTGTCTGTGAGCAGGATATCTCAAAATGTTTTGGATTAATTTGGATGAAACTTGGTGCACAGTGTGTGTGTTTGACAAGGATGAAATGATTTGATTTTGGTGAAGATCTGAATTCGGATCCGGATACTAGGGTCGAAAAATTTTTTTTAAGCGATTCTTCACCATTGAGAGATGCGGCCAAAAACAATATGTAGCATTATATGTCAAAAAATTTTGGAAGGATTCGGACGAAACTTGTTGAATGAGTTGGGTCGGTGACAAGAACAAGCCGATTCGATTTTGGATGCAGATCCAGATGCAGATGCAGATCCAGATGCAGATGCAGATCCGGCCTATCAATGCGATACGAAATGTAAACGATTCATCCTGGTGGAGGTACGCGCTCTACCGAGTTAATCTTGAGTGATCATTTTCACCATCTGAAGTAACGATGAGTCAGAAAAGTCCGTCTCGATTCAGTTCGCACCTGCTAAAAGACGAAGGTGTTGAAGCAAGACATCTAGAGGAGAGTGTTCCTGCCGACAGGCAGGATGTTGAATAGTCTAGTAGGAAGACTAGGTCCCCCTGCACCCCCCGGAGATATACTTCTAATCAGTGTTTCTAGATTGGAAAAAATGTGTAGAAAATGACTAGCTATGGCCCCAAGCTGAAATAATGTCCCACATACCATTTTTATGCAAATTACTGCTGCCATTATCAAAAAAAGACTAGGTCCCCCTGCACCCCCCGGAGATATACTTCTAATCAGTGTTTCTAGATTGGAAAAAATGTGTAGAAAATGACTAGCTATGGCCCCAAGCTGATAAAATGTCCCACATACCATTTTTATGCAAATTACTGCTGCCATTATCAAAAAAAGACTAGGTCCCCCTGCACCCCCCGGAGATATACTTCTAATCAGTGTTTATAGATTGGAAAAAATGTGTAGAAAATGACTAGCTATGGCCCCAAGCTGAAAAAATGTCCCACATACCATTTTTATGCAAATTACTGCTGCCATTATCAAAAAAAGACTAGGTCCCCCTGCACCCCCCGGAGATATACTGAAACTGGCAGTGACTGGTGATTGAAATGCGGTGCCTTTTTGTGTTTCAGGTCGAGGTACGTGAACTCCCCACGATCTACAGCAACCAGGAAGAGACTGATACCAGGGTGGTTCTGTACCTCCATCATGCTGCTACCATCGGATACAAGAACGCTGTAGTCAGAACACCGGACACAGACATCCTCCTGATCCTGCTCCACCATGCCCACAACATCAAGCTGACGGTGTACCTGGATACAGGGTCAGGGAAGCATCGCCAACTTGTCAACGTCTCTGAGCTGGCAGAATCCCTGGGAGAGGACTACTGTGCCACTCTCCTGGGGTACTATGTGTTCAGCGGAGAAGACTGCACCAGTGCCTTCAAAGGGAAGGGAAAAGTCGGGCCCTTGAAAAAGCTGGAGAAGAATCCCAGGTTTCACAGGGCATTCGGTGAATTTCACAGGGTATTTAGAAAAATAAAACTTTGTGTTAACGTCTGTGTAGACGGACCTTAATATGAGTCTATTATTTCGTAAAACTGTGATTATTTTGTAAATAAAGCACTAATTAGCATACTAGTATACCATAGACACATGTAATCATGTTATGAATAGTTCTATCATGATCTATGCCCTTCAAAACATGGGTCTAGACACCTTCATTTTTCAATTATCTGCAATATTGGCTGAGATATGTCAAAAATCGTTTTTTTGATAATGGCAGCAGTAATTTGCATAAAAATGGTATGTGGGACATTGTTTCAGCTTGGGGCCATAGCTAGTCATTTTCTACACATTTTTTCCAATCTAGAAACACTGGTTAGAAGTATATCTCCGGGGGGGTGCAGGGGGACCTAGTCTTTTTTTGATAATGGCAGCAGTAATTTGCATAAAAATGGTATGTGGGACATTGTTTCAGCTTGGGGCCATAGCTAGTCATTTTCTACACATTGTTTCCAATCTAGAAACACTGATTAGAAGTATATCTCCGGCGGGTGCAGGGGGACCTAGTCTTCCTACTAGACTAGAAGGGGATTCCATGTTCACCTGCTTCTACGAGCACTGATAGCGCTCTCCCATTTTACAGCTTTTGAAAGCGTATAATTATACATTTGTTGAAGTGGAACTTATTCAGAAAACAAGTGAAAAAAATTTGGGCAAACAAAATTTTGAATCTACAAATTTTGAAAATTTACAAATTTTTAAATTGAATTTTGAAAAAAAATTGAAAAAAAATGGCCCAAAAAAGTGTCGAGCGCTGTAAATTCCCACATACATAGGTGAGGACAAGTGAATAAGTAATGTGAATTACTCACCAAGTACCCTTTACTGATGGGGTAGAAGAAGGTATTTTTCTACATAGTCCTCTTGAACATCCACACACTTCTGCCACAACTTTACAAGGTAATGGTTATGGATAAAATGTTGTTGGGTAGTTCATGATCTCAACCCAGACTGAATGGCTGGATTTTGTGGATGTCTGCATTTATTGTACCACAGACAGAACATGATGGTTGCTGTGTCATCGATTGCTGTGACCCTCTCGTCGCGTCACTTATCGGTCTGTCAATCCTGGTTGCAGCAGATACCGGTCGCCCAGGCCTTGTTTATTCGCACACACTTGTTCACTCATTGGTCATTTTCGAAATTGTTTGCACCATTCGTACACACGTTTCCACGACATACAGTTTGTATCATATTTACCTCCGCCACCAAAGGTGGATGGAGGTTATGTTTTCACCCCTGTCTGTCTGTTTGTCCGTTTGTTACTTAACAAAAAACAACATTTTTTTTTGACAAGTATGTTGATCACTCCGGTTTGTGTGTTTGTGTCTGTCCGCTCACTTATACTTGCCGACAGGTCACAATTTTTAACCGATCTTCACGAAACTTCACCAAATGGTAGAGTTTGTGGTCCGAGAAAATCCTATATATTTTTGGGGTCAAAAAGTCAAAAGGTCAACTTAGGCCAAAGGTCAACCACTTTTTTCAAATTTCTAAAATCCTCAATTTTCATCCGATTGACTTGAAATTTGAATAGGATTTACATATCAGCGAACTGAATTCAACCACCAACTATTTTTGAGATCAGCGTCGGCCAAAAGTTCAACATAGGCCATAGGTCAACCACTTTTTTTCAAATTTCTAAAATCCTCAATTTTCATCCGATTGACTTGAAATTTGAATAGGATTTACATATCAGCGAACTGAATTCAAACACCACCTATTTTTGAGATCAGAATCGGCCAAAAGGTCAACATAGGCTATAGGTCAACCACTTTTTTTCAAATTTCTAAAATCCTCAATTTTCATCCGATTGACTTGAAATTTGAATAGGATTTACATATCAGCGAACTGAATTCAAACACCACCTATTTTTGAAATCAGCATCGGCCAAAAGGTCAACATAGGCCAAAGGTCAGTCACTTTTTTTTCCAATTTCTAAAATCCTCAATTTTCATTCGATTGACTTGGAATTTGAAAAGGATTTTCATATCAGCGAACTGAATTCAACCACCAACTATTTTTGAGATCAACATACAGTTGGTCAAAAGTTCAACATAGGCCATAGGTCAACCACTTTTTTTCAAATTTCTAAAATCCTCATTTTCATCCGATTGACTTGAAATTTGAATAGGATTTACATATCAGCGAACTCAATTCAACCACCAACTATTTTTGAGATCAACATACAGTAGGTCAAAAGGTCAACATAGGCCAAAGGTCAACCACTTTTTTTTCAAATTTCTAAAATCCTAAATTTTCATCCAATTGACTTGAAATTTGAATAGGATTTACATATCGGCAAACTGAATTCAAACACCACCTATTTTTGAGATCAGCATCGGCCAAAAGTTCAACATAGGCCATAGGTCAACCACTTTTTTTCAAATTTCTAAAATCCTCAATTTTCATCCGATTGACTTGAAATTTGAATAGGATTTACATATCAGCGAACTGAATTCAAACACCACCTATTTTTGAGATCAGCATCGGCCAAAAGGTCAACATAGGCCATAGGACAACCACTTTTTTTCAAATTTCTAAAATCCTCAATTTTCATCCGATTGACTTGAAATTTGAATAGGATTTACATATCGGCAAACTGAATTCAAACACCACCTATTTTTGAGATCAGCATCGGCCAAAAGTTCAACATAGGCCATAGGTCAACCACTTTTTTTCAAATTTCTAAAATCCTCAATTTTCATCCGATTGACTTGAAATTTGAATAGGATTTACATATCAGCGAACTGAATTCAAACACCACCTATTTTTGAGATCAGCATCGGCCAAAAGTTCAACATAGGCAAAAGGTCAATCACTTTTTTTTCCAATTTCTAAAATCCTCAATTTTCATTCGATTGACTTGGAATTTGAAAAGGATTTACATATCAGCGAACTGAATTCAACCACCAACTATTTTTGAGATCAACATACAGTAGGTCAAAAGTTCAACATAGGCCACAGGTCAACCACTTTTTTTCTAATTTCTAAAATCCTCAATTTTCATCCGATTGACTTGAAATTTGAATATGATTTACATATCGGCTTACTGAATTCAAACACCACCTATTTTTGAGATCAGCATCGGCCAAAAGTTCAACATAGGCCATAGGTCAACCACTTTTTTTCTAATTTCTAAAATCCTCAATTTTCATCCGATTGACTTGAAATTTGAATATGATTTACATATCGGCTTACTGAATTCAAACACCACCTATTTTTGAGATCAGCATCGGCCAAAAGTTCAACATAGGCCATAGGTCAACCACTTTTTTTCAAATTTCTAAAATCCTCAATTTTCATCCGATTGACTTGAAATTTGAATAGGATTTACATATCAGCGAACTCAATTCAACCACCAACTATTTTTGAGATCAACATACAGTAGGTCAAAAGGTCAACAAAGGCCAAAGGTCAACGACTTTTTTTTCAAATTTCTAAAATCCTCAATTTTCATCCAATTGACTTGAAATTTGAATAGGATTTACATATCGGCTTACTGAATTCAAACACCACCTATTTTTGAGATCAGCATCGGCCAAAAGGTCAACATAGACAAAAGGTCAATCACTTTTTTTCCAATTTCTAAAATCCTCAATTTTCATCCGATTGACTTGAAATTTGAATGGGATTTACATATCAGCTAACTGAATTCAACCAACAGCTCACAAGGTCGACATAGGCCAAAGGTCAACGACTTTTTTCAAATTTCTAAAATCCTCAATTTTCATTCGATTGACTTGAAATTTGAAAAGGATTTTCATATCGGCGAACTGAAACCAACCACCAACTATTTTTTTGATCAACATAGGTCACAATGTCAACATAGGCCAAATTTCTAAAATTGACAATTTTCATCCGATTAACTTAATTTGAAGAAGATTTGCATATCATCAAATAATTCAACCACCAATTATTTGTGAAGCCACAAGGATGCTCTACCGAGTGCCATTTTACTTTGTTCTCTTTTGCCAAGTGTCGCTCTGTGAGTGATTTTTCATCTGTCTGTCCGTTTGTGAACAAAATATCTCAAAAAGTTGTGGACGGATTCAGACGAAATTTGGCAGAGATTTAGCTTATGTGACAAGGACGAAATTATTAGATTTTGGTGAAGATCCGGATTCGGGTCCGGCTACTCGAATTTTAAAAGTGATTCTTCACCATTGGGAGAAAAGGTCCAAAAAACGCTACATAGCAGGATATCTCAAAAAGTTATGGATGGATTTAGACGAAACTTGGTGGACAATTTGTGTGTGTGACAAGGAAGAATCGATTCAATTTTGGTGAAGATACAAATCGAGCTAGTAGAATGTTTAAAGTGATTCTTCACCATTGAGTGATGTGGCCAACCAGGTGGAGGTATGCTCTCTACTGAGTGCCGTTCTAGTTTTTCATGCAATACTCCTTTTCCTAAGCATGTCACATGGTATGACACCTTCAGTAAGCAAAAAACTGATGACTCCAAACAAGTTGGTAAAGGGGCACTCTTTTAGTAGAACAGCCATCTTTACAGCAGGATTCTTTGCAACACGGGTGGTGAGCTTCAGTACAATGTGGTCAACAAATGACTTAAACTTGCCACTGCAAAATCGATCCTAATACAATTATAATATTATATACATACCCGACGACGTTTTTTTTTTATTTTTATACATACCCGACGAGCAACAGTGAAATTCACTTTATTTATTGACTTAGATCATATATCATAAAAAAATAGTTTGATAAATGGTTCATATATATATATATATCGTGAAGGTTAACCAATCTAATCATATTTTTTACCCCGCATGTGTGAAGCAAAAAACTGGGTTAAGCCGTTGTTTCATTTTGTCTGTCTGTGTGTCTGTCTGCCTACATACGTTAGTTTATGATCGAGGAAGTGCTACATTTCAACTGAATGTTATATTTTGAACACAAATTGGAAAATGAATCATAAACGAACCTGTAGTTTAACAGTACTTTGTCTCTGAATTTGTCCTGATCACGAATGCGCAGAGTGGAATGGAATTATTATTTTACTCTGCCTGCTTGTCTGGCATTAAAATAAAATTGAAAATCATTCCAAACAGGAAACAGCCACAGAAGAGCTGATAAAATAACCACAAAAGAGGTGAAAAATATAACCACACAGTGCAGCTGATAAATATAACCACATTGCACATCTGATAATATAACCACACAGTACAGCTGATAAATATAACCACATTACACATCTGATAACATAACCACACAGTACACCTGATAAATATACCCACATTACACATCTGATAATATAACCACACAGTACACCTCATAAATATAACCACATTACACATCTGATAATATAACCACACAGTACAGCTGATAAATATAACCACATTACACATCTGATAATATAACCACACAGTACAGCTGATAAATATAACCACATTACACATCTGATAATATAACCACACAGTACACCTCATAAATATAACCACATTACACATCTGAGAATATAACCACACAGTACAGCTGATAAATATAACCACATTACACATCTGATAATATAACCACACAGTACAGCTGATAAATATAACCACATTACACATCTGATAATATAACCACACAGTACACCTGATAAATATAACCACATTACACATCTGATAATATAACCACACAGTACACCTGATAAATATAACCACATTACACATCTGATAAATATAACCACACAGTACAGCTGATAAATATAACCACATTACACAGCTGATAAATATAACCACACAGTACAGCTGATAAATATAACCACATTACACATCTGATAATATAACCACACAGTACAGCTGATAAATATAACCACATTACACAGCTGATAAATATAACCACACAGTACAGCTGATAAATATAACCACATTACACATCTGACAATATAACCACACAGTACAGCTGATAAATATAACCACATTACACATCTGATAACATAACCACACAGTACAGCTGATAAATATAACCACATTACACATCTGATAATATAACCACACAGTACAGCTGATAAATATAACCACATTACACATCTGATAACATAACCACACAGTACACCTGATAAATATAACCACATTACACATCTGATAAATATAACCACATTACACATCTGATAATATAACCACACAGTACACATGATAAATATAACCACATTACACATCTGATAAATATAACCACACAGTACAGCTGATAAATATAACCACATTACACAGCTGATAAATATAACCACACAGTACAGCTGATAAATATAACCACATTACACATCTGATAATATAACCACACAGTACAGCTGATAAATATAACCACATTACACATCTGATAACATAACCACACAGTACAGCTGATAAATATAACCACATTACACATCTGATTAATATAACCACACAGTACACCTGATAAATATAACCACATTACACATCTGATAATATAACCACACAGTACAGCTGATAAATATAACCACATTACACATCTGATAATATAACCACATTACACATCTGATAATATAACCACACAGTACACCTGGTAAATATAACCACATTACACATCTGATAATATAACCACACAGTGCAGCTGATAAATATAACCACATTACACATCTGATAATATAACCACACAGTACACCTGATAAATATAACCACATTACACATCTGATAATATAACCACACAGTACAGCTGATAAATATAATCACATTACACATCTGATAAATATAACCACATTACACATCTGATAATATAACCACATTACACATCTGATAATATAACCACACAGTACACCTGATAAATATAACCACATTACACATCTGATAATATAACCACACAGTGCAGCTGATAAATATAACCACATTACACATCTGATAATATAACCACACAGTACATCTGATAAATATAACCACATTACACATCTGATAATATAACCACACAGTACAGCTGATAAATATAACCACATTACACATCTGATAAATATAACCACATTACACATCTGATAATATAACCACATTACACATCTGATAATATAACCACACAGTACAGCTGATAAATATAACCACATTACACATCTGATAATATAACCACAAAGTACAGCTGATAAATATAACCACATTACACATCTAATAATATAACCACACAGTGCAGCTGATAAATATAACCACATTACACATCTAATAATATAACCACACAGTGCAGCTGATAAATATAACCACATTACACATCTGATAACATAACCACACAGTACAGCTGATAAATATAACCACATTACACATCTGATAATATAACCACACATTGCATCTGATAAATATAACCACATTACACATCTGATAATATAACCACACCACACATTATAACGACATACACATGTGATACACACTACACATCTGATAATTTAACCACATTACACATCTGATAATATAACCACATTACACATCTGATAATATAACCACATTACACATCTGATAATATCACCACATTACACATCTGATTAATATAACCACATTACACATCTGATAATATCACCACATTACACATCTGATAATATAACCACACTACACATCTGATAATATAACTACACTACACATCTGATAATATAACCACACTACACATCTGATAATATAACCACACTACACATCTGATAATATAACCACACTACACATTATAACGACATACACATGTGATACACACTACACATCTGATAATATAACCACACTACACATCTGATAATATAACCACATTACACATCTGATAATATAACTCCACTACACATCTGATAATATAACCACATTACACATCTAATAATATAACCACACTACACATCTGATAATAACACGACACATCTGATAATATAACCACATTACACATCTGATAATATAACCACATTACACATCTGATAATATAACCACACTACACATCTGATAATATAACCACACTACACGTTAAACGACATACACATGTGATACACCCGACACATCTGATAATATAACCACATTACACATCTGATAATATAACCACATTACACATCTGATAATATAACCACATTACACATCTGATAATATAACCACACTACACATCTGATAATATAACCACATTACACATCTGATAATTTAACCACATTACACATCTGATAATATGGACGGACGGTTTTGAGGGAGTTCATGGGGGTTACGGATATGGTGTAAGAAATGGAGAAGGTGAAAGGATTTTGGAGTTTGCTGATGGAGCTGATTTGTTGATTTGTAATACTCAGTTCCAGAAAGGGGGTAATAAGCTTGTTACATACACGGCAGGTGGGTCGACGACAACCGTTGACTACCTGATGGTGCGTAGGCGAGATAGGGGGCACCTCCGGGACACAAAGGTGATCCCGGGGGAGGAGGCTGTTTCACAGCACCACTTGGTTGTCTGCGACATAAGGGTGAACGGTGCGAGGAGAGCTCGGCGGATGAAGTACCAACCGAGAATGAAGGTGTGGAGGTTGAAAGAGGTGACAGTAAGGGAGGCATTAAAAGAGAGGCTGAGTCGGGTAGAGGCTGATGTGGTTGAGCTTAAACATGGTTGGATGTCAATGAAAGCTAGTCTGTTGGGAGCCGTTGGTGAGGTATGTGGATGGACAAAAGGACCACCGAGGCACTCGGAAACATGGTGGTGGGATGATGAAGTTGGAAAGAGGATTAACGAGAAGAGGAAGAAGTTCAAGGAGTGGCAGAAGGCGAAGGGTACTGGAGCAGAAAAAGCAGAGCATGAAAGTTATAAGGCAGCCAAGAAGGCTGCAAAGAAAGAGGTAGCAAAGGTGCAGGATGCATGGAGGAAAATGTTCGGAGAACGCTTGGATTCGGAAGAGGGTCAGAGAGCGGTATTCAGGATTGCAAAGCAGATAGCGAAAGAGAGGTGTGATGTGATGGGGGTGAGTTGCTTGAAGGATGAAGTGGGACAAATCGTTGTGGACCCAGATGGAATTAAAGGAAGATGGAAAAGATATATGGAAATGCTGTTGAATACAGAGAATGAATGGGATTGCAACATAGAGAGTAACCCAGTTTTAGGACCGGCAGAGAAGATAACTGAGAAGGAAGTTGAGGAAGCGATAAAAGCAATGAAGAGTAGAAAGGCGGGACGGCCGACGGGAGTTGTGGGAGATATGTTGAAGGCAGCAGGAAGTTGGGGTGTGAAGAGAATGGCAGAGATCTGTAATCTGGTGGTGAAAGAAGGTCACATTCCATTGGATTGGGAACTGAGTACCCTTGTCCCTCTATACAAGGGGAAAGGTGACCCTCTGGAGTGTGGCTCGTACCGAGCGATAAAGTTATTGGAGCATGGAATGAAGGTATTGGAAAGAGTGTTGGAGAGGAGGATAAGGAAGAAGGTGAAGATCGACGAAATGCAGTTTGGATTTATGCCAGGAAGCGGAACGACAGACGCGCTCTTTATTGTGAGGCAGTTGCAGGAGAAGTACATGGAGAAGAGGAAGAAGTTGTTTCTTGGGTTTGTTGATCTGGAGAAAGCATTCGATAGGGTTCCACGCGAAGTATTGACATGGGCATTGAGGAAGTTAGAAGTGGAGGAATGGTTGATCAGAGTTGTGATGGCAATGTACAAAAGAGCGCGCACAGCTGTAAGGACGAAGGACGGGAACAGTGGTGAGTTTGAGGTGAAGGTGGGAGTGCATCAGGGGTCGGTACTAAGTCCACTACTATTTGTAGCTGTGATGAAGGTGCTGGCTCAGACCGTAAAGGAGGGTTTACCGTGGGAGTTGTTGTATGCAGATGATCTGCTGTTGATTGCGGAAAGTATGGATGGACTGAACGAAAAGATGAACAAGTGGAAGGAATGTATGGAGACAAAAGGTCTGGAGGTGAATATAGGAAAGACGAAGGTGATGGCAAGTGGTAAAGCATGTGGTGAGGTGGAAAGAATTGGGAAGTGGCCATGTGCTGTGTGCAGGAAGGGTGTCGGAGTGAACTCCATTCAATGTACAATGTGCGCTGAGTGGGTTCATCAAAAATGTAGTGGTCTGAGAGGGTCATTAACCAGTGTGGCAGCTACATTCAAATGTTAGGTGTGCACAGAGGGAGCTGCAGATGGAGGAAATGTTGAGTTGGATCTTGGAGAGGGCGTGGGGCTGGAATGTGTGAAAACATTTTGCTACCTCAGAGACATGCTGAATGGAGAAGGTGGATCAGTCTCGGCAACGGTTGCTTGAGTGAGATGTGCATGGAAGAAGTTTCGGGAACTGAGTGGCGTGCTGATGAGGAGGGGAGTGTCGTTGAAGCTGAAGGGAAAGGTGTATGCTGCATGTGTGAGAAGTGTTATGATTTATGGGAGCGAGACATGGGTAATGAACGTAGAGCAGCAACGAAGGCTGGAAAGGGTGGAAATGCGAATGGTTCGGTGGATGTGCAGAGTGTCGTTGAGAGAGAGGAAGACGACAAATGATGAATTGCGAAAGATGATGGGAATCGGGCCTGTGATTGATGCTGTGAAGAGAAACAGGTTGAGATGGTTTGTTCATGTGTTGAGGAAGGATGAAAGTGACTGGTTGAGAAGAGTGATGGAAATGAATGCAGAAGGAAGTAGAGGACGGGGAAGACCGAGAAAGACTTGGCTTAAGATGGTGGAAGAAGAAATGCGGGCAAGGGAGTTAACAAGGAGAGATGCAGAAAATAGGGCAAAATGGAGAAGATTGTCATGGGGACCGCAAGGCTAACCCCCGCTCTAGCAGGGAAAATGGCCTTAAAATGCATGTTGTTGTTTGTTGTACACATCTGATAATATAACCACATTACACATTTGATAATAAGATCACATGACACATCTGATAATATAACCACATTACACATCTGATAATATTACCACATTACACATTTGATAATAAGATCACATAACACATCTGATAATATAACCACATTACACATCTGATAATATTACCACATTACACATCTGATAATATAACCACATTACACATTTGATAATAAGATCACATAACACATCTGATAATATAACCACATTACACATCTGATAATATAACCACATTACACATCTGATAATATAACCACAGTACACATCTGATAATATAACCACATTACACATCTGATAAAATAACCACATTACACATCTGATAATATAACCACATTACACATCTGATAATATAACCACATTACACATTTGATAATAAGATCACATGACACATCTGATAATATAACCACATTACACATCTGATAATATAACCACATTACACATCTGATAAAATAACCACACCACACATCTGATAATATAACCACATTACACATCTGATAATATAACCACATTACACATCTGATAATATAACCACATTACACATCTGATAATATAACCACATTACACATCTGATAATATAACCCCACTACACATCTGGTAATATAACCACACTACACATCTGGTAATATAACCCCACTACACATCTGGTAATATAACCCCACTACACATCTGATAATATAACCACATTACACATCTGATAATATAACCACATTACACATCTGATAATATAACCCCACTACACATCTGGTAATATAACCCCACTACACATCTGGTAATATAACCCCACTACACATCTGGTAATATAACCCCACTACACATCTGGTAATATAACCCCACTACACATCTGGTAATATAACCACATTACACATCTGATAAAATAACCACACCACACATCTGATAATATAACCCCACTACACATCTGATAATATAACCACATTACACATCTGATAAAATAACCACACCACACATCTGATAATATAACCACATTACACATCTGATAATATAACCACAGTACACATCTGATAATATAACCACATTACACATCTGATAAAATAACCACATTACACATCTGATAATATAACCACATTACACATCTGATAAAATAACCACACCACACATCTGATAATATAACCCCACTACACATCTGATAATATAACCACATTACACATCTGATAAAATAACCACACCACACATCTGATAATATAACCACATTACACATCTGATAATATAACCACAGTACACATCTGATAATATAACCACATTACACATCTGATAAAATAACCACATTACACATCTGATAATATAACCACATTACACATCTGATAATATAACCACATTACACATTTGATAATAAGATCACATGACACATCTGATAATATAACCACATTGCACATCTGATAATATAACCACATTACACATCTGATAAAATAACCACACCACACATCTGATAATATAACCACATTACACATCTGATAATATAACCACATTACACATCTGATAATATAACCACATTACACATCTGATAATATAACCCCATTACACATCTGATAATATAACCCCACTACACACCTGGTAATATAACCACACTACACATCTGGTAATATAACCCCACTACACATCTGGTAATATAACCCCACTACACATCTGGTAATATAACCCCACTACACATCTGGTAATATAACCACATTACACATCTGATAATATAACCCCACTACACATCTGGTAATATAACCCCACTACACATCTGGTAATATAACCACATTACACATCTGATAATATAACCCCACTACACATCTGGTAATATAACCCCACTACACATCTGGTAATATAACCACATTACACATCTGATAATATAACCCCACGACACATCTGGTAATATAACCCCACTACACATCTGGTAATATAACCACATTACACATCTGATAATATAACCCCACTACACATCTGGTAATATAACCCCACTACATCATCTGGTAATATAACCACATTACACATCTGATAATATAACCACACTACACATCTGGTAATATAACCACACTACACATCTGGTAATATAACTCCACTACACATTTGATAATATAACCCCACTACACATCTGGTAATATAACCCCACTACACATCTGGTAATATAACCACATTACACATCTGATAATATAACCCCACTACACATCTGGTAATATAACCCCACTACACATCTGGTAATATAACCACATTACACATCTGATAATATAACCCAACTACACATCTGGTAATATAACCCCACTACACATCTGGTAATATAACCACATTACACATCTGATAATATAACCACATTACACATCTGGTAATATAACCACACTACACATCTGGTAATATAACCCCACTACACATTTGATAATAAGATCACATTACACATCTGATAATATAACCACATTACACATCTGGTAATATAACCACACTACACATCTGGTAATATAACCCCACTACACATCTGGTAATATAACCCCACTACACATCTGGTAATATAACCCCACTACACATCTGGTAATATAACCACATTACACATCTGATAATATAACCCCACTACACATCTGGTAATATAACCCCACTACACATCTGGTAATATAACCACATTACACATCTGATAATATAACCACATTACACATCTGGTAATATAACCACACTACACATCTGGTAATATAACCCCACTACACATCTGGTAATATAACCCCACTACACATCTGGTAATATAACCCCACTACACATCTGGTAATATAACCACATTACACATCTGATAATATAACCCCACTACACATCTGGTAATATAACCCCACTACACATCTGGTAATATAACCACATTACACATCTGATAATATAACCCCACTACACATCTGGTAATATAACCACACTACACATCTGGTAATATAACCACATTACACATCTGATAATATAACCACATTACACATCTGATAATATAACCCCACTACACATCTGGTAATATAACCACACTACACATCTGGTAATATAACCACACTACACATCTGATAATATAACCCCACTACACATCTGGTAATATAACCCCACTACACATCTGGTAATATAACCACATTACACATCTGATAATATAACCCCACTACACATCTGGTAATATAACCCCACTACACATCTGGTAATATAACCACATTACACATCTGATAATATAACCCCACTACACATCTGGTAATATATCCACACTACACATCTGGTAATATAACCACATTACACATCTGATAATATAACCACATTACACATCTGATAATATAACCCCACTACACATCTGGTAATATAACCACACTACACATCTGGTAATATAACCACACTACACATCTGATAATATAACCCCACTACACATCTGGTAATATAACCCCACTACACATCTGGTAATATAACCACATTACACATCTGATAATATAACCACATTACACATCTGGTAATATAACCACACTACACATCTGGTAATATAACCCCACTACACATTTGATAATAAGATCACATTACACATCTGATAATATAACCACATTACACATCTGATAATATAACCACATTACACATCTGATAATATAACCACACAAACAGCCAATAAATCTAATCGTAAGAAACAGTTCATAAAAGCACAAAACAGCTTATAAATAAAAAACTACAGAAGGGCTGGTGAATTGAGAACAGCTTTTAACAATGAGGAAAAAGCCACAAATAAATCACAAGTGTAACAAAGTAAACGAATGATAACAACAAATCAACTGATAAAAACACCACAAAATAATGCAAATAACCACAAACAACCTCTGCTGTTTCATTTCTCTGTCTACCACCCACTCCCCTCCCACCACTTCTCACCAAAACTATGTTTCTGCAGGGGGTACATGTTATTCTCGTATCCCAGGTCTTGTTAAACTCCCAAAGTCAAGGCTCACTGTTCACCTTCATTCATTTGTTCCTCTTTTCTCTCACATGTGGACCAAACTTCCTCAATGTGGTCATTCCCATTCTTACTCCTGATCTTTCCTCCCCTCATTAACCCACCCCAAGCCCACCCCTTCCTTTCCAGCTTATTTTGTTTAATTTGTTCCTTCTCCCTCCAGCTGCCCTCCCTTTTTTTTCAATTTCTGTTTCATCCACACTTAATTCCTTCCTCCTCTTGCTGCGTCTGAGCTCGTATCCGGATTGTTCACCCGCCTTCCCACCCCCCCCCCCCGCCCCCCCCAACCCCACTTTGATCTCATTCTTCCCCATGCTCTTTCTTCCTCAAAATGGCCCTCTGTATGTCCCTCCACTCTGCTCATGGTGTGTACATCCTTTCCATAATATTCATTTTGTTCTGTAATGATCTGCCCTGTTCTGCATCTCAATTCCTCAATGAGTCTTAACTTTGTATACAAAAACCCATCATTTATCATTGCAAATGGCAATTAACAGAATTTTTTGCTTCTTTGAATAAAAAAAAAAATCATCTTTCGACAGATAAAATTCGACATTATGGCACATAATTTTGTTTCAAACGTGAATATCCATAAGATATTTATACAAACCATAAACGGCAAATGGTTTCTTGGAAATGGAGCCGCAGTCAGAAAAATGTGGATGTGGACAAGGGTTATGGTGATGGTTACGATGTTGCGGTTGTACTTTGTGGTCTCTTATTGATAGTACATATAGAGGAAAAAACATTTTGTGGGTTCGGTGTACGTGGGTGAAAGGGTACATCCATATTCGAGATATCCCTGCAAATGTCAACGAGCGTGGCGAATCATTTCAAAATCTTCACGGAGTTTGCTCATTTTCACAAAGCAAGATGAAGGTGAAGGTGAGAATGAACCGTCACACCATGAGCCAGCAGGGACACATATAGCAAAACAATGCAGAGACGACGTCACCCTGTGTGCTACCATGTCATATTGTTACAGGTATGGTGTGGGGGCCAAATTGGGGATATATTAGAATAGTTATTTCATAGGTTTCTATGTCTCGACATAAATTTGCTGAGTCCCATGTTTCCCCTAAATGATAGATGGCGTATTTGCTAGGCCGTCGTGTTTTCGGGGAGGATTGTCTTATATATCTATCTATAATTCCAGCAATCTCTGTGTGTATGTTTGTATGTTTGTATGTTTGTATGTTTGTATGTTTGTATGTATGTTTGTCTGTGACCGCTGTTTCTCGACAACTACCGGTCCGATATACTTGAAACTTGCCAGGTATATTGCTGGGGACCCGAGGATGTGCCTTTTCAAGGTTTGAAATTAATCGGACAAGCAGTTACCGAGCTATGTCCAAAAAACGATTCAACCAATCAGAGAGCAGCGAGCTATCACGTGTGCCGAACGTGGCGAACAGACTCTGCCTCGGACGGCACATTTGAGAGCGTATTCATTTATTTCACGTTTGCAAACTATGTTGGCGCTATGTTGGCGTTAAACTATGTTTTAAAACTAATAAAAACTAATTTGCGATTCATCGTAACTGCGATATACGACCTTCCGGAGCTCCCGTGAGAGCGTGCGCCATTACGGATAGTAATTCAATTAAAAACATAAAAACATTGTCCCAATTCAGTCAGAGCGAAGGGCGTTGTTTTAAGCGAAGAGCGTTTTATTTTTCCCCTTAAATTCAGTCGCCGGACGGTGAAAGCTTTTTTTTGGGGGCAGCTACTGGCAGCGACGTACGGCCAATCACAGGACACGTTGTTGTGTCGACGTGCCGTGTTGTTTTCCCTCGCGGTTTGGAATGTTTTTCCTTTTCATTTCTTTTCTCTTCCTTACGGAAGTACGGGCATTTCCTTAAATTTGCGATTCTTTCGCTTTCCTGCGCGTTTGGGCACGCTATGGCGATTTCTTTACCAAACTCCGAAGCCGTTCGCTTTGGACCAAACCATTTCATGTAAATAGAGGGGGGGGATTGTCACCGTACTCGCAAGCCGTTCGCTTTGGACCAAACCATTTCATGTAAATAGAGGGGGGGGATATAATTTTAGATATAGATATAGTACGGGCATGCCCTAGTTTTATATAATTGCGATTGTCGCTGCACGGTCATGTTTTCCCTCCTTCTCCCCATTTGTTCTGTTAATAAACCCCTGTTTTGGATAAAGGTTGTGTGGTTATCGGAAGCGGGCTCCATTGCACTTGATTAACGCACTGGTATGCTAAAAGGACAGATTGGGTCTGCGCTTACACGCTTCAAAGCAGAACGTCGACAAGGTTCGCTCGGCCATTCCTATCGGAGATCCTGCAGTGGTCAATTCATTAGGAGACTTGCCAGGTTAACCTGGCGGACACAGAGACCTTTTCGTCCCATACCTGCCGGGCAGCATGACGGTCACTAAAGACCATGCGACTAATAATATAATGGGCTTGTCTTACATTGCCCAGTGATTGACTTGCATATGGACTATCTATACACACTGTATACAAAATATATATACAAGGTCTATGGCTCTTAATGGAGCTGCCACTCACACATCTCACACACATGGACATACTGAGGAGAGAAACACAGCCACTGAGCTTTGTGGAAGTGCCGTGGCTTCCGGGGGTACTCTGGGTACCAGCGACATCACAACATGAATGGCGCTGCCTTTGTCACCGCACTCAGCGGGACATTTCGTCAAGAGGAATTTGCTCCTCCCCGTGGATGCTAACCGATGGGGAGTGCCCATGATCTTAACCTTTGAAATGTTGAACTCCAAACAAGGAATCACACATTTATTTAAATCTTTGGAATGCCGACCTCCCAGACTCGAGCAGAAACTATATCCACCACACCACCGAGTTTGGTTGTTGTCAAACTTGTCAAACATAATGAAGGAAACCACAGACAACCTTCATTTTCAGAAAGCACTCTGGGTGGACAGCAGTAACATATTGAGGTTGTTTTTTTCCAGAGTTAGACAAAGTATTCACATTATACATAAGTGAGATGGAGAAAGATGTGACACTGGTCAAGGTATGAACACCTTATTGGGTCTGACAGCAGCAATAGTCCTATTTTGCTTAACAGGTGTTGCCCCCATTCCCTCACTGTCACACTGCATCCATTATATTAACCACATAACAAAATGTTTCCCATAACTTAGTGCTACCCTGAAGGTAGTCATTCCTCACCAATGGTGCCAGACAAGTCATGACTTATTTGTGAAACTCTGTGTACACTGCTGAGACACCTAGCAAATGTAAACCATAACCCACTGAATTCCCAACCAATGCCTGTGATCTAAATGGCAAATTATCACGATCAAAATGTCCTGTACTTGTGGACATGGTACCTTGTAGTACGTTCAATGTATGCTTCGATTCATCAATTACAAAAGTGGCATCTTCCCATGAGGCATGATTCCACCAGAAACCGTACGCAGAGCATGCCTCCATGTAGTGGAGGTCGACACCTGGTTTCACAATATGACTTCCCCACCCCTACATGCGAGAAAACTAAAGGTGCTGATACCTACAATTATGGTAATGATAATATGCAAATTAGACTAATGGTTGAGCTCAAACACCAATTTGGATTGATGATCAACACCCACATTTAATATTTTGAGTGATCCCCACAATGCATGAAAACACTGCCCTCAACATTTACCATGTTCACCAGGGAACCATTTCCTTAGGTGTGGGTGTCTCATTGTTTCATCCACTTGAGCTTTGTGGAGTCTGTAAAGCAATCACCTGTAAAGTATCTGGCCAATGCATTTAAAAACTATACCAATACCTCTGCCACGCTGAACAATTTACGTTTTGTATCCCATCCCACTGATAGGCCGGATATTTATCCGGACCTAAACTAACATCGAATCGGCTTGTTTTTGTCACCTAACCAACTCATCCACCAAGTATTGTCATTATTCATCATAACTTTTTGAGATATCATGCTATAAATCGTTTTTGGCACCATCTTGCAATGGTGAAACATCACTTATAAAAACTAATAAACTTTTCATATCTGGATCTGGATTCGGTTCTTCACCAAAATAGAATAAAGATTTGGTGTGCGTCCTTGTCACACACCAAACCAGTCAGTGCACCAATTTTCATCCAAGTCCGTGCACAACCTTTTGAGATATAGTGTTATAAATCGTTTTTGGCCATATCACTCAATGGTGCCGAATCAGTTGAAAAAAATCCTCATATTCAGATCCGGATCTGCATTTGGATTTTCGCCAAAATCTCATCAATTTGTACTTGGCACAAACCCAAACGATCCAAGAAATTTTGTCTGAATCCGTACATTACTCCCTGAGATATCCCGCTCACAGACAAACAAACAAACATACAAGTCTGACAGGTATGACAGAAATCGAGAGAACCTTGACTTTTGACCTTGACCTTTGACACATAACATGGGCATTCTGAAAGACCTTCCCGTTAGCAGTAGTATTTGGCAACCAACACGTCTCGCTATACCAAATATTAAGCGCGACAGAGCCCAAAATGTGTTTTATGCAAATTACGTCAGTGTCACCTTGATCTTTGACCTATATAGTCAAATCACAGGAACAGCCTCTCTTTTGTTCTTCAGTATCTTCTGATAAATTTTGACAAAGATAGCTGAAAGCATTTGCAAGTTATCGCACTCACAGAAAAAACAAACATACATACAAACAAACAAATGAGGCAGATGGACATATGAGGAAACTTTCAATTTTCGTAATAACAAACAGACAAACAAGAAAGACGTCGTGCAGAACGTGATACTTGCAAAATCCCTAAAACAAATTTGACCTTTAAAATAATTGTTGATTGAATTCAGTGACCTGATTTGCAAACGCTCTTCAAATTTTAAGTCAATTGGATGAAATTGACAATTTAGAAACCTGGCCCATGTTGACCTTTTGACCAATGTTGACCTCAAAAAAAATTGTTGGTTGAATTCAGTGACCTGATTTGCAAACGCTCTTCAAATTTTAAGTCAATTGGATGAAATTGACAATTTAGAAACCTGGCCTATGTTGACCTTTCGACCAATGTTGACCTCAAAAATAATTGTTGGTTGAATTCAGTGACCTGATTTGCAAATCCTCTTCAAATTTCATGTCAATCAGATGAAAATGGAGGATTTTAGAAATTTGACATAAGTTCGTGACCTTTGGCCTATGTTGACCTTTTAACCTTTTGACCTTAAAATCAATAGGCTTCTTGATTATGACGAACTCCACCATTTGGTGAAGTGTAGTGAAGATCGGTTGAAAATTGTGACCTGTAGGCGATTGACATACAGACACACAGGCAGACAGGGGTGAAAACATAACCTCACTTCCACTTTTGGAGGCGGAGGTACTGGTAACAATATATTCCATACATTACACATTGCATATGCAAATCTGGTGGAATGAAGCATGAAGCACTGAATCTTACAATCTCCCAACCCACACCCAACCCCACAGACCTATTTGAAGCCCATATGCATAGAATTGAACCACTACCCCACCCCAAGCCTTTATATGTGAAGCTTTGGGGTCCATTATTTAAGGGCATATTGCAAGAGCATCCTGCAGTTGTTAAAGCTTTAAAGAAAAACAAATGAAACCTTCCCTAAATTAGTAACAATGGGTTAAGATGCAATTAACAAAACCAGAGATTTTTTACGACATAGCCCATCGGGCAGAGCTGTTGAGAACAGTGTTTGTCCGTCTGAATGTATGTATGTCCCCTCAAATGTATACCAATCAGAGCTGACAATCTGGTCACATGACAAGGTGATGTGATTACGTCTGATGTCATTACGGCGGTGCAACGGCTGACTCTCCATACACCGCCATTTTGATTTATATGCCATTCAGGCCGAACATATCGTCGAACCTGTCATATATCACAATGGCCATGCTCTACCTTCAAGTTTTTCATTCAGTGTGAAACACAAACAAAACGATTGTTAAAATGACCATGAAATACCGAAAACATCGCCTTACGTCTCTTCCAACAAAATGGTACGTATAGGCCTTAGGCGTTATGACTCATCTTCGGACCGCTTTGGACAAACTAAGCCCAGGTTTCTCAATACAGTCGTGTATCGTTTCAGTAGTATTGTTTTCGTAATAAAATAATATCGGAAATATAACCATAATACTTTAATCCCAATGTCGTGAATGAAAGGTTAATGGATTGAAGCGGTGTATGGTTCATGATCAATGATGAGCGGTGTTCGGCACTAATATTAATAACAGAGAAAGTAAGGAATTTACCTCAGTTTTTTTATAGTAATATCATTTTCGAAATAATAATAACGTAACGTTAATATTATAGTAAATCTAATGGTAACACTAATCCCTTCATAGTTACTGCAAACTTACTGGAAGTTAAAATATATCATCTTCTACATATTAAGGAAGCGGCAGTTTTGTGTCCGTTACGTCATTACGTCTAAGATGTCATTACGACGGCTGCTCCACCGACCGACATTTTAATTTACATGTGGGCCTACACCCGCTCACTACGGGAGCTGCAGGATTGGTCATTCCTCTTTGGGGTATATAGATTACAGTCGATCTATGGTCGGGTCTCAAGAACATTGGGTGTGCGTTCATTTACCAAGATTCTTGTGGAGAGATCGCCAAGTGGTTAAAGCATTCGAGCAAGCACTCCATTCAAAACCGTTAAGGAATGGCTGGCTTGGCAAGCGCTAGCTAGCTGCTTGATAAATGAGCACACCTCCAACCCTTGTGGGGTATAATCTAGATTACAGTAGATCTTCGCTCAGTTCTGTAAGTAAAACTTACCTCGTGGATGTCTGGATTCCTCCAAATTTCTTTGTTTAATGGTATAAGCAGCATTAGCGACTGTTTAAAATGCTAATCATGTGTGTTTGTAGTTTATAATATTTCACAAGCCTGGCTACGCCGCTGTTAGACTTTTGGTCTTGTTTTTATCTGTTTGGAAAATTTGGCAAAGAAATGTACTGGTACAGAATATTCTTTTTTCCATACCTCCAGCTTCAAGCGGACTAGACATTGTTGGAGAACGACTTTGAGTGGATGAATAGAGGAGGGTGTGTTCCTCAAGTTCCGGGAGAAAACCTTATAAAGCTCGAATTGGGAAGTGGCAAGTATGAGTTGAAGATCAAATCAACGACAAGATCGACTGAAACAACTCTTGCTTTCTTGTACTCCATGTGCTTCTACTTCTTAATCTTAACATTTAACAAAACGACTCCAATTCCAACGCTATTCCAAACTTCCAAACAAAACCAAAGCAGACTTACTGACTCACACTTGAATTCGCTTCGAAACACTTGACTCATTATATCTAGAAAAACTTAGGTTCAAATCCCATAAACTATATGCATCTGTCTATCATTCATTGACGTCCCAGTAATTCATTTAAATATAGTACATTGATGCGATTGTTGTACAAGCTCTTCCATGAGCAATGGATTAATGTGAAAAAATATATATTAAAAAAGGAAATAATTAGCCTCTCAGGGACCAGCCAAGGGTCTGGGGTGGCATCAACAGAACCTATTTATGGTTATATACATCATCAAAGCACATGGTAAATATCACACTAATAATATGAATTCCCTTACAAGAATCTTCAATGTAGGGGGCCATGCAGCCCGTCATGGCTGTACAATGGCTGCCAACCATGCTCTATCATATGCAGAGGAAGCAGCACTAGGTACCATGTCTGACTCTGGGTTCAACCCACCAAACGCCACGGACAATATGACAGACAGAAACATTAAATGATACCTTGTAGCAGTAAATCTAAAGGGAATCGTGCTCAAAAGAATGGAGGATGGCACACTCAATACGGTGGTGTATAAAAGTGAAGATATTTCATTGTTAGGCTTGAGAGGTCTGCGCACTCATCGTTGAGCAATGTAACCTGGGTTCGAAATTCGAATCTTCACCCAGCTATCATTACACTATATCATCCTGGGGTGTGTTCAGTTACCAATCGGGTTGTAGAGCACTCAAGCAATCACTCCAGCCAAACGGTTGATAATGAACGGCTGGCTTGGCAAGCGACAGCTAGTTGATTGGGGATGGAACCCCTGCTTGGTGCACTATCTGGGAGAGCGGTGACTGGTGGGCCAGTAGGCCCTACAATGTAAATGTGCGCAAGTAAATTCACAAAACCAGGTGTTCACATAGCATATGAATGAAGTGGAACGTATCATATGTGAAGAACGATCTTCAGCTATGATGGGAAACCATACTTCCATCTGGATCATTTGATATGCTTCATACATCAAGGTTTACCCTTTCATTTCTTTTTTTCAAGAAGAAAATGGTTCCTTTAAGTTTAAGGGGTAATGTCCATTCAATGCGCAACATATCCTGATTTATTTAATTATTTTTGCACACATGATCGAGCCTCGTGGAAGAGCTTCAGCACAATGTATTGGAACAAGCACCATTTTTAAAGTCTTTAGTTTTATGTGTTTAAAAATGTCTTTTCAATTCCCACTTTCTCTGCAAAACTTTTTGCTTCCAGGCATTTTTTTTTTTTTTTGTATACTGAATCGAGGCTCGTGAAAGAGCTAACATTTATTTCACAAACAAATCAACCAGACAAACAAAACACACAAAAAGAGGGAGCGGAAGACAAGATGGGGAGAGAAGGGGAAGCACACAACCACAACATTTGAGAGCAGGGAGAAGTGTGGGAGGGAGAGGACTTGGGGGCAGGAGGCATGGGAGGGGGAGGGCGGGGGGGAGAGGTATAAAACACAAGGGGACCGAAATTAGTGGGGGTAGAAAAGATCAAGGTTTTGGATGGGGGAGGATAAGAGATGGTGGTGAACAGCTGTTTTAAAGACCTGGAGGGTGGAGTGGGATTGAAGAGAGTGAGGGAGTTTGTTCCAGAGGCGGGAGAAAAGAGGAATGAAGGAGTGAAGGTGAGCAGAAAGTCTTGATTTTGGCAGTTTAACCATAAGAGGGTTGCAGGCAGATCTTGTGCGACCTGTAGGAATATTTGGGGGACAGAGCCCAGAGAGGGCTGGGGGGGGCAAGGCCAGAGAGGAGTCGGTAGAAGACGGAAAGACCACCAACCTGCCTGCGGTGAGTGAGTGAAAGGCCCTTGGAGTTAGCTTCATCGCGGGAGATTCCAATGATTCTGAACGCTTTAAAGGGTCCATATAATTCCCATATTATGTATGCAAAATTGAAGGCATCTTTGACCTCCTCTTTTTCTGTATGTCCCATATGGCATACACGTCTACTTTATACCCAATCCCCTAAACTCCAGCAATTATGGCTTTACAAACTCCATACCAACCCCCACTCCCCAGCCATCAGCCAATGCCTGTATAATTAATAGAGGACCTCTTATTATTTATTGTTTAGTCCCACAAAGCCTCTTTAACTCTGCCACCGATGGTGGATGGAGGTTGTGTTTTCACTCCTGTATGTTTGCCTGTTTGTGAACAAGATATCTCAAAAAGTTGTGGACGGATTCGGTCGAACTTTGGTGGAGACGTTGGTTATGTGACATTGTGACAAGGACGCAATTATTTGATTTTTTTTTAAGATCCGGATCTGGATCTCAGAATTTTTAAAGTGATTCTTCACCATTGAGAGAGAGGGAAAAGAACAATATTTAGCACAATATCTCAAAAGGTTATGGATGGATTAGGACGAAGCTTGGTGGATCCAAGGTGGATCTAAAGGTGTGTGACAAGGAAGAATCGATTCGATTTTGGTGAAGATCTAAATATGGATTCGGATACGAGAATTTTTTTTTTTTTTTGAGTGGTTCTCCACCATTGAGTGACACAGCCAAAAACGATATATAGCACAATATTTCAAAAAGTTGTGGACGACTTATAACTAAACTTGGTGGACGAGTTGGTTAGGTGACAAGAACAAGCTGATTAAATTTTGGTTCAGGTCCGAATCCAGATCCGGCCTATCAGTGGAATGCAAAACATAAACTGTTCAGCCTGGCGGAGATATGCTGTCTACCCAGTGCCATTCTAGTTAATTATGTTTTTGTATGAAGAGTCAAGGCTCATGGAAGAGCGAGAACACAGAACGTAAATGAACGAACATGGATACTAAAGCAAAAAAAATTGGGTTGGGGGTGGAGGTGGTTGAATGGGTGCAAAACCAAAACATTGGTTTGTAACTGGATTTGTAAGTACGTATACGGGTAAAAGTTACCTAGTTTTACACACACCTGTCCCATCCGAGTGGAAGCTTTCATAGTCGTTCGGTTTCAAATTTGTTAGGACGTGTACATCACCAGTGCAGGATATCATTCATAACATCCTTGTTTACATATCCAATACCTCTTGCCACTAACGTGCTCTTTGATAGGATATATTTCGCAGCCAATCGGATCACCATATTGACCAGAAATTCCAAATTAATTTTTTTTCTGTTCCTCCATCTTTGTCATTTCATTCGCTTCCATCTTAATTTTCAGCACATGCATTAAAGCAGAAAACACATAACTGTAGTTATGATTAACGGCATTTTAAAGACAAATTCTGTAAAATTATTAATGTACATACGTACATTATTCTGACCTCTACAAGCAGAAATGAACTTCATATTTAAACCACCAATGTACTTTCTCCCAAAACCACACATCAAGGTGCAGTGAGCGACGTATGATGATGATGATGATGATGATGATGATGATGATGATGATGATGATGATGATGAAATATATGATATGATGATATGATGATGATGATGATGAAAGATGCCGAGGGTCTGCGTTTTAGGTTATATTCGTACGGAGATAAATTGTACAAGTACAGATACATTCAAAGTACGCCGCCCACATGTCAAATAAATAAATAACATCCTCCAGCGCGGCATTGCCGGGGCATCCTCGGTGCCCGGCGATACCACCATGCAGCACATACAGACGGTATTGGGAGGGAGAGGTGTACAATAATTGATTGATTAATTGCATAATTAAAATCAAGAAATGATAATCGTAAAATTATTTCTTAATCAATTGGCAAATAGCATACCTCAACCTCCAGTGTTTTATCCGAAGCTGTAACTTTTGAAAATTATTGAAATGTCATTAATAAAAAATTAAAAAAATTGATTAATCAATTAATAATAAATTGATGAATTGATTAATCAATAAATCAAGAATACCCTTTACAGCCAAATCACTTGGTCATTATCGTGTCCAAATATCAGCTTCCTAACAAAGGTGCCTGAGATATTGCCCAGATGAAAAAGGAAATAAATAAGTACTTAATAAATCGATAATAACGAAGTAATTAATCAATTAATTGATCAATCAAAAAACAAAAAAATAACGTTTTTGCCAAAGCACTTGCTCACTATTGTGCCAAAATTTCAGCTTCCGAGCTCATAGGATGGCTGAGATATCGCCCGGACAAACAAACAAACAAACAAGAAGACGTCATGCGGAGTATGATACTTGCAAAATCCCCCCCCCCCCCCCAAATCCCCAAAAGTTTTCCATTGATACAGCAAATTGTCCATTTCATGAAGATTAAAATTTACAATCTTGATCAAAGCTGTGCTTTTTCTGGTCTTCATCAATGATCTCTCTGACTCTCTTGAAAATCCTCTCTATCTCTTTGCTGACGACTCTACTCTCTGTCGCTCCATTCCTCATCCCTCAGATCGGCAGTCTGCAGCCTCCTCACTCTCTGCAGACCTGGACAAAATCACAGACTGGTCAAACAAGTGGAACATGTCTTTCAATCCTGACAAATCTCACACTCTTACAATGTCTCTCCGAAAGGACCGACTGGACAACTCTCCCATCTACTTTCTCAACAATCCTCTCCAAGAAGTTCTGTCGCTCAGGCTTTTGGGTCTCACTATCTGCCATGATCTTTCTTGGGAAAACCACATTTCCAAGCTGGCCTCCAAAGCCAGTCGCCGACTGGGCATCCTCCGTCGTGCGAAGTCCTTCCTTGGCACACCTGAGCTCCTCACCACATACAAGGCTTTCATCCGCAGCTCAATGGAATACTGTTCCCCCCTCTGGGCTGGTGCTCCTGCCTCACACCTTGCTCGGCTTCACGCTGTTGAGGCCAAAGCTTTCAGAATCATTGGAATCTCCTGCGATGTAGTCAACACCGAGGGCCTTTCACTCACTCACCGCAGGCAGGTTGGTGGTCTTTCTGTCTTCTACCGACTCCTCTCCGGCCTTGCTCCCCCAGCTCTCTCTGTGCTCTGTCCCCCCAATATTCCTTCAGGTCGCACAAGATCTGCCTGCAACCCTCTTATGGTTAAACTGCCAAAGTCTAGGCTCTCTGCTCACCTTCACTCTTTCATTCCCCTTTTCTCCCGCCTCTGGAACAAACTCCCCCACTCCCTTCAATCCCACTCCTCCCTCCAGGTCTTTAAAACAGCTGTTCACCACCATCTCTTATCTTCCCCCATCGAAAACCTTGATCTTTTCTACCCCCGGTAATTCACCCCAGAGTCCTTGCAGTGTTCATATGTTTTATTCCTCTCCCACCTCCCCCCAAGTCCTCCCGATGTCCCTGCTCTCAAATGTTGTGTTTGTGTCCTTCCCCCTCTTCCCCCTCTCTTTTGTGTCCTTCCCCCTCTCTCCCCATCTTGTCTGCCGCTCCCCTTGTTTTTTGTGTTTTGTGTGTCGGTTTGTCTTTTTGTGTGATTAATGTTAGCTCTTTCACGAGCCTCGATCTTGTATACAAAAAAAACAAAAAAAAAACTCGGGTCAACAGGATGAAAAATGATGATTTTGGAAGGTTGACCTTGAGTTGACCTTTGACCTTTTGACTTCAAAAATAGTTAGTTTCCCTATTTAGTGACTCAATGTGCAAATGCTGTTCAATTTTCAAGTCAATCGGATGAAAATTGAGGATATTAAAAATTTGGCCTATGTTGACCTTTTGGCCTATGTTGACCTCACAAATAGATGGTGGTTGATTCAGTGACCATATATATAAATCCTCTTAGAAGTTCAAGTCAATCAAATGAAAATTGGTGATTTTAGAAATGTGGCCTATGTTGACCTTTTGGCCTGTGTTTACCTAAAATATAATACGTGGTTGAATTCAGTGACCAGATATGCAAGTCCTCTTCAAATTTCAAGTCAATTGGATGAAAATTGAGGATTTTAGAAATTTGGCCTATGTTGACCTTTTGGCCTATGCTGACCTCAAGTATACTTGGTGGTTGAATTCAGTGACCAGATATGCAAGTTCTCTTCAAATTTCAAGTCAATTGGATGAAAATAGAGGATTTTAGAAATTTGGCCTATGTTGACCTTTTGGCCTATGTTGACCTCAAGAATACTTGGTGGTTGAATTCAGTGACCAGATATGCAAGTTCTCTTCAAATTTGAAGTCAATTGGATGAAAAGTGAGGATTTTAGAAATTTGGCCAAAGTTGGTGACCTTTGGCCTATGTTGACCTTTTGACCTATTGACCCCAAAAACAATAGGCTTCTTGCTTTTGACAAACTCTACCATTTGGTGAAGTTTCGTGGAGATCGGTTGAAAATTGTGACCTGTAGGCCGGTGACAAACAGACAAACAGACAGACAGACAGAACCACAAACACAACCGACCAATATACTTGAAAAATCTTCGATTTTGCAAGTAACAAGGAATAGGAAAGGAGCCGTGAACAAAAATCAAAAGAGGTAGTCTAGAGAATGTATAGAAATTAAGTGAAGTCTCAACTAGAATTGGTCACTGAATCTGAGGAATGTCATTGCTGACATAGAAAGGGTACAACATGTAGGGCGACCAGATTGATCTCAGGCCGAGCTAGACTCAGCAATGAGGAAGAGTTGAAGGAGACAGAACTTTTAACATTATAAAGAAGATGATTATGAGGGGATCTGGTAAAGCTGTTTAAGATAATGAAGGGTGCAGGCAAAATATAAGTGGAACAGTTTACTTTTACCCCGAGGCAGAGCGAAAAGTGCGGTTAAGCAGTTGGTTTGCTTAACTCTTGTCACTTCTGTTTGTCGACAAACGTCAGCTTATGATCGAGGAAAACCTTAATTCAAACAGAATGTTCTGTATATTATAAAAGGAGCAGTTTCTGTCTGTTTGTCATGTTATAACTGATGAACGGATTTCACTAAATACAACTGCAGTGGATTCAGGGAACTCCCGGGAAGGTTTGTGATGCAATTTTTAAATGGGTACATGGGCACCCGTGGCGATACTGCAAATGCCAACTTGTGACGCTGGTGGTTGTCCCTGTACGGAGGGCAGGATCTCCCAGGAACCTTTTTTGTTCTTGTTCCGTAGATTAGCCAATCACAACTATGCCGAGGAAATGAAAAGCCCCATTTTTTAGCATTTACGCAAAGGAAGAAACGAGGAGACCTCAGAGTTTGTTTCTTGGCATGGTCCATGCTTAATATGAATCCCAAAGAGTTTGATCCAAAGAAAGAAAAGACAAGGAGAGGGTGAGAAATTATTTTTATTTTGATCCTCATCTTGGTGTGTTGGTGTATGTTATTCCCAATTCGGCATCTAATAAGGCTTTGATTAATATTCCATTAACAATCTCCTTGCTCCTTGAGTGTATATTTGGCTAGGCCAGTAATCTATACACCGCCTAATTTTGTTTTTCCACATTAACAAAATCTGGTGTTTTTTACTTTTGCAATAACACAAATATTGCTATTCCCATCAGCGAAGTGACAAATCTTATATTGCAGTATTTTGTAACACAAATCGGAAAACGAAGCTGTAGTTTTGCAGTACTTCGGCTCTGAATTCATCCCGATCGCACATAGACAGAGAGGAGTGAGATGACTTCTTTTTTTTTTACTCTTTCTTTCTCTCTGGCAGTCAAACAAAGTTAAAAAAAAAAATCATCCCAAACAGGAAACCTATTGTTTTTAAGGACGTCATAAAGGACACAAACAAAAGGAAAAATAACTAATGTGACGTGTTAAATAAAGTGGTGGAAAAGACGCAGCATCAACGCCGGTAAACTTCCAGGAATATTTTTTTCTACAACCTTTAAAATCTTTATTTTATTTCAATTGAATTAAATACTTGAACACTGTAGAACACAAATCACATTCTTGGCACTTTCAAAACCCTTCCGTTTAACAGTACGTGGACAAAACATTTTACGCCATCACGACCAATCAAATTTGCCGCTCGTAGACCCTGCCCTTGCCCTTGTTTCGCAAGTCTGCATTGCGTAAGGTGTTCAATGAACTCTCTAGTTTACCCAAGTTGGACAGCGACACAAATAGAAGGCATCGTTGAGGATTGATAAAGAAGAAGATGGAATTTAAGTGAGGCGGGGGTATTTTACAGACGGAGTTGTTAACGCTTCTGGGGTATGTGGTAGCTGCAGGGACAGGTGAGAGGTTTATACTGGATTTGTATAAGTTTTTAGAGATAATGGGTGTAGAAGGGCACAGGGATATTGGCAGGAATGGTTGATATCTTAAGAATCGCCAGGTGTAATTGAATTTCGATGTCTTTAAGTTTGGCATGTCCAATTATTGCTTTGTACGCGAATCATATATAATGGGAATGTGTAGTTAGTTAAATAAATAAAATAATAAAAAAATAGGTGTAGGGATAGCGTTGAGTCCCTCGGTTGTCGGTAATGTTGAAAAGAGACTGACTTGATTCCCAGGTCAAAAATTCCACGGAAATCAACAGAGACCAGCAGGACATTTCTGTGGGGATCAGTAGCATTCCCAGTAGAAACCGAACCAGATTCGTTTGAAACCACAAAAACCATTAGATGCAACTGGTCTGAAAACCCATAGAAACCAATAGGAAACTAAGTTAAACTGGTCCTGTAGAAACCATTAGAGTTACCTGGTCTGAAAACCCATATGGGATTTTTTTTTTCTATGGGATTTACCTGTTGGTTTTCTTTGGGATTTTCGACCTGGGTTGCTTCCTTTGTCTGTATTTCCTTGTGTATCCTTCCATATCAATAATACCACCACAACTACCAACAATAACAACCTTCCAGCAACTGAAATATTCATCCGTCGAGGAATAGAACAGTAAAATGCTTGGTAAATCATTTAAGTATGAAACTTACAAACGAGATGATGTTGTTCAAAAGGGCAATGTTTAAAGCTTACAGATCAAAGGATCCAACTCTATGGTAGTGAAGTTGGACACAGGTGAAGAAGAAGAAGAGGCTACACAGATGATTTATCACCAATGTACTGCTGTAGGCCGACTTGAATGCTCTTGTCTTTTTAGCATGAGTGTCCTGGAAAAAGAAAATGCCAGTCTCTCACAAATCCAGGGATGGAAACGTGGTTTCGATTCCACCTGAATACTGGCCAAAAAGGATGTTTTTGAGTGAGCTCAGAGGAAAAAGAAAACACATCACCTTGGGGACAATCTGTAAGTTTCAATAAAGCGGACTTGGAAATGCTCCCCTGTGTAAAAACACCCCAAACAGACAAAAACATCTGGAATGAGGTTTCCTACAAATGTATACACCAGGCACAGCTATTTGCAATTTCAAATGACGAATGCTCAGAGCCATTTTGCTTTTGGAATCATCCCTCATGTGACCTCCACGAGTCGATATTATCTTTGTCTTTGTTTTGATAAACTTTCCTCAAAGTCCAGGGGAATGCTTATTGTTAAAGACAATACTGATAATGACGATGATGGTCATACTAATATTATAATAACTTCAACATATACAGCAGACATGCCTTCTTGGACGTTGACATGTAGGCACTTGTTTCATATATTTTCGAGAGGATCTCACATGCACTTTTTATGGGTTGTAGAGTCGAGGCTCGTGGAGGAGCTCGAGCGTAGAACGGATCAGGACCTAACAGAACAAAAGGAATAGCAGAGGAAGAGGAAGAAACAAAACGGCAAAGATGAAGGAAGAAATAGAGACAGATTTGGGAAAAGAATGGATGTGTGGAAGATTGCGGGCTAGGGGAGGACACATGGGGTGGAGAAGATGGATGCTGAAGGAAACTCAGGAAGGAGAAGCTGGAAATTTTGGAAGGAGGCAGGGGATAGAGGGGGTTAACAAGGTAAAAAAGAAAAAAAGAAAAAAAAAGATAATGGTTTTGGATGAGCGATGATATAACATAGTGATGAACAACTGTCTAGAACATATGGAGGGGAGCATGAGATTGAAGAGAATGTGGAAGTTGGTTCCGCATGCAGGAAAAAAGAGGGAAGAATGATTGAAGGTGAGCAGTGATCCTGAATTTCGGTAGTTTCACCAGAAGGGGGTTGATGGTGGACCGTGTGTGTTCTGCAGAAACCTGGGGAGGGATAGAGCATAGAAGGAGCAGAGGGTGCAAGATCAGAAAGAAGGCGGGAGAAAACAGGGAGACCACCGACCTGTCTGCAAAATGAACGTGATCGGTCGATATATTCGGCTTCAAGTTGCCCCCTAAAATAATATTTGCTTTTTGCGGCGCAGCCCGCAGGGGAATGCCATCTAGACCAGCGTTTGTCTGTCCATATGTCCACACAAATGTACACCAATCAGAGCTAAGGATTTGTTCACATGACAGGGGATGAGCTTAGTAACCATTGCAGTTGCATATTTTACTAAAAGGAAATATAATAACCTTCTATGGAACGTTTTGGGGTCCCAGTGGTTGTCGTAAGGTAGGTAGTAGGTTTCAGACATTCCTCAATACAATTATGATTATGAAATGTGATCAACACGGACCTCGCTCCCAAATCCGGAAGTGAACAGATGATGACGGTTCGCTGGTTTGATAATATCTCAATACAATCGTGATTTAACATTATATTTTGATATATTAATACCATAGAATTAATTTGTGATTTGAATGAACACACATGTATATATATATATATATATATATATATATATATATATATACAGTCACGTGAAAAAGTAAGTACACCCCATGTAAAGTTTTGACTTTTTCAACATATTTCAACATACAGCTATTTGATCTTCATTTCAACAATGTTGATAGATAAGGGTGATATAATATAACAAATATCATGAAACATTTACATTTTGTAGTCCATTGTATAATTTAAATAAACATAAATGCAAATTTCGCATGTGGAAAAAGTAAGTACACCCTTGGCTCTAATAGGTGGTATTGCCCCCTTTGGCAGAAACAAGCTCAAGTAGGCGTTTCTTATAACTGTCTACCAGTCTCTGAGATGGACTGGGAGAAATTTTTGCCCACTCCTCAATGCAGAATTATTTCAGCTGTGTGATGTTTGAGGGGTTTCTTGCATGCACAGCTCGTTTCAAATCCCCCCACAACATCTCGATGGGATTTAGATCCGGACTTTGACTTGGCCATTCCAGAACCCTCCATTTCTTTCTTTTCAGCCATTCCTTGGTGGATGTACTGGTATGTTTAGGGTCATTGTCATGTTGCAAGGTGCACCTTCGGTTGAGCTTCAACTTTCCGACAGATAGCCTCACATTATCCTCAAGCACCCTCTGGTACAATGAAGAATTCATAGTGGATTCTATGATGGTAAGCTGCCCAGGCCCTGATGCAGCAAAGCTGCCCCAAACCATAATATTTCCACCACCATGCTTTACAGTTGGTATCAGGTTCTTGTTGTCAAATGCTGTCTTTGGTTTTCGCCAAACATGTCTTCTGGTACTGTGGCGAAATAGCTCTACCTTTGACTCATCTGTCCAGAGCACATTGTTCCAGAAGTGCTGGTCTTTGCCTAGGTGTTCATTGGCAAACTTTAGTCTTGCCCTGATGTTCTTTCTGGACAGCAAAGGTTTCCTCCTGGCACACCTCCCATGTAGATCAAATTTGTGCATCCTCTTTCTAATAGTAGACTCGTGCACTTTGGCATCAACAGTGGCAAGAGCTACCTGTAGGTCCCGTGATGACATTCTAGGGTTCTTAGAGACTTCTTTCAGCATCTTGCGGTCTGCTCTCGGGCTGAACTTGCTGGGGCGGCCTGTCCTGAACAAGTTGGTAGTTGTTTGGAATCTTCTCCACTTGTAGATGATCTCCCGGACAGTCGAATGATTGATTTCAAATTGTTTGGAGATCTTTTTAAATCCCTTCCCAGACTCGTAGGCATCTATAACCTTCTTTCTAAAGGCCTCAGAGAGCTCTTTTGATCTAGGCATGGTGACGCCACACACTTCAACAACAAAGAGCAAACCAAACGAAATGTCTGAGGTTTAAATAAGACAGGTTCCTCAAAGATCCTCTCTAACGATGTTCTAATCATTTGCACCTGAGCTGGTGCATCTGATTCTAATTTTAGGTATTTGAAGTAGTGATAAATGTAGGGGTGTACTTACTTTTTCCACATGCAAAATTTGCATTTATGTTTATTTAAATTATACAATGGACTACAAAATGTAAATGTTTCATGATATTTGTTGTATTATATCACCTTTATCTATCAATATTGTTGAAATGAAGATCAAATAGCTGTATGTTGAAATATGTTGAAAAAGTCAAAACTTTACATGGGGTGTACTTACTTTTTCATGTGACTGTATATATATATATATATATATATATATATATATATATATATATATATATATATATGTATGTATGTATGTATGTATGTATGTATGTATGTATGTATGTATGTATGTATGTATGTATGTATGTATATATATATATATATATATATATATATATATATATATATATATATATATATATATATATATATATATATATATATATATATACAGTGGAACCTTGACTTACGAGTTTAATTCGTTCTGTGACCGAGCTCGTAACTCAATTTGCTCGTTTCTCAAATTAAATTTCCCCATTAAAATGCATTGAAATGCTATTAATCCGTTCCAGCCCGCCAAAAACCACACCAATTTTTTTTTTAATATACAGTATATATAAAAATATCTCGCGCTTTATATTTCACCTGTATGCAGCATACAAGTTGGCAGGATGGCCTGGACTGGAGGTACGCACACTTGACTCTAAACTGTCCAGCCTGGGTTTGAATCCCGACCCAGCTATAACCTGTCATGGGTGAATCACAGGCAGGGTGATTCATCAATGTGTGTACCGCTAAACTGGGCGCCCCGTTTGCGTCCCATTAGTTGTTGGATGTTAAGGATCTCACCGTGTTTTCCACAAAGAGAAGGCGAGCTATCGCCGGCACTCTGAACAAGTTGTGGCCTGGCATGCTCTTCTCCTCTGCCGTTATATACGTCCTCCTCGGCATCTTTTTCCAGAAGAGCCCTGTCTCGTCACAGTTGAAGATTTGCTGGGGGATGTATCGTTCGGCTTCTATCAGTTCGGCAAAAGTTATAATAAAATCTTCAGCTGCCTTCACATCCGCCTCACCAAGTCGACAACACGCACACCTCGCTCATGTTTTTCGACGATTGCGTGTTTTATATCCAAGCACATCATCCTCTTCTTCTTCTCAGTACTGCCCTTGGCACTCAATTTCTTAGGACCCATGGTTAAAACTAAGAAATTTTCCAAAATAACCAAAATGCGAAAACAAAGCAGCAGCGATATACGGCAGAGATACTTGCACGGCAAGATAACCACGTGACCGGAACCCACCTGGTGGCAGCTGGCGTAAGCTCCAAAATAACCAACATGCGAAAACAAAGCAGCAGCGATATACGGCAGAGATACTTGCACGGCAAGATAACCACGTGACCGGAACCCACCTGGTGGCGGGTGGAGTAAACTCAAAATAACCAAAATGCGAAAACAAAGCAGCAGCGATATACGGCAGAGATACTTGCACAGCAAGATAACCACGTGACCGGAACCCACCTGGTGGCGGCTGGCGTAAGCTCCAAAATAACCAACATGCGAAAACAAAACAGCAGCGATATATGGCAGATATGCTTGCACGGCAAGATAACCACGTGACCGGAACCCACCTGGTGGCGGCTGGCGTAAGCTCCAAAATAACCAACATGCGAAAACAAAACAGCAGCGATATACGGCAGATATGCTTGCACGGCAAGATAACCACGTGACCGGAACCCACCTGGTGGCGGGTGGCGTAAGCTCGTAACTCAGATCTCGGCTCGCATCTCAAAGCAATAAACCGCCCGAGCGACGGCTCGTATCTCGGAAAACTCGTAAGTTGGTGCACTCGTAAGTCAAGGTTCCACTGTATGTATATATATATATATATATATATATATATATATATATATATATATATATATATATATATATATATATATATACATATATATATATATAATTCCATTTTTTCTTTCTTTCTGTAAAAACATTGTCATGCCTTGTATAAATCCAGGGTATTTTATTCCACGCACAGTGATGTTTTAAAAACCATCAAAACACGAGCTTAGAAAATATACGTACTCCGACTGAACCATGCCATTGCCAGTTACATCACCATCATTTTAAAACCCAACAGAGAGAATGGAAATAAAACAACGGGGTTACCTAGATGGTGTGGAAAGAAGGAGGGAGGCACTGGCAAAGGTTGATTCATAAAAATGAATTAATGCGGGAGGTAGTAGATGGTCGGGGTAAAGGGTTTGTGGGAGGTAGTGGATGGTCGGGGTAAAGGGTTTGTGGGAGGTAGTGGATGGTCGGGGTAAAGGGTTTGTGGGAGGTAGTGGATGGTCGGGGTAAAGGGTTTGTGGGAGGTAGTGGATGGTCGGGGTAAAGGGTTTGTGGGAGGTAGTGGATGGTCGGGGTAAAGGGTTTGTGGGAGGTAGTGGATGGTCGGGGTAAAGGGTTTGTGGGAGGTAGTGGATGGTCGGGGTAAAGGGTTTGTGGGAGGTAGTGGATGGTCGGGGTAAAGGGTTTGTGGGAGGTAGTGGATGGTCGGGGTAAAGGGTTTGTGGGAGGTAGTGGATGGTCGGGGTAAAGGGTTTGTGGGAGGTAGTGGATGGTCGGTGGTAAAGGGTTTGTGGGAAGTTAGGCCAGCCCATAGGAAAGGAAAGCAAAAGGAGATTGGTGGGAGATATGAGTAGTAGAATCGGAAGGAAGACAACTATATTGTCCAGACAGCAGTTGGGCAGGGGTAATTGAAAACTTTGGCCCTTTTTTAATACGTTATATATATATATGGATATATATATATAGCCCCCAAAAAACATGCAAACTGACATTGATGGACATAAAACTGTTTACATAGTGAATCTCAATCAGATTTATGATTCAACTAAACGATAACAGCTCCACATGGAAAGAACAGGAGATGAAACAAGAGATGGATAATTAACTCGTCCAACAAGGTTCCACCTCAATCATGACCTGGCAGGAGGAGAAACCAGAGCAGCAAAGTTGAGATGATCAGGTTAAAGTTCAACTAGGGGGAAGAGGCATTATAAATAAATAAATAATTTTAAAAAAGGCCGATAGAGTCTAACAATGGCGTAGCCGGGCTTGTTTGATACTGTAGTTAAAGAGGATAGTATGACCTGGGTAGGGATACCAGTTAACGGTCAGCAAATAGTGTAAGTATTACAATTTTTTTTGACTTCAGGCATGGACAGCAGGTTCGTGAATGACTTCGGTAAAAAAAAATGCGGGCAAGGGGGTTAACAAGGGGAGATGCAGAAAATAGGGCAAAATGGAGAAGATTGTCCTGGGGACCGCAAGGCTAACCCCCGCTCTAGCAGGGAAAATGGCCTTTAAAATGCATGTTGTTGTTTGTTGTTGTTGTTGTTGTTGTACAATAAGATAATAATAACTTATGCAATGGGAAAAATATATATATATAATTACAGACTAGCACTTTGAATGGCCTGTTTCGTCTTGATGACTTATGATACTTGAAAACCCACATTCGAGTCCTACCTCCTGTACACAAAATTAAATAATTAATTAATAATCCTCCGGAACCAATACAATGTGCACACGTACATGTGGAACTTCAGGTGTTAAACAAAGTGGTGTATTAATATCTATATATTTTATACGTGAATTATGAATCTGCTTTAAATACATTTTGCATGTCACGTCATGCCTTGTTTTCATTTTTAGGCTGAGGTCGGAATTCGCTACGTCTGTAGTGATGAATGACGTCATTAGTGATGCAATGATGTGCTGATTTGTGTCCATGATCTGCATGTTGGTGGACAGGTAGAAAATACGGGATGAAATCAATGAGGTATGCCAACAGGTGTGGGAAGCGAGGGGAATCTGACATTTCGGACAAAAGCCCCTCATCGAGGCAAACCACGCTGATTGGAAGACATGCTACACAATGTGTTAGGGCGTGCTTCACATATACCTTGATGCACCTGTGTAACCGGCAACGTTTGTGGACACGTAGTGACCACATAGGAAGATAATCTCGCCGTAGGGGAAACATTGCAGACAAGAAAACCCACTGTCCTGTCTGCTTGAAAAACGAAAACGAGTATCATTTATAAACACACATTAAAAGTGTTACTTTTGGATAGCAACATGTCCGAAGGCTCAGTATCTTCGAGATAACAGCCTGTTCTCAACCCTTCCAGTGTTACACCAAACCGTTCAGGTGCTCCACAGGTTTTCACAAGTCTCCAGCTCGGAAGTTGTGTGCTGATCATAGGAGGGGTATTCAGAAATGTTCTCAGAACGACATATATCAGGCCCACTCACAATAATCCAAGACAAGCCAACGTTTTCTGTTATTTATTTTTCATTTTACAAGTAGGGCCTATGTATAAATTAGGAGCTGGCAGGGTAGTCTGGGGGTATGCGCACACACCTCTGAGTGTCTAGCCTCGGTTCAAATCTCGACCCAGGTATAAACTCTCGTCTTGGTGTTTTGCATGAAGGGGACGTATTAATGTGTACACCGTCTATCAGATAGACGTGAAGCAGGACCTGTCAACCAATTTTGGTTACTGGCGTTACATGTTAAAGACGTTAAAGATCCCAGTGTCTTTCCTCAACAGTCGGCTAGTTATCACCCTCCTAATGAAATAACACTTTCCTGTGCCTTCAATCGAGTCTCCTGCGACTGAGTCGCAGCCCATAAAGGATGAGTTCAATCCTATAAATGTTTCTCCTAAAACAGTATGTGCCGTTGTTAGCCTGAGTTGTCGAAAACGGGGTCTTATGGATTGGGTCTTGTCTGTCCATCCATCCTTGCGTGTGTCCGCAACCATATCTCAGAGATGTATGGACCGATTTTGTTCATACTTGGTCAACGACAATACATGACGGTATGCATATGCATCTAATTTTTTTTTTCACGATGTGAACAAATATGGCCGACTGACGGACATTTTGGTTGTAAAAACACCCTATAATGACCGCGTCCTCAACCATTTCTCGGAGATGTATTTACCAATCTTGTTCAAACTTGGCACACAGAAAATGAATGATGGATTACATATGCATGCTAATTTCTTTTCAAGATCAGATCCAAGATGGCCGACTGGCGGCCATTTTGTTACTTAAACGTGTCCCCAACCATTTATCGGACATGCATAGACGAGTTTTGTTCAAATTTGGCAAAAAGACAATATATGAGAGTGTACATATGCAGAAGATTTTGTTTTATAATCCAGCCAATGATGGCAGAATGACGGCCTTTCACTCCATGCAGTGACATTTCTAAAACTACAGAGGCTATGAAACTTCATGCCTTTTTCCTATTGTTAATACTAGCAGGGTACCTGCCCTGCAGGCGATCTTGTTCCAAGCATGCAACACATTATTTTGATGCATACCTTTATTTGGGCAGTGTATAGGCAACTGACAGCTGCTTCAATCGCTCCCAAAAATAAATAAAAATAACACGGTTTACCTGCATGGAGCAAAAATGTGTCATCTGCTTATAATTCAAAACACCTCACTGCACTGGAAAACGTGGGGATAGGAATACTGTACTGGAAAGGGTGGGACTTGTAATAGCTAGTGCTGCACAATACACATTTACATCGAGAATTGGCATCCCCATGCCTTTCCCCATTCTTCCCAAGACCACTGGAACGGAGAAAAACTCCCCCATGCACTATTTGGGTCATGCCGATCATATGTATAGCAAGTCTCGATGTAATCGGGCCACAACTGTAAGAGGAGCCGCGCGACAAACAGACACACAAACATAAACACACACCGGTCCATGAATTATAATTCGGATCATTATTATTATTACTAGAAGCACCTGCTACTTATTATGTTTATGATTATTAATGCCATCGCAGAATACCCAGCCCAATGGGCGATCTTGTTACAAGCGTGCAACATAGTATTCTGACACGTCTTTATTTGGGTGGTGTATAGGCAAAAGACCGCTGCCCCAATCGCTCCCAGAAAAAAAAACAACAACAACCCAGGTTATGTATAAGAAGCAAAACACATGTGTACTGCTTATGTGCATATATAGTACATTGTGGTTATATGGATCTGATCATTCCAATTGCAATCCAAATAGTGGGGCGGCTTAGCCCAAATATTCAAAAGAATTGTGCATTTTGTGATACAAGCACCAAATTTGGCACACTAGTAGACTATCATATTATGAAAAGATCTGGATATTGGGCCATCTCAGATTCAGAGATTTGATTTTTGCAAGATTTGCAGATTTTGCAAGCTGAGATTGCAACGCCAGGGACGGCCGACTCCTTCCTACGAGCTGCCCACGTCACCCGCACAAGAAGAGCTCATCAAATCACTGCAGCGGCACTGCACATCCTGCAACACCGTGCGTATGAACGCCACTGTATGACATATGCTGATGATGCAGAAGACCTGCCTGAGTTCGAAGACTGGTGTCACCAGAGAGGAGAAGACATTCCCAACTTTCAGTACTGGGCAACTGTGCTGGAACTAGAGATGTTGGTACTGGTCTACGTGCGTTCTCTGCGGCAGGCTTCATTCACGACGTACCTTGATGCCCTGACGGAACTGGTCCCATGGTTCCATGCCTTAGACCACACACACTATGCCAGGTGGGTCCCTGTTCACCTGAGGGACACGGTTGCACTCCCAATGAAGCACCCAGATGTAGCCAGAGAATTCAGGGCTGGCAACTTCACTGTACAGAAGACGAAGAAGGTGTTCTCTTCGATCCCAATCGAATCGAAATCTTGCAAAAATCAAATCTCTGAATCTGAGATGGCCCAATATCCAGATCTTTTCATAATATGATAGTCTACTAGTGTACCAAATTTGGTGCTTGTATCACAAAATGCACAACAGGTTTGCTATGCTGCTACACTAAAAGGAATACTTTGGGGATAACTTCTTTGGGAAATGGCAAGATGGGCAGATGTTTTCTTTTCAAAACCTAACGCAATCAAGCGATACTTGCACATGCACAACGTGGTGCCCTCGTTAATCCCTGAAAGTTTCAGCTTCCTCGGTCAAATCCTCTCGGAGGAGTAGATGAAGCATACAACATACTACATACAACATACATACTTTTCCTCAAATATATATATATATATATAGATTACAATTATTATTGATTCAGATTTTTTTTTTCCTTGAGGATTATAGAACTGAGATAGGATGAGGAATAAGTCTTGGTCAGACACGTTACAGCACGTTTAATTTCAGGCACGAATGGTCTTGTTGAAGTCCCGTATATCAAATACCGTGACAATATCTAGATGGGCATATTCATAATTTCCAGCTCCACATGGATCAGAAAATACAACAAAACACAGAGTGGATGAGATGCTTTTAGGGTTCCTTTCGCTAGTTGCACATGCCTGTTTGAGGGTTATATTAAAAAAAATAACCACCTTTAGAGGCCATTTTTCCCCGCAAAGCGGTGGTTGGCCTTTTTCGGGAACCGTGGTTGTTGTTGGTTTTTTGGTCCCCTTTTTGAAGCAATGTTTTACGGCCGGATGCCCTTCCTGACGCCAACCCTTTTTGCCGCCTTTAACAACAAACAAGGAATTACCAGTGAACTGGTACTCATGCCTGTTTGAGGGTTAACAACATCATAATTACTGCAGTTTGTACATTCCCTGCTCGGTCAAGGGTAGATTTGTTTTATGAGTTCAGGCATTGTTTTCATCATTGTCAATGTCGTTTCCCATTTTAATTTGAAGTCAACAAAATTGTCACAATTTACTATTTTACCGTTACAAATGCTCATGTGCTACCGATTTAGCTAATAATATTGTGTTCTTAACCCTCAGAGAGAGAGTCTGCGTGTGTGTATCGTTGGTTGTTATCTCCATTTTACGGGTTTCAGGAGGTGGAATAAGGAGTCCTCCCAAGACCCAAAGTATCCACCACCTCTTCGGTTAGGGATCACGATTCATGGACCAAACTGTTCAGCTTTTTCAGAGTTTTGTTCCAAGGGCTCTTTTCAGGATCGTCACCGAACCCCGGAATGCCTCCAGTTGTAGTTCATTTGTGGTAATATTCCCGGGGATGGTTTTTTAAAATCTCAGTGAGGTTCTTCTTCATCATTCCTGTTGCTCCAATTTATCACTGGCACAATTTCGACGCTCTTCAGCTTCCAAGATCTCTTGACCTCATTTTTGACTTCCTGGTATTTGGTCATTTTCTTGATTTCTGTGTTGTTTAGGCCAAAATCACTGGGTGCTGATATCTCAATCATCAATGCTGTATTTTCCTTTTTGTTCCCGAGTACAATGTCCGGACACAATGCTTTGTTTTCCAAGTTCACGCTCGATGGAATCATCAGGTCATACATGATCATGACGTCATCATTTTCAATGATTGCCCTTGGTTCATGTTTCCATCACAAGTTTTCTGGTACTTGGATGTTTAATTTTTTGCAGATATGCCAATGAATCACTTTGCATACTTTGTTGTGCCGTTGTGTGTAAAGTTGTTCTGATAATAGTTTTTTGCATCGAGAGTGCAGGGGACTAGTACATTATGTTTCTGTCTTGCAGAATCTACACTTGTCTGTCTGGCTCAGTCCCTCTATCTTTTTTAATCCATTGGTGTAGTGTCCTTGATCTTGGGAATTTATTATCATTTGTTCTCCGTGGCAGTTGAGCTGACCTCGTCTTAACCATTCCAATGAGCCTTCTTTGTCTATCCCCGCTCTGTCCAATTATTTTTTGGATTTTCCTGCTCTTTTTTTGTTCTCCCAGTTGTTGGTTAATATTTCTTGATATTTATTTTTATATATTTAGTGTGTGTGTGTGTGTGTGTGTGTGTGTGTGTGTGTGTGGGTGTGTGTGTGTGTGTGTGTGTGTGTGTGTGTGTGTGTGTGTTATAGACAAATTCAATCAGCAAAGTCATTGAGCAGTCATAGTAAAAATTATTACTTATTAATTCGTTGAACAGTAGACAATATAATGCAATGGCCTGATCTTGTTTGAAGTAAACCAGGAGTGAAGATATGTCAGTGAGCTTAACGTTTCCATTGGAGCAGCGTGCAAGCCTTCCCCGACAGTAGTTCACAAAAGTTTAAAGACAAAGATAATATGACAAAAGCAACGGCAACATTTTCACATCGATTTCATCACTTCTGCAACACCAAGCACCTTGTTCCACAGAGGGGATTTGGGAAGTCTAAACAGATGATAAAGTCACTAATCAAAGAAAGTAAAAGGACAGAAAGAGGGGAATGGACACACGAGGAGTACAAGTGAAGAAAGACTGACCTCAAATGGGTAAGAGCAACATTTCATGTGGTGTGTATGTATGTATATATGTGTGTATGTGCATGTGCGTGTGTGTGTGTGTGTGTGTGTGTGTGTGTGTGTGTGTGTGTGCGTGTGCATTGTGCGTGTGTGTTTTGAAAGCAAACAAGTAAATGATAGGATAATTGTGCAACACCAAATGTAAACCAAAGATTTAAGCGAATGAAGTTTGAATGAAGATCTACAAATAAGCGAATTCTGCAGTTTCAATTATCCAGACAATTGTTTTACATTGCATGGGCTCCCTGACAACTTTCAGTTGTAAAAGACTACATGGTAAACGTTCACTTCTGCCAGATCACGTGCTAAATCTCTTCTATCTCCCTCTCCCTCTCTCTCCTTCTCTCTCTCTGCCTTCTGACTCTCCCAGCGACTCCAGGATGCACGGTGTTTTCACAGTAATCCACTCCTGGTTCAACTCCCAAAATCCATGATTACTGCACTCTTTTGTTCCTACTTTCTCCCGCAAAAGAGGAGAGAGAAGGAAGGGGACGAAACAGGAGAAGTGCAGTGACCTACAAGTAAGATGGTTAGGTAGGGTTCATGGGGGTAGAAAAAAGATTCATACTCTTTTTATACTCCCATTAACCTAAGAATGAAGATAATATAAGGATAGAGCTAAAATAAAGATGGAGATAACAGATTAGAATGGAGATGACAGATAAGGATGGAGATAACAGATAATAATGGAGTTAATAGATTAGGATGGAGATAACATATAATGATGGAGATAACAGATTAGGATGGAGATAACATATAATGATGGAGATAACATGAGGATGGACATAACATGAGGACGGGGATAATAGATAAGGATAGGGATAACAGATGAGGATGGAGATAACATAAGGATGGAGATAACATAAGGATGGATATAACATAAGGATGGAGATAACATAAGGATAGAGTTAACATAAGGATGGATATAACATAAGGATGGAGATAACATAAGGATGGAGTTAACATAAGGATGGAGTTAACGGATAAGGACAGAAATAACATATGGGTAGAGATAACAGATATGGATGGAGACAACAAACAAAGATGGAGATAACATAAGAATGGAGATAACAGATAAGGATGGAGATAACAGATAAGGATGGAGTTAACATAAGGATGGAGATAACATAAGGATGGATATAACATAATGGTGGAGATAACATAAGGATGGAGTTAACATAAGGATGGAGTTAACAGATAAGGACAGAAATAACATAAGGGTAGAGATAACCGATAATATATGGATGGAGATAACAAACAAAGATGGAGATAACATAAGAATGGAGATAACAGATAAGGATGGAGATAACAGTTAAGGATGGAGATAACATAAGGATGGAGTTAACATAAGGATGGAGTTAACAGATAAGGACAGAAATAACATAAGGGTAGAGATAGCAGATATGGATGGAGACAACAAACAAAGATGGAGATAACAGATAAGGATGGAGTTAACATAAGGATGGAGTTAACATAAGGATGGAGTTAACAGATAAGGATGGAGTTAACAGATAAGGATGGAGTTAACATAAGGATGGAGATAACAGATAAGGATGGAGATAACATAAGGATGGAGTTAACATAAGGATGGAGATAACAGATAAGGATGGAGATAACATAAGGATGGAGTTAACATAAGGATGGAGTTAACATAAGGATGGAGTTAACAGATAAGGACAGAAATAACATAAGGGTAGAGATAACAGATATGGATGGAGATAACAAGCAAAGATGGAGATAACATAAGAATGGAGATAACAGTTAAGGATGGAGATAACAGATAAGGATGGAGATAACACAAGGATGGAGTTAACATAAGGATGGAGATAACAGATAAGGATGGAGATAACATAAGGATGGAGTTAACATAAGGATGGAGTTAACAGATAAGGACAGAAATAACATAAGGGTAGAGATAACAGATATGGATGGAGATAACAAACAAAGATGGAGATAACATAAGAATGGAGATAACAGATAAGGATGGAGATAACAGATAAGGATGGAGATAACATAAGGATGGAGATAACAGATAAGGATGGAGATAACATGAGATGGTGATGCAATGCGTACTTGAAGCCCTGATTAGAGATTGCGATTTCAGAACAGAATGACGAGAGATGTGCCAAGAGCAGAAAAGAGAGGAACAAAGGAGGTGAGCAGAAGGTGAGCAGTGAGCCTAGATTTTGGAGTTTTCATGAGGGGCCAGGGGGACACGAGTGCCGATGAGGGGCCAGGGGGAGAGAGGTGCTGGAAGATGACATGCCTCTTGGAGGGCCAGAGGGAGAGGGGTGCTGGAAGATGACATGCCTCTTGGAGGGCCTGGGGATGGTCAATGGGATGAAAGAGAAGAGGAAATAAGACTGGAGGAGAGGCGGTGGAAAAGAGAGAGAGGACACAAACCTGTCCATGATGAGAGTTATGTTTTCCTCAAATTTCTTCTCTCTGTTCCCAATTATTTCCATCTGGCCCTTGCCATGTCTGCCTAATTTTGACCAATCTGTAGGGATATTGAGCAAACTTTCAGCATTTCATCATGCAGCACTTAAATGAAGCTTGATTTCATTTTCAAAAAAGGAACTGTACCCCCAGTCGGCATGAAAAAGGAAAACAAACACAGTCATGTACAAGGGATTGGCAAATGGGACAAGATGATGTAGAAGGCATCGTTCTCAAACCTTGTATGGTGGAACAACCTCTACAGAAAGAATTCATCCATCCCACTACTCCAGCCGAGGTAGACATTAGTTGATGTTTAACTATTTAATGATATTTTGGTGGAATTTCCAAATCCACTTCTGGAATTGGCATGTCACTTCCGGCCTCACTCCACCTGGCTTTGTTGTCTCTTTCCTCCTGCTCATCAAGAGTGCCATCCATCGTCTACATCGTGCCAATATGGTACAGCTACTGATCATGCTATTAATTTAATCTCTTTGTCTGTCTCATTCATTAATCATGTCTGTCTGTCTGTATGTCTGTAATCTGGTGGACATGTTGGGTGGTTTAATTTGATTTTGGTGAAGATGCGGGTACCAGATTTTTACCTCCGCAACCAAGGTGGATGGAGGTTATGTTTTCAGCTCTGTCTGTCTGTCTGTTTGTAAACGAGATCTCTCAAAAAGTTGTGGACGGATCCGGACGAAATTTGGCAAAGAGGTAGTGTATGAGACAGCGACGAAATGATTAGATTTTGGTGAAGAACCGGATCCGGCTACTAGAATTTTTAAAGTGATTCTTCACCATTGGGAGATGGGGCCAAAAACGATATATAGCACAATATCTCAAAAAGTTGTGGTCCGACTTTGACAAAACTAGATGAATGAGTTGGTTCGGTAACAAGGACAAACCAATTAGGTATTGATCAAGATTTGGATGCGGATCAGGATCCTATAATTTTAAAAGAGATTCTTCACAATTGAGAGATGGGGTCAAAATGATATATAGCTTGATATCTCATAACAAGTTGTGGATTGTGACAAAACTTGGGGGATGAGTTAGTTAGATGATAACATGCAAATTAGGTATTGATTAAGATGCGGATATGGATCAGGATCCTAGAATTTCAAAAGTTTCAAAATCCCACTCCTCCCTCCAGGTCTTTAAAACAGCTGTTCACCACCATCTCTTATCTTCCCCCATCCAAAACCTTGATCTTTTCTACCCCCGCTAATTTCACCCCAAATCCACTTTTTTGAAATACCAACTTCTTTCCTGGAAGTCCTTGCTGTCCTTGTGTTTTATACTTCAACCCTTCCCACGCCTCCTCCCCCCAAGCCCTCTCCCTCCCACACATCTCCCGATGTCCCTGCTCTCAAATGTTGTGTTTGTGTGCTTCCCCTTCTCTCCCCATCTTGTCTTCCGCTCCCTCTTTTTATATATTTTGTTTGTCTGTTTGATTTGTTTGTGAAATAAATGTTAGCTCTTTCACGAGCCTCGATTCTGTATACAAAAAAAAATAAAAAATAAAAATAAAGTGATTCTTCAGAAATCAGAGATTTGGCCAAAAACGATATGTGGCACAATATCTCAAAAAGTCAATGACGAGTTCTGGCAAAACAAGGTGGATGAGTTGGTTCGGTGATAAGAACAAGCCGATTCGACTTTGCTTCATGTCCGGCTCATTATCCCAACCTATCATGGGGATACAAAACGTAAACTGCTCAGCATGGCGGAGGTGTGTTCTCTACCAAGTAACGTTATAGATTTTAGCTGTTGGATTTGCAAACTACCTTCTGATGGTATGCCTTTGGAAGACATCTTGGGGTTCGGTTACAGTGTTCACTGGTATGTTTCCCGATATGACCTGCACTCAGGGGCACATAAGCAAAATTATTCTCAGGAGGGAGGTGGGGGTCCTGGGAGGTGGGGGTCCTGGGAGGTGGGGGTCCTGGGAGGTGGGGGTCCAGGGAGGTGGGGGTCCTGGGAGGTGGGGGTCCTGGGAGGTGGGGGTCCTGAGAGGTGGGGGTCCTGGGAGGTGGGGGTCCAGGGAGGTGGGGGTCCTGGGAGGTGGGGGTCCAGGGAGGTGGGGGTCCTGGGAGGTGGGGGTCCTGGGAGGTGGGGGTCCAGGGAGGTGGGGGTCCCACGCTGCCTGATTAGTGAGAACCACTAGAGATTGGGGAAGAAGGATGTATTTATATAGGCATTGCACGCTCTGCACTATGGCCAAAAGGAAGGAGCGGCCATCACCCTCTCCACCCCACGGCCCCCTCGTTGCACCCCGGCCTGCACTCCCCCGAGCCCCAATTCAGTTTGCAAATTTAACACAATTTTTTTCTCTCTCTCTTCTTGAAGAGCGAAAGACGAGTTTGTTTTCGAGCCGCATACAACTCCCAGGAGGAATAATCGCAAAGCCTGAAAAATTGCTCGTTTATGTGTCGTTGGAGACACGTCATCGATTTTCCTGCACATGCGTCTCTGCCGCTTTGATTTCTCATCATTGAAATCCGAAGAGCACACGGCCTAATTCGCCAGCTAAGATATATCCAGATCTCGCAAATGTTCCAGGAGCATCTGCTTTTGCCAGTGTTGACATGAAGGCGTTCATAAAATGTACCGTTTGTGCTCTTTCATCATCTGCTTCAAAACTCATTAAAAGGAGCACTGTGACCGCAATATCAAAACATTCCATCTTTTTTTTTTATTATTCCACTGACGTCGTAATCACTATTATATCCCAGATAAATTAGGGTCTGTGTTCGCGAAAAGAACAACGCTCCACGCACATTGAGACAATGATTGTGACGTCATCGGTGGCCAAAACGAAAGAAGGTTTTAAAGAAAGCGGGAAGGATTATGGTATTTGTGGTTTTCGTGATAAATAAGCTTTGGTTGAAGTTTCGAGCTGAAAAAAACAAACAAACAAAAAACATTTGTGTTTCATTCATTATTGACAATGGAGGCACCGATGACGTCACGTATGGTCATTACCACGCCGTTTGTGATCGGGTAACCGGTTTTTGTAATGGTATGAGTAACAGCCATTGCAGTTTAACCTTTGGTTCATTGTGCCTCTCTCGTAATCTTTCTTCTTTAGCAACTTCCTGACAAGAAGCTAAATCATTTCTCCGCCTTTGGGCAAGATTACGTATAGAAAATGTTAATAACCATAACATTAGCGAGCATCTATTTATTATGTATGCAGAGCGGTTTAAAGCGGGTTGGATGAGGATTGGGTGGGGTTAGGTGGTGGTGATTGAATGGGGGTTGAGTGAGGGTTGGGTGTTGATTGGGGGTTAGGTGGGAGGGCTGAGTGGGGGTTGAATGGGGGCTGAGTGGGGGTTGAATGGGGGTTGAGTGAGAGTTAGGTGCTGGGTTCGGTGGGGGGTTGAGTTGGATGTTAGGTGGGGATTGGCTAATGATTGAATGGGGGTTGGTGGTAGTTAGGTGGTGATTGAATGGGAGTTGAGTGGGGGTTGGGTGTTGATTGGGGGTTACGTGGGGGGCTGAGTGGGGGTTGAATGGGGGTTGAGTGGTAGTTAGGTGGTGATTGAATGGGAGTTGAGTGGGGGTTGGGTGTTGATTGGGGGTTAGGTGGGGGGCTGAGTGGGGGTTGAATGGGGGTTGAGTGAGAGTTAGGTGCTGAGTTCGGTGGGGGGTTGAGTTGGATGTTAGGTCGGGGTTGGATAATGATTGAATGGGGGTTGAGTGGTAGTTAGGTGATGATTGAATGGGAGTTGAGTGGGGGTTGGGTGTTGATTGGGGTTTAGGTGGGGGGCTGAGTGGGGGTTGAATGAGGGTTGAGTGAGAGTTAGGTGCTGGGTTCGGTGGGGGTTGAGTTGGATGTTAGGTGGGGGTTGGATAATGATTGAATGGGGGTTGGGTGGGGGTTGGGTGTTGATTGGGGGTTAGGTGGGGGGCTGAGTGGGGGTTGAATGGGGGTTGAGTGAGAGTTAGGTGCTGAGTTCGGTGGGGAGTTGAGTTGGATGTTAGGTGGGGGTTGGATAATGATTGAATGGGAGTTGAGTGGGGGTTGGGTGTTGATTGGGGGTTAGGTGGGGCGCTGAGTGGGGGTTGAGTGAGAGTTAGGTGCTGGGTTCGGTGGGGAGTTGAGTTGGATGTTTGGTGGGGGTTGGATAATGATTGAATGGGGGTTGAGTGGTAGTTAGGTGGTGATTGAATGGGAGTTGAGTGGGGGTTGGGTGTTGATTGGGGGTTAGGTGGGGGGCTGAGTGGGGGTTGAATGGGGGTTGAGTGGTAGTTAGGTGGTGATTGAATGGGAGTTGAGTGGGGGTTGGGTGTTGATTGGGGGTTAGGTGGGGGGCTGAGTGGGGGTTGAATGGGGGTTGAGTGAGAGTTAGGTGCTGGGTTCGGTGGGGGGTTGAGTTGGATGTTAGGTGGGGGTTGGATAATGATTGAATGGGGGTTGAGTGGTAGTTAGGTGGGGCAGGGGGGTGTTGAATGGGGGTTGTGGGGAGTTGAATGGGGGTTGAGTGGGCATTTGGTGGGGGTTTAAGGAAGGGGACTGCAAGGAAGAAGTATGTGGAGCATACGGGAAGGGAAGAGATTAACGAGGTGGTGTTTGGTGGTAAAGCAAAATTCCACCACATTTGCCTAAGTAATAAATAAATGGACTGTTGAAATAAGTATAACCGAAAAAATATCAACAACTTTCAAGCAGTACACTACATCGACAGGAATCTTACAATAGTGCTTCATCACACATCAATGTAGCACACAGAAGACCTTTGCTTCGTTGAACGTTAAGAAATATCTTCAAAGTGACTGTGCAAGCGGCCAAGAAGGGAGAGGAGGCTTTTGTGTGTCCAGGGTTCCCGGAGAGACGCGTGCGCTGACCCGCTCAACGGAGATGTTCCACCAAGCTCGATGGATATGTCCCTGTGTTCGGGGATGCTGACGGAATTCATATCCACGTCGGGGTAAAGCGAGTCTGACAATCTAAGGGGCCTCAGTGCCATGTTCACGTACCCGCTGACAGCGATACTCATTACTAATCCATCCCAATATGTCCTCAACTCAATAACATATGGACTTTCCACGTTCTGAAGACGTCGCTGTCAAAATACTACCTCCAAATTTCTTTAACCTTCCCAATTATTTCCCACCTGCTTTTGAGGTCGGCCGTGGAACGTTTTGGGCCAAAGTCTTTCACGAACCGGCTGTCCTAGTCTGACGTTCGACGGAAGGGCGATTTTAGGGCAGCAATTTTGCAATTTGGTCAGGGTGCCGGAGATAACTCGCCTACTCCTCGAGAAGGACACCGTGGGATATTTAGCGCCCAACGACTAATGCCGGCAGATGGGACGTCCGGCTGAACGGCCATCTTAGGGACGATGCACACGCATCCGATTTTCTCATTCAATTTGAGAAGTCCTCATCTAATTTGCCACAACCTATCGCTGCGAGGTTGGCTTCTCCACAATGATGAACATTAAAACCAAGGCAAGGAATACATCTTGGATGTTGCGAATGATCTGCGATGCTCTCCAGCTGTGACATCTCAAAGCTGATCAAGAAGATGCAATTTCAACCATCACAATCCAAAATCCAATCGGCTTGTCCTTGTCGCCTAACCAACTCGTCCACCAAGTTTTGTCATAACTTGTCCATAACTTTTTGAGATTGGTGCAGACTCAATGGTGCAGAATCACTTTAAAATTCCAGTATCCATATTCAGATCTTCACCAAAATCGAATCGAATCTTCCTCGTCAGACAGGCAACCTGTCCACCAAATTTCGTCCAAATCCGTCCACAACTTTTTGAGATATCGTGCTATATATCGGTTTTGGCCTTATCTCTGAATGGTGAAGAATCACTTTTAAAATTATTGAAGCCAGAATCCAGATCTTCACAAAAATCTAATCAATTCTTCCTCATCAGACACCTGACCTGTCCACCAAATTTCGCCCAAATCCATCGATAACTTTTGAGATATCCTGCTCACAGACAGACAAACAGACAGATAAGATAGGGGTGAAAAAGTAACTTCCATCTTCCTTCGGTGCCAGAGATAAAATGATGAATAAAGTAATGATGAGATGAGCATTCTCTTTTTCTCAGATTTGCCTTTTTTATAGGAGTGGTAGTTATGGTTTTGCTGGATAGTTCAGGGGGTATTGCTCCACGGTCTATACTATCTTGCGAACCAGAAAAGTACAAGTACATTGGACAGACAAGTACCGTGAGTACTTGTCTGCCCAATGAAATGGTTAGTGTTGCTGTGAATATGCATTTTCCTTGTTTTCATCCAGATTTTGTTTTTCCTTTTGCATTAGGTTTTCTTTCTTTATTTACTCATATTTTAATTTCCAGCGACCAACAAATTGAAATTTCAAATCCGAGACCCCCTCGGTGCCCATCATGGCCTATTTCAAGCAAAATAAATTCATGCAAAAAGACCGCAAGCTGAACTTTCAATATCAACATCTTGCCAACTCCCTGGGACTCTTACCCTTCTGCATTATAGAATATGGATCTATAATTGCAACTTGTATTTGTCTATAATTGCCACATGTGTATTTGTCTATAATTGCCACTTGTATTTGTCTATAATTGCCACTTGTATTTGTCTATAATTGCCACTTGTATTTGTCTATAATTGCCACTTGTATTTGTCTATAATTGCCACTTGTATTTGTCTATAATTGCCACTTGTATTTGTCTATAATTGCCACTTGTATTTGTCTATATTTGCCACTTGCATTTGTCTATATTTGCCACTTGTATTTGTCTAGAATTGCCACTTGTATTTGTCTATAATTGCCACTTGTATTTGTCTATAATTGCCACTTGTATTTGTCTATAATTGCCACTTGTATTTGTCTATAATTGCCACTTGTATTTGTCTATATTTGCCACTTGTATTTGTCTATAATTGCCACTTGTATTTGTCTATAATTGCCACTTGTATTTGTCTATAATTGCCACTTGCATTTGTCTATAATTGCCACTTGTATTTGTCTATAATTGCCACTTGTATTTGTCTATAATTGCCACTTGTATTTGTCTATAATTGCCACTTGTATTTGTCTATAATTGCCACTTGTATTTGTCTATAATTGCCACTTGTATTTGTCTATATTTGCCACTTGTATTTGTCTATAATTGCCACTTGTATTTGTCTATAATTGCCACTTGTATTTGTCTATAATTGCCACTTGTATTTGTCTATAATTGCCACTTGTATTTGTCTATAATTGCCACTTGTATTTGTCTATATTTGCCACTTGTATTTGTCTATAATTGCCACTTGTATTTGTCTATATTTGCCACTTGTATTTGTCTATAATTGCCACTTGTATTTGTCTATAATTGCCACTTGGATTTGTCCACGTGATGCGAACACCAACATCCACCGCCAAAGCGGTGCTCGAACGCCCGGAAAAGATGCCACCCGAGCACGTTTGCCCTCATCGCTCTGAAATCACATTCCCAAACAATTATGAAAGTACAGGTAGGTGGGACTGAGTGGAATAACCGGCGATTCCATGCGACTTCAAACGGTTCTCTTTGCCATCATAATGTCATCTCGCTCCCGGTTTGATCACAACAGCTGTGCTTTAAACTATTATTTGCACTCTAAATGAAACTATGTGACATCAAAAGGGAAAAACAGAGAATCGAGGCAGAACAAAGGAGAGATCATCGCTCGAGCGTGGAGGACATTCGGCGAGAGCGACAATACAGGTGACAACGCGTGACTGCGGTGGCGCTGAAGGGCGGCCATCATGGGTTTCGGCCCACGAGCCCTTCGTGCCAACATCGGACCCGGAGACAGTGAAATGAACGCCTGCGTCCATTCTCGGCAACAGTTTGGTGCAGAACAAAGGAAGGAAAGTGAGTGTTTTGTCATTTTAGATTATAATGGTTTGGTACTTTGTGACAAACTGCCTTGCTGAATTATGAAGCAAATGAACACAATGGCTGCATGGGATTCAAAATTTGGGATAATAGCATATTGTACTCCAAAGGAAGAGACTCTTGGAATTGCTCAATAACCACATAATATAATATGAACAATACATCCAAAATTTATGCCATTATAACAGATTCATTGTGCTGTACTCCGCCTGAAACAGGAAACGCCTTATTTCTCACACGAGATCTCCCCACTGAACTGTGTTTCACTTTTATGGACTAGACTTTGAAATTCCACATCGAGGTTATAAATTTAATAGTGTCATGAAAAACGGGTACCACCTGCCTCGTGTTTTGTTGATAATCTCAAAAAATGATGATGCGGACTCATTCAGCATGAGGCCGGAAGCTCATGCAATCCCAACAATTTGAAGTTTGGGGAAAACCTCAGAAAGCCGACTTCTCCTTCTTTAATGACTTCAGTTATTCCGACATCCTTGTCGGGTGAAGGAACTTTGTTTTGGCTGAAGTCTTTCAGAAACCGGCTGGCAGGGTCGGACTGTCGACTGAAAAGAATACCACTCATTTTGGCATTTACAGATGCAAAAATAGAACCATGGGGCTGCCGTATAGTATAGGGATGCCGTATAGTATAGGGATGCCGTATAGTATAGGGATGCCGTATAGTATAGGGATGCCGTATAGTATAGGGATGCCGTATAGTATAGGGATGCCGTATAGTATAGGGATGCCGTATAGTATAGGGATGCCGTATAGTATAGGGATGCCGTATAGTATAGGGATGCCGTATAGGCGTATAGTATAGGGATGCCGTATAGCATAGGGCTGCCGTATAGCATAGGGCTGCCGTATAGCATAGGGATGCCGTATAGCATAGGGATGCCTTATAGCATAGGGATGCCGTATAGCATAGGGATGCCTTATAGCATAGGGATGCCGTATAGCAGAGGGATGCCGTATAGCATAGGGATGCCGTATAGCATAGGGATGCCTTATAGCATAGGGATGCCGTATAGCATAGGGATGCCGTATAGCATAGGGATGCCTTATAGCATAGGGATGCCGTATAGCATAGGGATGCCGTATAGTATAGGGATGCCGTATAGCATAGGGCTGCCGTATAGCATAGGGATGCCGTATAGCATAGGGATGCCTTATAGCATAGGGATGCCGTATAGCATAGGGATGCCTTATAGCATAGGGCTGCCTTATAGCATACAACAACAACAACAACAACATGCATTTTAAAGGCCATTTTCCCTGCTAGAGCGGGGGTTAGCCTTGCGGTCCCCATGACAATCTTCTCCATTTTGCCCTATTTTCTGCATCTCTCCTGGTTAACCCCCTTGCCCGCATTTCTTCTTCCACCATCTTTAGCCAAGTCTTTCTCGGTCTTCCCCGTCTTCTACTTCCTTCTACATTCATTTCCATCACTCTTCTCAACCAGTCACTTTCATCCTTCCTCAACACATGACCAAACCATCTCAACCTGTTCCTCTTCACAGCATCAATCACAGGCTCTATTCCCATCATCTTTCGCAATTCATCATTTGTCTTCCTCTCTCTCAACGATACTCCGCACATCCGTCGAACCATTCGCATTTCCACCCTTTCCAACCTTCGTTGCTGCTCTACGTTCATTACCCATGTCTCGCTCCCATAAATCATAACACTTCTCACACATGCAGCATACACCTTTCCCTTCAGCTTCAACGACACTCCCCTCATCATCAGCACGCCACTCAATTCCCGAAACTTCTTCCATGCACATCTCACTCGAGCAACCGTTGCCGAGTCTGATCCACCTTCTCCATTCAGCATGTCTCCGAGGTAGCAAAATGTTTTCACACCTTCCAGCTTCACGCCGTCTCCAAGATCCAACTCAACATTTCCTCCATCTGCAGCTCCCTCTGTGCACACCTTACATTTGAATGTAGCTGCCACACTGGTTAATGACCCTTTCAGACCACTACATTTTTGATGAACCCACTCAGCGCACATTGTACACTGAATGGAGTTCACTCCGACACCCTTCCTACACACAGCACACGGCCACTTCCCAGTTCTTTCCACCTCACCACATGCTTTACCACTTGCCATCACTTTCGTTTTTCCGATATTCACCTTCAGACCTTTCGTCTCGATACATTCCTTCCACTTGTTCATCTTCTCCTTCAGTCCATCCATACTTTCTGCAATCAACACCAGATCATCTGCATACAACAACTCCCACGGTAAACCCTCCTTTACGTTCTGAGTCAGCACCTCCATCACAGCTACAAATAGTAGTGGACTTAGTACCGACCCCTGATGCACTCCCACCTTCACCTCAAACTCACCACTGTTCCCGTCCTTCGTCCTTACAGCTGTGCGCGCTCTTTTGTACATTGCCATCACTACTCTGATCAACCATTCCTCCACTCCTAACTTCCTCAATGCCCATGTCAATACTTTGCGTGGAACCCGATCGAATGCTTTCTCCAGATCAACAAACCCAAGAAACAACTTCTTCGTCTTCTCCATGTACTTCTCCTGCAACTGCCTCACAATGAAAAGCGCGTCTGTCGTTCCTCTTCCTGGCATGAATCCAAACTGCATTTCGTCGATCTTCACTTTCTTCCTTATCCTCCTCTCCAACACCCTTTCCAATACCTTCATTCCATGCTCCAATAACTTTATCGCTCGGTACGAGCCACACTCCAGAGGGTCACCTTTCCCCTTGTATAGAGGGACGAGGGTACTCAGTTCCCAATCCACTGGAATGCGGCCTTCTTTCACCACCAGATTACAGATCTCTGTCATTCTCTTCACACCCCAACTTCCTGCTGCCTTCAACATATCTCCCACAACTCCCGTCGGCCCTCCCACTTTTCTACCCTTCATTGCTTTTATCGCTTCCTCAACTTCCTTCTCAGTTATCTTCTCTGCCGGTCCTAAAACTGGGTTACTCTCTATGTTGCCATCCCATTCATTCTCTGTATTCAACAGCATTTCCATATATCTTTTCCATCTTCCTTTAATTCCATCTGGGTCCACAACGATTTGTCCCACTTCATCCTTCAAGCAACTCACCCCCATCACATCACACCTCTCTTTCGCTATCTGCTTTGCAATCCTGAATACTGCTTTCTGACCCTCTTCCGAATCCAAGCGTTCTCCGAACATTTTCCTACATGCCTCCTGCGCCTTTGCTACCTCTTTCTTTGCAGCCTTCCTGGCTGCCTTATAACTTTCATGCTCTGCTGTTTCTGCTCCCGTACCCTTAGCCTTCTGCCACTCCTTGAACTTCTTCCTCTTCTCGTCAATCCTCTTTCCAACTTCATCATCCCACCACCATGTTTCCAAGTGCATCGGTGGTCCTTTTGTCCATCCAAATACCTCACCAACGACTCCCAACAGACTAGCTTTCATTGACATCCAACCACTTTCAAGCTCAACCACATCATCCTCGACCCTACTCAGCCTCTCTTTTAATGCCTCCCTTACTGTCACCTCTTTCAACCTCCACACCTTCATTCTCGGTTGGTACTTCACCCGCCAAGCTCTCCTCGCACCTTTCACCCTTACGTCGCAGACAACCAAGTGGTGCTGTGAAACAGCCTCCTCCCCCGGGATCACCCTTGTGTCCCGGAGGTGCCCCCTATCTCGCCTCCGCACCATCAGGTAGTCAACAGTTGTCGTCGACCCACCTGACGTGTATGTAACAAGCTTATTATCCTCTTTCTGGAACTGAGTATTACAAATCAACAAATCAGCTCCATCAGCAAACTCCAAAATCCTTTCACCTTCTCCATTTCTCACACCATATCCGTAACCCCCATGAACTCCGTCAAAACCATCCATACTCCTTCCCACATGTCCATTTAGGTCTCCTCCTTCCACAACAACTTCCTCATCTTTCACGTTTTCCATCAGCTTCTCTATCGCACACCAGAACTTGTCCTTTTCTTCATTGCTTCGACCAACCTGTGGAGCATGTCCCGAGATGACGTTCACCAAGAGCTTTCCAATCATCATTTTCACCATCATCAACCTATCACTCATTCTAGTCACACTCACCACACTGTCTACAAACTCCTCAGAAAACAGGACACCAACACCATTCACGCCCTCCAGGCACCCTTGCCACACAAACTTGTATTTCTGTCCCTAGCTACCCTTCACCATTCTCACACCACTTCCCTTCCATCTCGTCTCTTGCACACAACATATGTCCACTCTTCTTCTGACCAATACTTCCACCACTTCTCCTGATCTCCCTGTCATTGTCCCTACATTCCATGTCCCAAACCTCAGAAACCGATCTCCACTTCGGGCTGTACCCTGCCCACATGTAGTTGTAATTGTCATGGTTCTCTTTTTGAGGCAATGTTTTTATGGCCAGATGCCCTTCCTGACGCCAACCCTCTTAGTCGCCTCTTACGACACGCAGGGATACGGCGTACCTATTCTTATCCATGGTACACACTGGGAAACGTTTAAAACATGGAAATTCTGGGGGGTGGGGGGGGGGCGGCGTCAGCATCACGGCTGCGGTTTAAACATATTTAAATAAATATTTAAACAAAACCATGAAAAACAATCTGGGAAAAGTCTCTAAGTGAGAACGTGGATTTGAGAAAGCAGGAGCAGAGGTGAAAGAAAAACGAGATATAGGGGGCGGGGCACAAGTCGAGACGAGGAGGCCGCACGAGACACCAGGCCGCACGAGGCGCATGAGGCGCGAACAAAGAAACGACTAATTACACACAAATTTGCAACAACTACAAAACCAAAACCAAATAGAAACACACAATAACACATACACAACAAAATACGCAGTGGAAATTTGACAAAGAAACGAACGGGAAAACACTCAAACTTTGATGCCGTGGAGAGATCGAAGCAAGCCCCGTCGCTCGAGGGACCGGAACTGGATGTTCACTTGCCATATAGCATAGGGGCTGCCATATAGCATAGGGATGCCATATAGTATAGGGCTGCCTTATAGCATCGGGCTGCCTTATAGTATAGGGCTGCCTTATAGTACAGGGCTGCCTTGTAGCATAGGGCTGCCTTATAGTATAGGGATGCCATGTAGCATAGGGCTGCCATATAGCATAAGGATGCCTTATAGCATAGGGCTGCCATATAGCATAGGGCTGCCATATGGCATAGGGCTGCCAAAGCAGTTTCCTCGGCTAGTGGGCACAATCTTGAATGGGTCGCCACTCTGACAAGGATACTCGAATGGCTAATTTTTCCCAATAAGCTGGTCTGGTACTCATTTTGCCCATCTCGGAAGGATGACAAGCTGAGTCAACCCACCTGGTGTTAATCAATGGCATGACAGGAGCTCAAACTCAAGACCCTGGGATCTTAACCAAGTCACCCTAACCGGTAAACCAATACCGGGCTTACTGTCGATTGAAGGTGACAATAATTTGTGATTTGTTAAAAGTGCCGGGGGACTCATCACGAAAGACATCGTCGGATTGTTAACGTCCAATAACTAATGCTCGCAGAAGGGACACCCGGTTTAACGTCGATCTGGTGGACGGCGCACACACCGATGGCTCCTCACCTTCCTTGTGAAACACCTGGAGGACAGTCCATAGCTTGGTCGAGATTCAAAGCCGGGCTAGATTCCTCAATGGGGAAAAATGGGGGGAAACAGTTTGAACTTTAAACTAGAATGCAGTTTGTGTGTCATCTCAGCTCATACAAGAATGCTCAGCCAAAAAAAGAGGTCATCGGGTTAATGATGTTGCACTAACTAAGTTCATCAGATAAATTATGCAAACACTTGTCTGACATGTTATCGGCCTATTGCGGGGAGGAATCTGCACTGCTGTCCCCAGAGATTGTGGGTTTGAATCCAGCTGAAGGATTACAAAGGATTTGGATTCTAATCTCCTGGAAGCTCATCTCGTGAGAATTAACCCCTTGCTAGAGGATTGTTGAATAAAAACCCAGCTGGCTCTTGAATGAACGTTGAGGTAGGTCGTAATCTGCCTGTCCTGCATAATGTCGGTTGGCATGTACTACCAGTGCATACTTCGTGGTTGACTCTTAAATGTCTCAGGGCAAAGTTGGGATGGGCACCCTAACCCTACCAGCTCAGTGGCAGCCCACTAGCGGTACCCAAAAAATGCAATGAACAGGGCCAGGTTTCCTCAGAGATGAAAGATCCTGCAGACAGTATTGCCATAGATGCTCTCGCCACTCTCACTGGCAAACCAATTGGGAATTCCTATGACACCTCCTAGATGTAGAGCATTGCGGTGGCATTCACTCGATGATTCCTGCAGAGCATGGCAATGCCACTGACGCAGTGTCACCTGGAGATTAGGGCAGGGATTTAGAGTTTGGCCAGGGTACCAAAACACAGTAGTCATACTCTCTTGAAGAGCACAGTGGCATCATGTCCGACAGTGACCGACACGTGGCTTAATCCTCCGAAGGACAATGTACACTCATTGTTCATACGTGTAAAGCACCTGGGTAACAGTTTGGAGTTGAACCCATACATGACAGCACGGAGGTGTGTATATGCTACCACTGAGCTATCCCATTAGCACATTGCAAGTAGGGCGCATTATTAAAGAAACCATCAGGGGGTATCAAGCCCTACCTCCTGGGACTCATCAGTTTGGAGCTGCTATGACGTTATTCTGACCCGAAAGCATTCACTTTTCAACAAATGGAAGACGGCATCCATCTCAAGCATTTCCTTGTGGCTGTGAGTCTGAATTCTGGGAGCACCTTTGACAATAAAAAGAAAAATTAAAATGGCCGCATCAGCTTTATTGTTTAAGGGAAGGCAGTCGGTATTACGTGAAACTAATGTCTGCATAATTTATGTTGGAAGACTTGCTTGTTTGAATATTCTGATCCCGGCTGCAGCTCTCGGTCATATCTTTGGCTTCCATTTGGTTGGGTTCAGCCTCCTATCTATCATGCATGTACAGTATCAATAAACATTAGTCTGATCGACGAACACAATCTGCCTTTTGAAATGGATTTGTTTGTCCTTTTCATCATTGTTTTTCTCGATTAAAATAATTTTGAGTTCGCTCCTTTTCAGAAGGGATGGAAAGCCAGCCGTTGTCAACTACGAGGATGATAAGTGCATGTATACCCTCTCCAGGGCATCGGTGGTGCGGAGCAGTCTCATGGAAAAGGGATGCACCGGGTGATTTGTTATTGCCTTCTGGCCAGGGTGCGGCCACACATTGGCACACTCTTTGACATCTACAATATGGACGATAATAAAATGATTGATGTATTTCACAAGAGCAGGATTTCCAATTGGTGTGCTGACCAAATTGCAAATCCTGCAAAGGTTGACTATCCTGCCTGATTAGGACCCTTTCCAGTCGATAACTGCTGTGGTGCTCAAGTGCGTCTCCAAATGAAGACTTGATCCATTTCTTTTTTGTATGTAAGATGCTGGAAAAGTGCTTTTCTTGTGGAGAGATTTCATCCTTAAATTTGGTAAAAGGAGAAGTATGAAGTGTATAACCAATCAGCAGTCCAGGCATCGCTGTTTATACATCACCATAGCCTTTAAAATCAGCGGTATTCTTCAGAAGTTCACCTATTCTGCGCCCGTCAGGATTCACACACTCGCCTTTGAGCTGTCAAGTTGGGGTTCGATTCCCGACCAGACTATGAACTGTAACCCTTTATATGCAGGGTGTTCAATCTACAAAGAGTGTGCCGTCCCTTGGCTGGACATTAAGCCGGATGTCCCTTCTGCCAGCAGTACTTGGTGGACGTCGAATATCTCACGATGTCTTTCGCAAAGATTAGGTAAGTTATCGTCACATCCTGAACAAACAACAATTCCTGCCCAAATGTGAAGTGACAAATGTGGCTCACTAATAATGCAACAAGCATAGTGCTAATCATTGAGTGATTCTGTTAAAATAAAGTTAACAAAGACAAAGGTATTTAAACTGTTAAAATATAACGAATTAAACAATTGTGATACCAGCAAAACGAATTGTTTATTGTAATTGTAATTGTAATTATTTTGCTCTTACTAGGTTCGCAATAAAGTAACCTGAAGTTAGCAATGTATCTATAATGGAGCAGACACATATATTGCTATACATACATACAGTCACGTGAAAAAGTAAGTACACCCCATGTAAAGTTTTGACTTTTTCAACATATTTCAACATACAGCTATTTGATCTTCATTTCAACAATATTAATAGATAAAGGTGATATAATATAACAAATATCATGAAACATTTACATTTTGTAGTCCATTGTATAATTTAAATAAACATAAATGCAAATTTCGCATGTGGAAAAAGTAAGTACACCCTTGGCTCTAATAAGTGGGATTTGCCCCCTTTGGCAGAAACAACCTCAAGTTGTGCAGACAACTTGCCACAGAAACAACCTCAACAACAGTCTCTGACATCGACTGGGAGAAATTTTTGCCCACTCCTCCATACAGAATTCTTTCAGCTGTGCGATGTTTGAGGGGTTTCCTGCATGCACAGCTCGTTTCAAATCCCCCCACAACATCTCGATGGGATTTAGATCCGGGCTTAGACTTGGCCATTCCAGAACCCTCCATTTCTTTCTTTTCAGCCATTCCTTGGTGGATTTACTGGTAAACATACCAGTACTGGTAAACAAGGTCCACCTTCGGTTGAGCTTCAACTTTCCGACAGATGGCCTCACATTATCCTCAATCACCTTCTGGTACAATGAATAATTCATAGTGGAGCTGCCCAGGTGATGGTGAGCTGGTGAGCTGCGCAGGCAATGCCCCCCTGGTATGATGGTGAGCTGCCCAGGCCCTGATGCAGCAAAGCTGCCCCAAACCATAATATTTCCACCACTATGCTTTACAGTTGGTATCAGGTTCTTGTGGTCAAATGCTGTCTTTGTTTTTCGCCAAACATGTCTTCTGGTACTGTGGCCAAATAGCTCTACCTTTGACTCATCTGTCCAGAGCACATTGTTCCAGAAGTGCTGGTCTTTGTCTAGGTGTTCATTGGCAAACTTTAGTCTTGCCCTGATGTTCTTTCTGGACAGCAAAGGTTTCCTCCTGGCACACCTCCCATGTAGATCAAATTTGTGCAGCCTCTTTCTACTGGTAGACTCGTGCACTTTGACATCAACAGTGGTAAGAGCTACCTGTAGGTCCCGTGATGACATTCTGGGGTTCTTAGAGACTTCTTTCAGCATCTTGCGGTCTGCTCTCGGGCTGAACTTGCTGGGGCGGCCTGGCCTGAACATGTTGGGAGTTGTTTGGAATCTTCTCCACTTGTAGATGATCTTCCGGACACTCGAATGATTGATTTCAAATTGTTTGGAGATCTTTTTAAATCCCTTCCCAAACTCGTAGGCATCTATAACCTTCTTTCTGAAGGCCTCAGAGAGCTCTTTTGATCTGGGCATGGTGATGCCACACATTTCATCAACAAAGAGCAAACCAAGCTAAATGTCTGAGGTTTAAATAAGACAGGTTCCTCCAAGATCCTCTGTAACGATGTCCTCATCATTTGCATCTGAGCTGGTGCACCTGATTCGAATTTTAGGTATTTGAAGTAGTGATAAATGTCGGGGTGTACTTACTTTTTCCACACGCGAAATTTGCATTTATGTTTATTTAAATTGTACAATGGACTACAAAATGTAAATGTTTCATGATATTTGTTACATTATATCACCTTTATCTATCAATATTGTTGAAATGAAGATCAAATAGCTGTATGTTGAAATATGTTGAAAAAGTCCCAACTTTACGTGGGGTGTACTTACTTTTTCACGTGACTGTACATATATATATAAACACATATCAGATATATGGAGCATGACAGGCGCCCCTCCTGATCTCCACGCATGTGCAGACAATAGTGTCTGCACAGCTCAGACATGTGTATGTATGTGTATGTATATGTATATATATATATATATATATATATATCAGGGGCGGATCCAGGAATTTAAAGACGGGGGGGGGGGTGCATGAAACTATAGTGCTGGGGGGGGGCGGGGTAAATGGGGGGGGGGGGGGTCTGGGGGTCCTCCCCCAGGAAATAATAATAAAAATTGATCGTCAGAAACGGCATTTCGTGCGTTCTTGGAAGTTTCTGCAGTTCCTTGTGTTCTTCCCTGGTCCAACAGTTCAGCAGATTCGCACCACCTGCACCCTCATCCTGGATCGAAGGGGGGGGGGGGGTGCACACCCCCTGCACCCCCCCCCCCTGGATCCGCCCCTATATATATACACATACATAGACACACACAGAGGAATTTATTAGATTTTGATGAAGAATGGGATCCAGATACTCGACTTAAAAAAAAAAAATTCAAGTAATTGTTTCACCATTTAGAGATTGGGGACAAAAATGGTATATAGCATGATATTTCAAAAAAGTTGTGGATGGATTATGAGAAAACTAGGTGGATGAGATGGGTCAGCGAAAAGAACAATCCAATTAGATTCTGGTTCAGGTCCGAATTCAGATCCGGCCAATCAGTGGGATACAAAATGTAAACTGCTCAGCCAGGTGGGAGTATTCTCTTCTAGTCTTCATAATATCATGGAACCTTCTCAAAATTATGATATGGAGTATGGCATGTGATCAATAAAATGTATTTCAAAATGACAAAAAATATTTCGTGCATTTCCAAGAATATTTAGGGCCGAGAAGGGTACTCCCACCTGGAGGGTGGTTGTGCCCGCTTTTTACGTTCAAGATCAGTGAGCCAAAAGGTCATAACATACTGGTGTTGAAATGCAAGCTTCATTAAACCTAATCATCATTTCATAAATCCGTTTCCACTCATTTTAGAAATTGGTTGGTCAGTAGATAGCACATCGTTCATGATGCTGGGATCTCAGGTTCAAATCCAATATATTGCAATGAGTTCTCCACGTGTTATAATTCACAGGTTCGTATCATGAACCTCAGATCAACATATAAAAAGCCCCTTGCTGGTAATTTGAAGTATTAGCTGAAAAGAGATCATTCTCTATCGTATTAATTGGACACATAAAATTATATAATTATTGGTAGTTGGGCCGCTAATGCAGTGCCCCTGTATGTTCGAGCAGGAATTTGGAACTTGTTCAAGGTGCTGGCAGTAACTCGCATGCTCTTCACGGATGACACCGTTGGATCTTTAACGTCCACCATAAAATGCCAGCAGATGGGATGCCCGTTTAACGTCCATCCGAGGAACAAACACACATTGATGAATTATTCGGCCGGAGAAACACTGGGGTGACAGTTTATAGCTTGGTTCGGGATTCGAACCAGGACTTGACAGCTCATAGGTGAATGTGCACACCTCCAAGCTATCTCTGCCAGCCCTGGGAAACCAGGTGCACGAGGAACACATCATCGATTTTTGTGGTTCTTCCTGACATTAACTTGTCACCCCCACATTATCAACAAGAACTGTTAACCCTTTGAGGACCACAATCATATTGAAAGCAATTTTCGGACACAAGTCCAATTTTATTATTGGTTTGGCTAATTTTCAATTTTTAAAATTGAAATTCAAGAGTATGCGTGATGAAAAATAGAAGTTTTTCTAATCAACTAAAAACAAAAGAAAGATTATGAAAATTACAAAAGACCTCATCCAGCGTTAGCTCGAATGTTTGCCAATGTACAAACGTAAAATAATCCAAAATTGCAATAAAAATGTCGGAGATACACCACTTTAAAGTTTGGGGACATTGTTTCCCTAAAAATTCCCCTTGGTCCAGGATTAGGAGGATTGTCCTGAATGAGCTCTGGTTCAGTTATAGGAGCACTGGACCCATCGTTTCACTGACTGTGGTTTAACAACACAACTTATACACTACATGTTCTCGTACAGTAATACAGTTTATTGACAGTCAATATTTGAAATTGTTTTTATTCCAGAAAAAAATTGTTTACTACTAACAACCCAGTGCTAAGTTTAAGAATACGCACACTTATTCGCCAAAAAACAATATTATGAATTTGTCTGTTTCTAGGGTCAAACGATATGTCTTTTTTTTCCCTGGTCCAACCCCCCCCCCCCCCCCCCCCCCCCATGGATTGAGTCAAAACACAAACGACTCCATTTCAAACTGTCTTGCACCGATTAGCCAAACTTCTAAAAATGCGATTTGAACTTGTCATTTTCAATGAACATGTACTCGGTCACGTGTGACAGCAATGATGCATGGAAGGTATCAATGGGAAGCTGAGGATCTCCTCTTAATTAGTAAACCACATGGAAATTGTCAAAATAAATAACCTTTGCATATTAACCCCTTGAATTCGGATTACCTTTTTTTTGATACGCACTGTATATATATATATATATATATATATATATATATATATATATATATATATATATATAGATAGCATTATATATATATATATATATATACATATATATATATATATATATATATATATATATATATATATCTATTAGGGTGGTCCTCAAATGTAAACATTAACCTTTCTAAAGTGCTTTTCCATTTTTTTATTACACCTGTAGAGAGAACAAATTGGGTAAAATTTCATTTCATTTTGAAAACTTTTACCACTGTCACATGGCCCCTGCTAATCTGCTAATCAGCACGAAAAAAGAAATTATTTCGGTTTGTTTCAGTTATGATGGCGAGTGCAAGTACTTCAAGAAGAGCAACCTGAAAAAAGAACCATGTGTGGCTGATAGGCTGCCATATTGAAAAACTACCAGAAACTCAGCTCCCATCTTGGCAAGAGATTCTGCAGCGATACTTTAAGCTACATCATGCTGAGAAATTGGACATAAGCAGTGCCGCAACAACTGTTGTTTTTGAGACATTATGCATCTGGGAGAAAGCACGGATCCCCACTGCAGATGAGCGGAATATCATTGCAAAACTAGAGAGAAAAGTAGAACAATACAGATCCATCCTGAAAGGAAAGAGCCAGCGATCTGTCCCTCAGATAAAGAAAGAAGAGCACTTTCAAACCGGTCTACGTGACTTATTTGACATTGCTCATGTTGATGTCCTTGATCTGATCAAAATACCAGAGGACCGTGAATTCCTTAAGGCACAACGGGAGCCAGGTCGACGGGGCTTTATGGTTGGTGTTGACAAGGTGCTAGCAGGAAAAGAGGAGCGGGCACATCAACGCGACAAGGTGTTGACTGAAAGAGAGCAGCATGAAAAAGAGAAGCAAGCAGCCCGAGAGGAGACTTGAGCTAGCATCATCAACAGACAGCAGTGCTGAAGCCAGTGATCATGACGACTCTGCTGTTCTATCTGCTTAAAAGAGGCAGAGCCGAAAGCGTGCAAGTAGCATTGTTACACCGGATCTAACAGCAGCTCTCGACCGCACCAAGGTTAGCGATCGATCAGCTGTTCACATCTTGTCAGCAGCAGCCTCTGCTCTGGGACACGACCCTTCAGAGTTGGCTATCAACCGCACATCGATCAGGAAATCCAGGTGGATCCAACGGAAGACAATTGCAGGTGACATCCAGGCATCCTATGCTCCAAACACAAGTCTGGTGGTTCATTGGGATGGCAAGCTCCTTCCAGACGATGGGACTAAAAAAGTTGATCGCCTTCCTGTCATTGTCAGTGACCCACAAGGAACTGGAAAGCTTCTGGGTGTGCCAAAGCTGCCAGCAGGAACTGGACTAGCAACAGCTGCTGCTGTTATGCAATGCCTCGAAGAATGGCATTTGCAAGACATGGTGGCAGGTATGAGCTTTGACACGACAGCCAGCAACACTAGTTCAGCACTTGGTGCATGCACTATTTTGCAGAAAAAGCTTGGACGACCTCTATTACATTTTGCATGCCGGTATCACATTCTGGAACTAGTGGTAGAGGCAGCAATGGCAGCATTCAAACCATTTCTTGGTCCATCAAAGGACCTGAGATAGCCGTCTTCAAGCGTTTCCAGTCAAACTGGAATTCCATTGACCAAAGCAAGTTTAAGCCAATGATGCCTGATGACCTGGACTCTGTAGTTTCAAGTGTATTTTTAAGTTGCAAAGAAGATGTCGTTTCATTCTGCATCCAGAAACTGGAATCGGGCCAACTAGGAGATGACTACCGTGAACTTCTTGAGTTGACTATTATTCTGTTTGGTGAGCGTCCTCCGAGAGGATTCAGGTTCATGCAGCCAGGAGCCATGCATCGGGCAAGATGGATGGCCCGTGTGATTTATGGAATCAAGATCTACTTGTTCCGTTATCAGTTTCGACTGACCCAAAGGAACTCACTGGCATAAAGCGTTTTACAGCATTTGTTGGAGCAGTGTATACCAAAGCCTGGTTCAGCGCTCCATCTGCCAATGGTGCTCCCGCTGGAGACCTAGCTCTCTTAAAAGCACTCATTTTCTATCCTGATTCAGTGATTGCCGAAGCCACCAGCAAAAAGCTTTCCAATCACTTGTGGTACCTCAGCGAAGAACCGGCAGGACTTGCTCTGTTTGACGATAGTGTTGAGCTTGATGTCAAGCGAATGATAGTAGCTGCTCTTAAAGAAGAATGCCAAGAGAATCCTCAACCACTGGTACATGTGGATCTTACAGCAAAAGAAGCCATCGCTGCCAAGACTGTTGCAGATTTTGTTACTTCTGCCTCACTGCGAATTTTTACTGCATTCAAAGTCAATACTGACTTCCTAGAAAAGGACCCTGGTGAGTGGGCCGATGACCCATCATTTCAGTCATCACAGCAAGTCTTGCGCGGTATTTCCACTGTCAACGACTTTGCAGAATGTGGTGTAGCATTAATACAGGACTACAATCAAGTCTTGACAAAGGATGAACAGCAGCGCCAGTACCTGTTGCAAGTTGTTGAGTGGCATCGCCATCAGTTCCCCGACGCAAACAAGATAAGGAGGAAATAATTTACCACATAACTTATTAATGAGGAAACAATGGTCTGGAGGACTCCTACTCTGTGTGTTTATGATGATTGTCATACATTCTTACTGATTTGGGATTACATCTGAGTGTTAGTTTATTAAAAACAATTTTGTGTGTCGATACCGAAACGTAATTTTCAACCCATGTGTGACAGTAGTAAATAAAGTCGTATAGAAACCATCTTTGGCACATTTCATTTTTTCACAATACGGAACAATTTTAGCAACAAGCACCTGAAAAAAGTCCAATTTTATTTTTTGGTGTACATTTGAGGACCACCCTAATATATATATATATATATATATATATATATATATATATATATATATATATATATATATATATATATATATATATATATATATATATATATATATATATATATATATATATATAAATATATATATATATATATATATACAGACTTGGCATTTAATATGGAATATTTTTTTTGTGGGGGTGAACATACTTTTCAAGATGTCTTAGAACCAAAAGTTCATTGGAATTATGTTGAAATTATTCTAAATTTTGTTAATGTGACCTTTAAAAGAAACAAAAACCACATTTGACATTTCAAAACAAATAAATTGATCCTTGAAAGTGATGTAAACTGATATCGAACTCAATTCATGGACAGTGCTGTGTTAAACTTCTGTACGTTTTCCAGATGTATGTCTTTATTTTGCACATTAGTGAAAATTTTTTTAACAAAAACAAAAGTTCAATTACGACTGGGATTACGGACAGTAAAATTACAGTTCAGTACTTCGTGTAACCCCACGAGCATTCAGGAGAGCACGTACACGTTGAGGCATGCTGTTCACGAGATTTGCTAAGGTTTGGACAGGAATCGCTTGCCATGCAGTGACAATAGCCTGCTACAATTCACGCACAGAAGTTGGCTTCAAGTGGTCCAAGTGGTCGATTTGACGCGTTAATTCTGCCCACAAGTTCTCGATCGGATTCATATCCGAGGACATGGCAGGCCACTCCATATGCTCTACACCACGGTCAGCAAGAAAGTGTTGGATCATGCGAGCACGATGAGGCCGTGCATTGTCATCTTGGAAGACAAAGTTTCCTCGAAAGGCTACACGAGCAAATGGAAGCAACGTTTCTTCCAGAATGGCCCTGTACTTGAACTGGTTCAGGTTTCCATTCAGAACAACCAGGTCAGTTTTGCCCCCTGCATGAAAAGCAGCCCAAACGGTCACCCCACCACCTCCAGCTTGGACTCTTGGCACTATAAAATCTTTGTTGTAGGCTTCATGCACTTGTCTGCACACTCGGACGCGGCCATCTTGACGATAGACCAGAAATCTAGACTTGTCACTGAAGATCACGTGATTCCAGTGTCCTGGCTGACATCGACGGTGCTCTCTGGCCCACTGCAATCGGTGCTGGCGGTGTTGTCTGGTCAGGCGTGGCTTTCTCAGGGGACGCCTGGCACGATAGCCTGCTTGAACCAGTCGTTGGTTGACTAGCCTTCTGGATACAGGCACATTTGTCAGTTGCTGCCACTCAGCCCAAAGCCGATTAGCTGACTTGGTACGGCCATTGCGGACTAACCGGTGCAGCTGGCGATCATCCCTCCTTGTGGTTCTGCGGGACGTCCTGGCCTCGGTATTGGAGTAGGGACACCCCTCTGAGCATTTCGTTTCAGGATCTTTGACACCTGACCTTGAGTGATGCCATACTGCCGAGCAATAGCACGCTGTTTCATGCCGTAATTTCGTAAAGCCACCACTCCATGACAAACAGCATTGTCGAGTTGACGGACCATCTCCAGAGGAAGCGGTAATAACTTTTGGAGATGTGCAGCAGTTGTTTTCCACTAATACAGAACGCAACAACCCTTGTATACCCGACTGTGAAGCCAATCATCAAATGCACCTGTCCGTACATTTTGCCATGCTACCTGTGATATAATCCTGTTGTTGACTTCTTGCTGCGACAGACAATCAGTGACATGGTTCTTTTAACAAATAAATCACCAAAGTGTAAAAGAAACTCACCAGATTGATATACTGAGTGCAGAAAGTAAACCCAAGTCAAGAAGAAAAAAAAAATTCCATATTAAATGCCAAGTCTGTATATGTATGTATATATATATATATATATATATATATATATATATATATATATATATATATATATATATATATATATATATATATATTGTTGTGGATTTGTAATTGTGTGTAAAGATCACCCTCCTGCCTCCATTCTGTGTATAAAGGTCAAAGGTCGTTCCCGTAGTTATTTCATAAACATCCACATAGCCAATCATAGATTTCCTCCTTGTTGTAGTTATTTCCTTATTCTGTGTATTAGGTTAAGGCTATGTCGTCCATTAACTAATACTGCATTGCACCGAAGTGGAATAAGGTAGTATCCCCTTTCAATTTCCCCAGAACCTCCATTGGATTCCCCTTTTGTCAGCCGCATTACCAAATTCCTCTGCGCGGTTTGCTGCATTCCGCTGTTTCTTTGGGCTTGTAGTTTTCGCCGCAGCTGCTTGGCGGTTTTCACCGCGACTCCATTAGCCATGAGGTCATCTCGGAGCAGAAGGTGGGAGGAGTCGGCACAGCGCCGGTGACAAGGCGTGGCCTTGCCAACGCCTCCTATAAGGGCGGGGTCGGTGAGCCCTCGTGACCAATCAGGGCCGAGGCGAGCTCACCGATGGGCATGTCCTAGTGGCCGGCGGCTTGATCGCCGGGGGGCGATATAAAAATGCGTGCGCATGCGTCAGGAAGAAGAGTTGGTTGTTGGTGGCTGAAAGAAGAGATACGGAGAGCCTTTTGACAAGTTGAGTTGCGTCAGAGAAACGGAAGGAAGTTGATTGAGTTGCCGTGACAAAGCGAGTTGGCGTGCAAAAGAGAGTGGGAGAAGTGAAGAAAAGTGAGGCGGAGTGAAGTGAAGAGAGACAGCAGGCCTTTTGAGAGTTGAGTTGAGGAGCACAAAGGGTCAAACAAGAGTGGCGTTGGAGACACCAGGGTTTTCCCGCCAAGAACGCGAGTCGACTCCTGGAGCCGGACCTCGACGCCTACAGTGGCCAGGGCCTTCCCATTCCTCCTTCCAGCCAATCCACTCTGCAATTCCCCGTGTGAGTCTGTCTTTGTTGTTCTGTCCCTGGGTTAATTAAGACTGTAATAGATGAGCTAGAATTTTCACTGTGTCCGCTTCTTCTTCTGTTTTTATTTTATTATCTTTTCCTACTCCTTGGTTGCTTTCGATTGTGTAAATAGTAAATAAATCATATTTGTATTTCTTACCCTTTGCCTTTCTTTCCTCTACATCCGTCGTTGTTGTCTTTTCCCCTCATTGAAAACCTGTGGCGCGATTTTGGCCAACGCTAGGAATCGGGTTAGTCCTGGTAACGGTTCGTGCCGCGGTTGCTAAAACCGCTCGGCAATCAACATCTGTCCGCGGTACGAACGGGCTGTGCCACCGGCCTTTCCGGAGGTCGCTGTACAGCCACAGGGACCACGTCGGTCAGTCATAAGCGAGGGGATTAACCCCCCTTTGTCAGTGGGGAAGGCTGACGTTGGATTCCGCAACATTTGGTGTCGGGAGCGAGATTCGGACCTGAAGCGCGAAAAGCGCTCAAAATTACGAGTGGGCCAAAATTTTGTTTTATAAAATCTTAAATTTAAAATCGTGCCATGGATGGTCAAGGCGACGGGATGCCGGTGGGGAACTAGAAGAGGGGTTTGGGGTAACCCAGGACCAGAGGGAAGAAATGGAAGAGAGCAATGAGGAGGTGGTTGAGGGAGTTTCAGGTGCACAAAATGGCGCCCTCGCGCACGTGGTTGGAGAGGCGCAAAATGGCGCCTCGCACAAGCGCGCGGTAGCCGAGCCCGCTGTACCAGCGGGCTTTAACATGCAGCCATTTGACATGCAGCAGTTCATGGCACGGTTCAGCGAATATATGGCAGTCAAAGTGCGACAACGAAAAAAGAAGCAGGGAAATGAAAGAAATGGAAAGCAGAATGAGGGACGAAGCGCAGGGTACCAGTGAGCAATTGAGAGACGGGTTAAATAATATGGGAAATAAATTGGAGGGACTCGGAAGCAAATTTGAGGGACTCGGAGGCAAATTTGAGGGACTCGGAGGCAAATTTGAGGGATTCGGAAGCAAATTTGAGGGATTCGGAAGCAGATTAGGGGACAAACTTGGGGCATGGTTGGCCAAGCCAAAGAAATTAATGAGGGGTTGGAGAGGGACAGAGACCGCAGGTTAGGCGAGCAGGTCCCACGGGTGCACGAGGAGGTAACGCGGGTCGAGGAGCACTGGTTGAGCGAAGTGGAGAAAAGCGTGGGTAAAATGACGGGTATAGAGATCGCGACCCGGGGTATGGGGCAGCCGGCGACCGCTGAGGTAGAGGGAATTTTATTAAAGCCAGCGGTCGTCGTGGTGAATAAAGAAAAAGAAATAATGGGTATAGTTAAAATTGAAGAGACGGAGGTAGCCCAGGAATCGGAGGAAGGAATGGAAACTGTACAAAGTCCGTGCTCACATCACGATGCTGTGCTAAAAAATCCTTATAAAGATTTGCAGGTGTTGGTGCAGGGAGGAAGAAGAACCCCGAAGGTGAGACGGGCTGTATGTGGTGCCGGGAGATTTTGTAAGAGGGGGTTTGGCGCGAAGAGAATTGTCGCGCGATTGGGGTCAATATGGCACCCGGGCGTTGGTGAAGGGTCCCGTGTGAGTGTAAATGGCGCGCGTGTGAGGAAAAAGTGTGCGTCAAAGAGTGAGCGTGTTATAAAGTGTGGGAGTGATACCGAGTGCGAGCGAGAATGCACGTCGGGGTGTACGGAGTGTGACAAAGGGAGTGAGAGCGATACGGAGTGCATGTGCGAGGGTGAGTGTGACACGAGGAGTGAGTTGGTGGTGGAGCGGGTGCGAGGATGCACGTATGGGCTGAACGGCGAGGGTGTGCGAGAAAGCACAACTGAGTTGGTTGTGGCGTGGGTGGGGGAGAGCCCATCGGAGCGCGTGAGTGGGTGGATGCAAGAGTACACGCCCATGGTGAGTGGTACGGAGTACGTACCGAGGGAGAGTGCGCAAGATGGTGCGCGAGGTGTGTTAAGGGAGTGTGCGAACGGCGAGTGTGCACGAGAGGTGTGGTGTGTAACGGGGAGTGCGGTGGTGGAATGGACCGAGTGTGTGGGATGTACGGCGGCGTTGGAACGCCGGGTTTTGTGAGTGTGAAACGGGCCACGTATGCGAGTGAAGCATCGACGTTGACCGGGGTAGCGTTTAGAGTGACGGATAGCTGACGCGGGCGCTCGGTGCGCGGCGCGCTTTGTTGGATGCGAAGCTTCGCGCGGATCGATGCTGCGTCGCCCCGCTTCGGAGTGTCGCGCTCGATTCGGGTCGAGCCCCGCACTGAACGGTCGGAGCCACGTCAGAGCGGCGATCGGCGCGATTCCGGGGGAGGGGAGCCGGGTTGGACCTTCGCCCCCTGGCGGTGACGGGGTTCTGACCGGGCGAGTCTCGGTCGTCGGGCCGGAGACCGCAAGGTTCCGAGCCGCGATGATGCGTGGAATCTCGGCCCGAGCATGCCTCCTCCCCAGAGTCGTGAATGCCGGACGGATCCAACTGCAGGCGACCAAACCACCCAAATTCATTGCTCGGCTTTGCGAGGCCGAGTTTTAATGATGTGACGACGCACCGAGGCTCAGATAAAGTAGACGTGTGATGATGATGATAGTGTTTTGGACCCGAAATTGGAAAAGCAAAATTTGATGATTGGCAGATTGATGATTGGTAGGATGATTGGCGGATGATTGGCAAATTTTTGATTGGCTGGAATTTGGTGTGCAAAATTGGTAGTGAGAGAAGCCCGATGTGGTGGGATGGCAACTCTGCCATCCCTCACAACGGGGGCAAAGGAGCACTAGTTATGGGGTTGGCAGTGAAAACTGGCCCGGGAGGGTTAGGATAATGATAGGGATCTAGAGAAGATGACCATAGGTAACGGTAAGGTTAGGTAGTGACAATGATACCTGTAGTGGGGACGCAGGTAGATTAGTTTGGATATAATGACGAAGGAGCGCAATAGTTTAAAGGGGCGACGGGGAAGCGCGAGTTTTAGCAGGGCAACAGGTAGGTCAGATGATGCCATGTGTGTGTGTGTAAAAATGTATTCAGAAGTGTATTGAGCGTGGAAGTGTATGGAGCAGTGAGTGAGGAACGATTGAGATTGCACAGGTGTGCAACTGAACAGGTGTATGGAGCAGTGTATGAGTGAGTGATGGTGATGTGTGTTGTGTTGACCGAATGGTCCTGGGAGGAAGGAGGGTGCAGGAAGCACCAGGTATAGGAGTGATTGCACAGGTGTGCAAATCCAGGTGAGCATGGTGGTATGGAATACATGGAGTGTGGAATATATGGAGTATGGAATGGATGGTATGGAATGAGTATGGTGAAAACGATGGAGTGGAGTGGATGGTGCGAAGGTGTGTATGGGGAGGATGGACCCCTGTCACGAATACCCGGGGAGGGTAGTGTAAGAGTTAGGTAGAGGGTACAGGTAAATTGTGGTTGGATATTGGCATCTGTGGTGCGTGGTGGAAGAATGGTGATTGAATGGGTGCATTAGTGTCGTGGAAATGGCTGGGCGTGTAGCCTGTTAGTGTGTGTAGTTGAATGGACACTCCGCCACTGTTAGGATGTCGGCCAGGTGAGGCCGCAGGTAGGCTCTGGGAGCCGGTAGAGTTGTTTGTGGATGGGGCCCGAGGATCCGGAGGACGGACCCGGGTAGCCCAGTGCCAGAGAGGGCACCGAGTGGGGTAAGCGCCAAGGAGGGCCTTCCTCAGTTAGATAGGTTAGGGTGAGGAGCAGGTAAGCTCGGAGGCAACTACAGTGGTGGAGGTGTGCAGGTGGGTAGACCTGCTGGGAGAGCTGCACGACCCAGCCCGGAAATTGTGCAAGGGCACAGGGAGTTGAACCGGGGGAGTGAGACCCCAAATTGAGAAGCACCACAGTTTGGTCAATGGGAATTTGGTTCTTAAAACCGCATAGAGTAAGATGGCCAATGGTTTGGCAGGGAAAGACCCCGGGTAGTGTAAAGTGTATTAAAGTCATTTAGAGGATAGTTAGGATTAAGAATCTCCTCGCACCATCTACATCCACTCACCTGAGGTGACAAAACTCCGCACCATGCCATGTTTGATTATTTTTGCTGTGCAGATGTTTTGGATTGTGAGATGCATCATGACGTGGGTGTGACATTGTGTTTTGTGTTCCATCTCTCCCTCCTTATGAGGATTGATGATGAGTTGGTGATGGCAAATTTTGAATTAGAGGGATTGTGGGGACGAATTTGGTGTAGGGGAAATCTGGGGAAGACGTGACAGTAGTGACGAATTTATAATGTGTAGATTTTGTACATATGGGGTAAGGGCAAGGGTAGTGTAGGTCACATGTGGGGGGGCATACGGTAGGGACGAGCTTTCTCACTTCGCTCTCCGTACGCACCTCGTTTTGCATTGCCTTATTGATGTGTACCCTTGTGACCTTACCCCTCGCTCACCTGTCTTTTCTGTCTTCCGTTCCCCTGTTTTCTGCGCGAGGACTGTGCTCTCTGGGCACCGAGGGGAGCGTGCGGGAGTCCGCCATTGTGTGCCAGAATTCCCGCAACCACAGCTGTCTGCATCGATGCACCACGTATGGACCACATGTCTGTGGCTGAGCACCACTGATGGATCCCATGGGTTGGAGAGTGGCCCCTCTGCTGGAACCGGCCATGATGGCCCGAGATCTTGCTGGCGGACCTTGGTCACAGGGCACCTATGCCCCACAGGTGAACCACCCCTAGTCGGCCCTGTGGGCCATAAAAAAAAAAAATGGCCACGTTTGGTGCATTTCATTTTATTATACCAAATAGGCCGTCAGCAAAGAAGTTGACAACATCAGGAAGAGCATTAGCCAGCAGAGGGAGCCGAAGAGCAAGACACCACCAGGGGTTTGTTGATTTATTTTTATTATGAACTGTGGTGACTGTGCACCGATTGGTGCATTTTGGTGCTTTCTGGTGCGTGTTGATGCAGGGCAGACTGTCTCCCCCCCCCCCCCCCCCCCAAAAAAAGAGCACTCACAGGTCCTAGGTTGCGTTTTGTAAATAAAATAGCGTCAACTGTAAATAATATTCCCCCATCGTTCATGTTGTAGTTTGAAGACCATTCCGCAATTCGGTTAGCTGTCGGTGTGAAACTGTTAGGTAGGGTGCAATGCAGCAGGGGGACATACTTATTTGTGTTTTAAAAGTGTCGCACTCAGGGTCAGGTCAAATGTAGAAGGAACTACACCTACGTGCCACACTAAAGGTAAAAGTTTAATAGGCCCGGGACGTGCCTAAGAGGAGGAGGGTGCAGTGTTGTGGATTTGTAATTGTGTGTAAAGATCACCCTCCTGCCTCCATTCTGTGTATAAAGGTCAAAGGTCGTTCCCGTAGTTATTTCATAAACATCCACGTAGCCAATCATAGATTTCCTCCTTGTTGGTAGTTATTTCCTTATTCTGTGTATTAGGTTAAGGCTATGTCGTCCATTAACTAATACTGCATTGCACCGAAGTGGAATAAGGTAGTATCCCCTTTCAATTTCCCCAGAACCTCCATTGGATTCCCCTTTTGTCAGCCGCATTACCAAATTCCTCTGCGCGGTTTGCTGCATTCCGCTGTTTCTTTGGGCTTGTGGTTTTCGCCGCAGCTGCTTGGCGGTTTTCACCGCGACTCCATTAGCCATGAGGTCATCTCGGAGCAGAAGGTGGGAGGAGTCGGCCCAGCACCGGGGACAAGGCGTGGCCTTGCCAACGCCTCCTCTAAGGGCGGGGTCGGTGAGCCCTCGCGACCAATCAGGGCCGAGGCGAGCTCACCGATGGGCGTGTCCTAGCGGCCGGCGGCTTGATCGCCGGGGGGCGATATAAAAACGCGTGCGCATGCGTCAGGAAGAAGAGTTGGTTGTTGGTGGCTGAAAGAAGAGATACGGAGAGCCTTTTGACAAGTTGAGTTGCGTCAGAGAAACGGAAGGAAGTTGATTGAGTTGCCGTGACAAAGCGAGTTGGCATGCAAAAGAGAGTGGGAGAAGTGAAGAGAAGTGAGGCGGAGTGAGGCGGAGTGAAGTGAAGAGAGACAGCAAGCCTTTTGAGAGTTGAGTTGAGGAGGAGCACAAAGGGTCGAACGAGAGTGGCGTTGGAGACACCAAGGTTTTCCCGCCAAGAACGCGAGTCGACTCCTGGAGCCGGACCTCGACGCCTACAGTGGCCAGGGCCTTCCCATTCCTCCTTCCAGCCAATCCACTCTGCAATTCCCTGTGTGAGTCTGTCTTTGTTTGTTCTGTCCCTGGGTTAATTAAGACTGTAATAGATAAGCTAGAATTTTCACTGTGTCCGCTTCTTCTTCTGTTTTTATTTTATTATCTTTTCCTACTCCTTGGTTGCTTTCGATTGTGTAAATAGTAAATAAATCATATTTGTATTTCTTACCCTTTGCCTTTCTTTCCTCTACATCCGTCGTTGTTGTCTTTTCCCCTCATTGAAAACCTGTGGCGCGATTTTGAGGAATCGGGTTAGTCCTGGTAACGGTTCGTGCTGCGGGTGCTAAAACCGCTCGGCAATCAACATCTGTCCGCGGTACGAACGGGGCTGTGCCACCGGCCTTTCTGGAGGTCGCTGTACAGCCACAGGGACCACGTCGGTCAGTCATAAGCGAGGGGATTAACCCCCCCTTTGTAAGTGGGGAAGGCCGACGTTGGATTCCGCAACAATATATATATATATATGTATATATATATATATATATATATATATATATATATATATATATATATATATACATATATATATATACACATACATACATATATACAGTAGTGACCCCTAATTCTGAACGCCCCTCATCTCGAACTATAATTCCGAACCGTAAATTCGAGAAAATTTTGTCCCTAATTCCGAATGTATTTCTATAACCAAACCGCCAACATAGCGTTAGCGTCGTTCATATTTCCCGCCGCGAGCGTCGTTCATATTTCCAGTGCTGAAATTAGAGAACTGTGCTTCCATTGGTCTAAAACACAGGCCATTGTTGAAAAGTGGCACCCTAATAAAGCAGTGGTTAACAGGAGCATTAACTTGTTCAGTGACAATGTGATTGACCACTTCAGAAAAATTAAGAAAAGTCGCCAACACCAGGCAACTTTGGAGAGGTGGTTCTCTAAAGAAAGCAAGCCTTGTGAGCCCCAACCCTCTACAAGTGGTGTTAAGAGACAAAGAGAGCAAACACCAGAGCACAGTCATCTGATGTTAGCTTGGAAGGTGCCTCACCCCTTCCAAGCAATAAAACCCTCTCCCTCCTTCCTCCTCTCCAGCTTCCACATGCACCATCAGAACTCTCCACTAAGGTAAATGCAGTTATTTTCATGTTAGTACATTTATTTCTTGTTTTTATTATTATTATTATTTGATATTTAGGGCATTTACTCATCTTATTTTACCTTGAATCATGTGTATTTGCAGTTAACAGTGTCTTGATAATGGGTTTTTGGGGTCCAGGAACGGATTAATTCACTTTCCATTATTTCTTATGAGGAAAATAGTTTCTAATTCTGAACTTTTCCCAATCCGAACTGCCGCTGGAACGAATTAAATTCGGATTTAGAGGTCCCACTGTGTATGTATGTATGTATGTATGTATGTATGTATGTATATATATATATATATATATATATATATATATATATATATATATATATATATATATATATATATATGTATATATATATATGTATATATATGTATATGTATATATATATATATTGTTATGAATTTGGTAATGCAACATCTAGAGCTAGGTAGATCTGAATAGGTAGGTATTCGGCTGTCGTGACAGGGACTCTACATGTAATAAGTTCTTGATGTTTAGGCGTTTGTCGGGGTAAGATGTATGAGTGTGGATCTACCTGGAGATTCGAGTGTTAAATAGTGAGGGATTAAAGGTAACGCCCCTGTGAGTATCACCTAGTAATCAAACCTTTGTCCTTTATGGCACTGCAAACCACATAAACATTAGTTAGGTCCTTAGCGCAACATTAAATAATCCCCTTTCCCTGACAAGGACTTCGTATTAAATTGACAGGAAACCAGGTCAAAAACACCACCACAATTGGCCGCCACCGTGTACACCTCCAAAGGCCTAAAAACCTGGCCGGCACGTGTTATGCCAGGACCGCAGGGTCGCGTAACGGGGGAGATGTCAGGAGTCGCGGGAGGCTTTGATTGGCTGAGGAGTGCGCGAATGTGACGTCATCGGCCACCAATATAGGCGACGGTCGGACGCCATTTCGTGGCAGAAGTTGAGTCTCTCTGAGCAGACACGGACACACACGTCGAGGAGCGATCAAGTCGGAAGTTCGCAAGTTGAGTTCGTGAGAAGGAGTTGAGTTGAGTTGAGTGGAGTTCGTGGCAGGCACTGGGAGACGCAGGCAGGCACCAGAGAGTTGAGCGGTGGTGGAGAGTTGGAGAGGACACGCCATTCCAGTCGCAGTTCGAGTGCAGTTCGGGTTGTAGGGAGTCGCAGGAGACACACGAGAGCACACCCAGTTGGCACTGAGCAGTTCGTTGGCACTTGGCTGCCAGCACTCCCGCGTCGAGTCGAGTGGAGTTGAAAGGAGTCCTTCCTGTCCCTGGTCAAGTGGAGCCGCTGGCCTGCGTCGGACGCGTGGTGCTTGGAGCGAGGGGCCTCGTGGTGTGCGATCGGGCCGGAAGGAGCGGTGCTGGACACCAACAATACAAGACGACAAAGACAGATAAGCCCGATCTCCGCGTATATTTTGAACGACGGGACGTGTTATTTTCGTGATTAATCTCCCTCGTTTGTGTTTGCTGTCAGTCGTGTGGGGACGTCCCGATTTAGGTTTATTAGAATTATTAGATTTACCGGCGGGCTTTTTCACTGGCTTTACTTTTCCTAATAAACCCTTATATTACTTTTTGTACATAATATCTGAACGCAGTTTTCCTGGGTGTTTGATTTTAATAGATAAGGTTGCGGAGCCTTCGCTGCGCCCCGCCATTCCGCGCGTTGGTGTTGAACTTGAGTCCGCCATTGAGTGTTCGCCTCGGGAGTTAAAGTCTCGCAAATCGGTCATCCGTAACTGTGGTGTTAATCACGGTTACGCGACAAGTGGTGTCAGGAGTGTAGGATTTGAACCCGTCGGACAAATTTTTTGTCCGCGGCGAGACATCGACACGGTCGGACAAATTTTTTTGTCCGCGGGGAGACATCGACACGGTCGGGCGTACATTGCGCCCGACGTTCGAACGCAAAATTTTTATAGTCGAGGCGGAGAAATTTAATAATCAATCGGGCAAACGGAGCGCGATATCGTGTCTTCGTCAAATTTAAATTGTTTCAGGAATTATTAAAATAAATACGCGCGCGGGAAACAATCTTCGGGAAAGCGGATGTCGGAAATTGATGATGGAAGTACGCAGCGAGGCCTCCGTCAGCGTCGGGAGTGAGCCGGAAATAGGGGAATTAGATGCAGAGGTGAGCCTTGGAACCTCCCTCGTCCCGAGCACCAACTTATCCCCCTCCCCCACCGGGGAGTCGGGAGTAGTAGGAACGGCCCCGACAACCGACCAGATGTTGGGTCAATTGCTTCGAAAAATGGAAGAAACGAAAAGTGGATTGGAGGATAAACTTGACGGGCTGGCAAACAAAATGAAGGAAATGAGTGATCGATGGAGTATTACAATTGATGGGCTGGCAAACAAAATGGGGGATGATGGGGAGACCGCAGGTGCACAGGTGGATGGGGAATGTGTACAGGTAGATGGGGAATGCCTGCAGGTAAACGTGGAGAGTCCACAGGTGAGCGGGGAAGGAAATTTGGAATGTGAGAGTTGTAATGGGGAATGTTTCCCACATTCTGGCCTGGTTGTTTATCGGGACCGTGTGGATGTCACAACACCCCAACCGGGGGATGAATTTGGAATTGTGCAGCACCAGGGCGGTGGTGCGGAGCAAGAGGGGGTAGAGTTTTTGGGGGTCCATGCGATAGAGCCGGACCGGGTATTTATTGGGGATATTGATCAAAGCCTGGCGGGGCCAGGAATGATTTGTAATGATGAGGATGATTTGATCCAGCGGCTGGAGACCTGTGACAGTCCCATGGAGGTAGAGCTTGTTCAGGCCCAAAGGAGTCTGGGGGAAGAGGTGAGTTGGTCCAAGGAGGTGGTTGGAATGACCGAGGGGACGCTCACTGTACACTGCTATTTGGAAACAGAGGCTCCAAAATTGGACAACCAGTTGGGGGAGTGTGTTGGCTCCGGGCTGGATTTGGATCTTGGAGGACCGGGAGATAGAGCTTCTGGAGATTTGGTCCCTGTAGGGAATTTGGATCAACTGCAGGGAGGGGTAGAACAACCGGTGGTCGAGGTTGTTCCCTGCAGCTGCGGTTTGGCAGTGGGAATGAAAATTTGTAAAAGAAAATTTAAAATAAAATTACAATGGGAAATTGATTTGGAGCAGCCATGGTGGGGATTGGTCCCCGGGCTGCGGGATCTGGATATGGAGAGGTCATGGGTGATGGCCTCGGGCAAAAGTTGCCCCTTTCAAAATTTGGGTATGCCAGCCAGCTGGGGGGCTGTGATGGCGAGATTTGGACGTGGGGTCCAGCCTTGGGTGTCGAGGTACGACCTGGGTCCCACGGGGGGTCTGGTGGAGTGTGGCGTCCCTTGTCCGTCGGGGCGCCGTCCGAGCTGGTGGCTCGGGCCGGCAGGGTCACCGGACCCTGGTGGGGGTTAAGACCTCCAGGGAGGTCCGAGGTGGTTTCTCAAGCCTGGGATGGCAAATATTGAGGACCACTGGGGGGAGGTGTTGTGGGTCGCGCTTTGGTGGTGGCACCGCAGATGGCCAGCTTGGGCCTGATGTAGTGATCACCCGGGCATGCGACCTGACACCCTCTCCCTGAGACTTTGGGACAACTGGCATGTGATGACCTGCCATGCCGTGTTGGTCGATGGACGCGGGTCAAACCGAATGGACAGGGATGGAGATAGCCTGCCGGACAACCATTGGGGCATCTGTGGAACGTGATGGTGTGAGTGACCTTCCACAGATGCTCCGTTGTGATTTATGGACTCTCGGGTTGGGAAGAGAGCCATGGGGATGTGAATCGGGAGATGTGTAACGAGCCGAGCATATGGGCCATGCTCGGCTGGCATGTGTATGGCAAAGCATCCTTCTTTGGTGAGGTGAGTGAAATGTGACAAATGGTTGGCATGGGTAATCTGTGGGTTAGATGGAAATTTAAGGGTGGATTTTGAAATGCCATGGTGGACACTGTATAGTGACGCCATTATTGATCCAGGTGTGTAGACCAAAGTGTTGGAGGCTGTGATGAAATTAATAGGGTAGCAAGACACAGCTTTCAACTGGTTGCGGGGGCAACTGTGCTGATATTTGGGACGCGGGATGATGGGGATGTAGTTGTGTAGCCTGAGGGTCAACGTGGTGCTGTGCGTGTCCGAGGTGTGTGGACCATGTCTTCTGGGTGGGTCCCCTGGTGGAGCATGGCTGTTGACTGGACCTTGGTGTGGTCAAGTGTGGGTGAGCACTGGGGGGGGCTGCAGTTTTGTAGTCGGACTGGGGGATGATGGGGAGGTGCAGGGGACGTGGCTGTAGGGATGCCACGCACTGCGACCGTGCCCCCCAGGGCCGAGGTTGTGTGTGCGGTAGTGTGTGTTGTGGCAGCAAGTGCTCACCACATTGGCCAGCTGGGGCTGCTGCAGCTGTGTTCCTCGCAGGGGGGCCGAAGGATGGATGGTGGGTCGCACCCTTATGGACACTCATGGGCCATGTTGGCGTTTTGACTGCTCACCTTGTCCCGGTGACCCTTGCACGGTAGAGGTGCAGAGCTGTCGTGGCCACAGGTAGTTGTGTAGTGATGATCACCGTTGGATGCGGATCCACATACCTGCCAGTGTAGTGGGGACAAAAGAGAAATTTGGAAGTATTTGGTAGGCCCAATGTGAAATTTTGGGAATTGTATGGGTGGATTGCACTTTGAACCTGACCAACCTGCAACTACCTGCACTTGAGGTGAGTGTTTTGAGGAGTACTGTCCCAGGCTTCAGGATTTGCTTTGGGAAATTGGGGACATGTAATTTGGAGTTGGGAGGTGAGAGCGAGTGATGACATGGCCGGTGAGGGGATGGAATGGGAGCCACAGTGTCTTGTGGGTGGCGTATGTTTTTGTATTGTGGTTAGGTGTTTTGATGTGGTCGTGAGAGTGGAACCTGGAGAGTGAGTGATGATTATTGGAGATAATGAGGGGCGATAAATTGTGCTTTTTGGAAATGTGCTAATGGAAATGTGTAAGGATTCAATGATTCGAACTGTGAATGGGATTTCACATTGGCAGGCCATGGCAAGCCTTGTAACACCTTTTACACCATCTATGAATTGTACTGAATTGTGCTGAGTTGTGTGGAGAATTGAATGGCAGCGGGGGAGGAAGTGTGTTTTGGGGACCATGGGTGGGGAAGGTGTGTGTGTCCGCAGGTACAGAGCAAGCTCTGAGGAGCGATGCCTGCGGGCCCCCCTCTGCGGCAATTACCCCTGGCAGCCGGTGGTAACTGGAAATTGGAGCTCGTCGGTGGAGGGTCTGGTTGGGCGCCGCGGGGTGAGGAAGTCCCCCGGTGACCCGTGTTGCTGCGCGAAAGCAGGAGGCAAAGGAGCCTGGTGTGTGTGGAGACCCTCACCGGCGAGGTAACGGCGGAAAGGGGCTGTTGGGCTGTCACGGGGCCAAGAGGTAAAGGGGGGGGGGCAATGAACTTGTAAGTCGGTTGACTTGTTTTTGGGACTGCGGGCACCACAGCCTGATGCGCCCCCACCATCTTTTTGTGCGGTACCTCCCCGCTGCCTAGTTGGGGAATGCACACCCACGTGAATGACATCAATGCCATGGTCCTGCAGGGGGGTGTATTGAAGAAGAACCTTATTGATTTTTGAAATGCCTTGATGACCTATGGAATGAGAATGAGTGGTTAAGGGGTCTGTGTAGCATGAATGTGGGCGAAATCCACCGAGCCGTGTCACTCACCTGTAACATCTGGACGGGGCCCGTGGAAATTTAGGGGGATGCATTGGGGATGGCCCCGCAGGTAAGGTTGAGTCTTGTGGCATCCACCGGGGGACGCGGTCTGTAGACCGGGGTATGTACAAAGGTTAGAGTTTTGAGTTTTGGAAAGATGGTTAAGTTTTGTGGTTAAGTTAGTGTTGTGTGTTGTTGTTTCCTCCCTCCACAGGAACAACGAAGAAGATGTACATACTTGCATGATGGTTAAGGGGTTCAGCATGTTAAGGAAGTGTAGGTAGGTAGTCCGACTCACTTCCCACAGCCCTTCCTGATTTATTTCATAGGTTAATTAAGTGTGTGACAGTAAGTGTTAAGGCTGGAATGGTAGCCCTGCGGTGAACCTTGCAGGAGCTACGGTTCCAGGGGGGGGGGCTGTGTTATGAATTTGGTAATGCAACATCTAGAGCTAGGTAGATCTGAATAGGTAGGTATTCGGCTGTCGTGACAGGGACTCTACATGTAATAAGTTCTTGATGTTTAGGCGTTTGTCGGGGTAAGATGTATGAGTGTGGATCTACCTGGAGATTCGAGTGTTAAATAGTGAGGGATTAAAGGTAACGCCCCTGTGAGTATCACCTAGTAATCAAACCTTTGTCCTTTATGGCACTGCAAACCACATAAACATTAGTTAGGTCCTTAGCGCAACATTAAATAATCCCCTTTCCCTGACAAGGACTTCGTATTAAATTGACAGGAAACCAGGTCAAAAACACCACCACAATTGGCCGCCACCGTGTACACCTCCAAAGGCCTAAAAACCTGGCCGGCACGTGTTATGCCAGGACCGCAGGGTCGCGTAACGGGGGAGATGTCAGGAGTCGCGGGAGGCTTTGATTGGCTGAGGAGTGCGCGAATGTGACGTCATCGGCCACCAATATAGGCGACGGTCGGACGCCATTTCGTGGCAGAAGTTGAGTCTCTCTGAGCAGACACGGACACACACGTCGAGGAGCGATCAAGTCGGAAGTTCGCAAGTTGAGTTCGTGAGAAGGAGTTGAGTTGAGTTGAGTGGAGTTCGTGGCAGGCACTGGGAGACGCAGGCAGGCACCAGAGAGTTGAGCGGTGGTGGAGAGTTGGAGAGGACACGCCATTCCAGTCGCAGTTCGAGTGCAGTTCGGGTTGTAGGGAGTCGCAGGAGACACACGAGAGCACACCCAGTTGGCACTGAGCAGTTCGTTGGCACTTGGCTGCCAGCACTCCCGCGTCGAGTCGAGTGGAGTTGAAAGGAGTCCTTCCTGTCCCTGGTCAAGTGGAGCCGCTGGCCTGCGTCGGACGCGTGGTGCTTGGAGCGAGGGGCCTCGTGGTGTGCGATCGGGCCGGAAGGAGCGGTGCTGGACACCAACAATACAAGACGACAAAGACAGATAAGCCCGATCTCCGCGTATATTTTGAACGACGGGACGTGTTATTTTCGTGATTAATCTCCCTCGTTTGTGTTTGCTGTCAGTCGTGTGGGGACGTCCCGATTTAGGTTTATTAGAATTATTAGATTTACCGGCGGGCTTTTTCACTGGCTTTACTTTTCCTAATAAACCCTTATATTACTTTTTGTACATAATATCTGAACGCAGTTTTCCTGGGTGTTTGATTTTAATAGATAAGGTTGCGGAGCCTTCGCTGCGCCCCGCCATTCCGCGCGTTGGTGTTGAACTTGAGTCCGCCATTGAGTGTTCGCCTCGGGAGTTAAAGTCTCGCAAATCGGTCATCCGTAACTGTGGTGTTAATCACGGTTACGCGACAATATATATGTGTATATATATATATGTATGTATATATATATATATGTATATATATATATACATGTATGTATATATATATATGTATATATATATATACATGTATGTATATATATATATGTATGTATATATATATATATGTATATATATATATGTATGTATATATATGTATATATATATATGTATGTATATATATATATATGTATGTATATATATATATGTATGTATATATATATATATGTATGTATATATATATATATATATGTATATATATATATATGTATGTATATATATATATGTATGTATATATATATATATGTATGTATATATATATGTATGTATATATATATATATGTATGTATATATATATATATATGTATGTATATATATATATATATATGTATGTATATATATATATATGTATGTATATATATATATATATGTATGTATGTATGTACATATATATGTACATACATATATATATATATATATGTATGTACATAAATATATATATATATATGTACATATGTACATATATATATATGTATGTACATATATATATATATATATATATATATATATATATACACACATCAAGACGAAAGGCAGTAATAATGTCCCAGCGAAAAATAGCGGGACAGACATATGGAGAAATCCAGCTACTTTAATATATACGTGATAAAGCTTCCAGATTTTAAGGAACTGGGATTGTTTTAAGTTTCCACTCTATCCTACACCTCCTCACACACTTTCACAAATGGTTAGTAGTGACTAATAACTTTAGTCAATTGCTGTTATACAAGTCTGGATCTAAAAATATCTAAAACAGACAAACAACATCACTTGGATATTGGCAGGACTGGTAGGTATCTTGAGTAGTGATGGGTTATTGTGCTCATGTGTGAGAGGGGCCGTACAACATAAAAATTTCTTTTTTAACACCCTGGTGATGTCCCTGAGCCTACCACACTTTTATCATCCACACTCCTCCCTCCCCCCATTTCCCCTTTTGAATTAAGTCATTAGCTTGACGAATTTAATCTGGTGTCGGTGTAGAACAGGCATGATGGGCCGAATTACCTCCTCTGTCAAATTTCCTTGTGATTAAGTTCCTCAGTCTCTTCACTCTCATTCTTCCCTCCAGGGCTTCAAGACAGCTGCTCACCACAATCCCACAACCAAGATATTTTATATCCCCATTAACCCTCCACAAGCACAACTCTTTCTGCATTTCCACCTTTTTCTTACATTTCTGTGATTGAGAGTTTGTGCCTGTATCCATCTTTCCAACCGCTTATCCCCCACCCGTTGTTCTCATATCTTCCCAAAATCGCTCATTTCTTCAAGTCTTCCTCTATTTTGTCCCTCTATCCTGCTTTTGGTGCCCCCCTCTCTTTCTTCTGTTTTTTTTTTGTTGTTCTGTTATGTGCTGATCCGTTTTGTATTCCATTTGATAAGGTCTCCACTTTCGATGAAGCTGTATTTTGGAACATGCATGCTACATGAGGCAAGAAGTGATCACGCCAGAAAAAGAGATTAACAGTAATAAATAATATTTCAGAGAAAATAAAGATCACAAAGTTGAAATAAGTCGATTTTAGCTCCCACGTGATATCATAGTGCAAACAATCATTTGCGCTATTGACGTATCGTGCTCAGTTTCTTCTTTGTAGCCTGAAAAGGGAAGTTTCACAAAGGATTACATTTCCTCTGAAGAAGATCAAGAAAGCTGTAGCAGTTGGGGAAATAAAGATATACACAAACAAAAATGATCATTAATTTGTGGAAACATTCCAAGAGTCTGTTTATGTGTGGATCGAAATAAAAGTTTGTGCGATTCAGATATCACTGAAGTCTGATGGTCAATTGACATGGATTATATTGATATTAAAACCTCTCTAATTAGAAAGCCTATGAGAAGAATATTCTTATGAGAAAATGTTCATCAGGTCATAAGGTGAAAACCTCATATTGTGTCCTTTTTAGTAATTGCCTTTCTCAATTAAAGATGCTGGAAGAGATTTTCCTCAATGAAAGATGGAGGTGTTCGAAGAAAGGTTTCATATTATTAGATCAAGTAGATAATTTAATTTTATGATATGTGACTTACAAAGCTGATGTAACTTACTTTCTCCGGCATCCAGCCGAGCACAAGGCCTGGGCTGCTCCTCCATTGAAAAAGGTGAGCGAACCAATGGAAAGACAGTTTAAGTTGTAGCCAATCAGAAGCTAAGAAATGAGCTGAATGATGACCGAGGTGAGGGGATAATAAATCGAGATTGTGAGTTTAAATCTTGCTGAACGAATAAGCATGAAGATTTGGATTCTACAAACAAAAAACCAAAATGGTCCTATTCGGAACCATATATTTATTCTAATCCTGTTGGCATTTTGAAGAAATTGAATTTTTGACGGAGTTTGACATGAGAAAGTTTGATGAAGATCCGTTTGGCAATCTCTGAGAAAAGTAGTGACACAGACGAACATCTCTCTTATAGTATAGATGCAGTGGTGAACAGGGATGGAGATATTTAAATTGACAAAATTAAAGTTTCAACAAAGAAAATAAGGAATGAAGATTAGAGAGAAAGGATTTTGAGAGAAATGGATGATTCTTAAAGAAAAGAAACATATCTTTATCTATCTATAATTCCAGTAATCTCTGTGTGTCTGTGTGTGTGTGTGTGTGTTTGTCTGTGACCGCTGTTTCTCGACAACTACCGGTCCGATATACTTGAAACTTGCCAGGTATATTGCTGGGGACCCGAGGATGTGCCTTTTCAAGGTTTGAAATTAATCGGACAAGTGGTTCCCAAGGTATGGTCACCGTACTCGCAAGCCGTTCGCTTTGGCTTTGCGAATGAACCAAACCATTTCATGTAAATAGAGGGAGGGGTTCTGTGGTCGTTACTGGCTTTGCGAATGGACCAAACCATTTCATGTAAATAGAGGGGGGGGATATAATTTTAGATATATATATAGTACGGGCACGCCCTAGTATGATTAATGGTAAAAAACAAGTTGTTTCTCGAATGTACTTCAAGGTAAGAACAATCTGCCCACGTCCACCTGATCTGGTCCACGAACGATGCAAGTCCACACATTGTGGTTGACTCAAAATGCCGTCAGCAAAAACTTGGCATGGGCATTTAAACTCTAACAAGCGTTACGCCTAGGTCCCCCGTCGGTGAAGTGATGTGAGTTGACAAAGTGGAAGACGCAGAAAACATGCTATGATATGATATTTCGCTCACAAGGTTCAGACACACATGGAGGCGGCCATCTTGGATTTTGACGTGGCGACCCAATTTTCAATAGCGTTCTTCCTTACGCCGAGATACACCCACACACCAGATTAGAAGTTGGTACTTCGCTTATTTTTCAAGATATTCCGCTCACAAGGTTCAGACATACATGGCGTCGGCCATCTTGGATTTTGACGTGGCGATCAATTTACAATAGCGTTCTTCCTTATGCCGAGATACACCCACACACCAAATTGGAAGTTGGTACTTCGCTTATTTTTTAAGATATTCATCTCACAAGGTTCAGACATACATGGCGGCGGCCATCTTGGATTTTGACGTGGCGACCCAATTTTCAATAACGTTCTTCCTTATGCCTAGATACACCCACACACCAGATTAGAAGTTGGTACTTCGCTTATTTTTCAAGATATTCATCTCACAAGGTTCAGACATACATGGCATCAGACATACATGGCGGCGGCCATCTTGGATTTTGACGTGGGTTGCACCCACACACCAAATTCGAATGCGGTCCTTCGCTTATGCACGCACGCACACAAGCCCGCACGCAAACACGCACGCCCGGACGGACGGACGGACACACGGACGGAGGGGAAAACCATAGTCCCCCTTTCGCTCCGCTGCGCGACGGGGGACAACTATGAAAAGGCATCAAGGGTCCCATCACACGAACTAACAAGAAAGAGCAATCACAGATTGCAAACCCTCGCCAGGATGTATTATCAGTGGTTTTCAAGGCTTTTGTGTTAAAACATATATGGCGGCCGAACCACGTGACCAATGATGTAATCATTATTTTTTTTCTAAACTAATTTATTCCTAGATTATGCTCAATAAATTTCATCTTGATCGGATGAAGTTTTGTACTTGTCAAATTATGACGTCATAATGTAGTCACCATCATCATCAACATATCTTATTCCCCATGGAGAGTTCTTTACAATGAGCCACGTCTCAATTATTTCTATTCAGCGCTTTCGGAGATATATCGGTGCAACGTTTTTTGGTTTTTTCAAGATGGCGGCCAAACCACGTGACCTATGACGTCATAATTATCATTAAAAAAATACAGGTGGAGTTGCACCCATGGTGAAAATTTCCTGTCAATCAGACCAACGGTTGCAGAGTGCGGCACAGTTATTCTGTGCGGACAAACAAACAAACAAACAAACAAACAAAGACAGACAAACAAACAGACAAACGGACTCAAATGCAATACCCTCTCCTCAGGTGAGGGTAAATAGAGAATTCATCAAAGAGTACATTAACCCGCGTTGTCTTGAGAAACAAGGGCATGGGCGGAGTCTATGAGCTGCAAATTTGATTGGTCGTAATGACGCAAAATGCCGTAATATTTTGTACTGTGAAGTACTTTGGGTTTTGATAATCCAAAAAAGGCGATTTGTATTCTAGTCTTCAAGAATATAATTTAATTGAAATAAAACAATGATTTTAAATGTCAATGTCAAAATTAAATGTCAATTAATGACAAAATTAATGTCAATAAATTAATGTCAATTAAATGTCAACATTTTAAATGTCAAACAATAATTTTTTTTTTAAATCCGGAACTTTACCGCCGTTGATGCAGCTTCTCGTACACCACCTTATTTAACACGCGACATTCGATGTTCGTGCCTGTTGCTTGTGTCCTTTATAATATCCTTAAAAACAGTAAGTTTCCTGTTTGGAATGATTTTCCATCTTGTTTGATTGTCAAGACAGACAGAGTAAAAATAATTAGCTCACACCTCTCTGTGCATAAACGATCGGGACGAATTCAGAGTCAAATTACTGATAAACTACAGGTATGTTTTCCGATTCATGTTCCGATTCGTGTTAGAAATTCAACATTCAATTGAAATTAAGTTGTTCCTTGATCATAAACCGACGTTATAAATAAGACAGACAGAAGTGAACCAATTGTTAAGCACACTTTTCGCTTCGTGTGTCCAGGATAATAACAAAAACGATAATTTAGTTTTACAAAACAAAAAAGTTTTGCAGTGAAGATTTCACAAATAAGAATATATCTCAATATGCAGACACAAGGTCATTCTGGAGAGGTACTTGAAGTTAGGGTAAGTGATTTGGGATTGTCTGCGGTTCAATTCGTGTTTTTGACTGGGGTTCAATTTCCAATTTGTCTACCAGAGGCATCACCGCTGAAGTTCAGCTTTACCACTGAAGCAGTATCCGTGGGGCATTTTGTAAGTGTACTGGTAGTAGGAAAGTCTGATAGATGTGAACGCCAACATTACAATTGCTTGGGATGGATAAAACCAATAAACCTTGCTTTATTAACTTGCAAGGCTGCCAGCCTCGAACCATTAATATGGGGGTAGACTTTGCTTTTTATCAGACTTTTTATGATTCTTATTACTCAAAAAAAAAAAAAAAACTTACACGAAAATCCTGCACTCGAGTCTATAAACTGGACTAAAGAGAGTCACTTATAATTCACAATAATTATTTATTTATTTTGTACATGTCCTCACGGCAACTTATGAAAACAGATAATCGAGTAATAAGCAAACTGCTCAGCACAAGGTGTTCTCTCTCTTATGGCAGCTACTGTTAATTGTGAAAGGTTAAAATATCATGAAAAAGGAGTTGATGCACAAATAAGTTATTTGGTCCATCATGCCAGGTGCTATTTCTGTAAGGGATGAGATTGCCATCAGATGTCCTGAGAAATGATGAGAGGTTTGTGTTAGGATGATAGGATGGCTGATAGGCCGATGTAATCCATCATCAAGGTCAAAGATTTTTTGGGACATTGACAATGTCTGCAAAATCACGATACATCTCAGCAAGGATGATGTGCTGTGACAAAGTGCTGACCTATAAACTATAGTCTTGGTACTTCGGATATATAATGGCTTGTTTTTTTGGCAGCATCTTTTTGTCATGTTAGCCGAGTTAACGATTTTAATGCGACCGTGTCACGTGATGCTTGAATGCCAGAACCAGGTCGAGCAGTACCCAAGCATAGTGTACCCATTAGCATGGCTGGCAGAAGCACAAGTCTGACATTATTATATTATTCACGTATGCTGCTTTGCGATCACCTTATATCAGAGGAGTTCAGGCAATTGCCCTACATGGCACCATCTTTTGTCCATTGGCACAAATAGTTATCAATATATTCTCAAATCTTTGTGCAATCCTACGATAAACGTTTGGAGAGATTTTTTTTTTTTTTTTTTTTAAATAAGAGACAGTTGGAAGTGAGTAAAACCTTATCATTCAATGAATGATGTTTTCTTGATATCGAGCCAGTCGCAAGACGATGTTGTGGTGCTATGTAAGGTGAATGACCGAACTATACTTATAGAAGGTTCTGCCAAACATGGGCAAGACTAATTGGAACTCACGAGATCTTGGAGACGACGTCACGGATTTTCGAAGCTCCACACGTTCTCCACTTTTTCAAAGTTAAGTCATTGTTCACAATTGTATTTTGTCGAAACTGTATTTATCTTTCGGTGTGTGAACCTATCGTGTGCCACTTGGAAGTTTATCGGTGTTTATCTTTCATAAATTAATCGTTTCTGTTTGCTGCGCGCGTGTGCGGCCTTGCAGCCTCAGGCTTCCCCCGTCGAAGTTTGTTCCTTCCCTCGCTGTTTTTACTAGGTTTTTTGATTTTCCCTTCTCCCCCAAACTTCCCCGAACATCTACTCTTTGTCTAACGTTGTAACACCTCCCCCCCAACCCCCCCACCCCCCCAAAAAAAAAAATCCCTTTCTCCTCGTGTGCTTTTGTCCCATTGTGCGCCTCTGTCCGCGTGTGCTGTTCGCCCCGCCCCCATTATCGCCCTGCCTTCCACCACTTTCCCCTGTTCACATGACTCGTGGTTGTCCCTCTCGATTCCCTCTCCCCGTTGGTATTTTTGTGAATATAAGATTGTTCTTCACGGTTCTGTTTAAATATGTTTAAACTTTCCCCTGCAGTGTTTTATTGTGGTTTATTACAATTATGGCTGTTTTTCTTCCTATTTAAAAGGCTCCTTTCAATTTCCTCATCAACTTATTCCATTTCAAAAAAATATTCAATCTCTTTAATTCTTTCTCACAACATGCTCTAAATTCTCATTCATTCCACCCCTCCTCCATCGTTCTTAAACGGATCGCCAACTTGAAAATCACAATAAACCCAGTTTGTTATCAATGTTCATCTTTCATTAATCATCCACTTTCTAAACTCCCCCCTTGCCCTCCCCTCCAAATCTCCCCCCTTGCCCCTCCCCTCCTAAACTCCCCCCTCACCCCTCCCCTCCTAAACTCCCCCCTTGCCCCTCCCCTCCAAATCTCCTACCTTGCCCCTCCCCTCCAAATCTCCCCCCTTGCCCCTCCCCTCCAAATCTCCCCCCTTACCCCTCCCCCTTCTAAACTCCCCCCTTGCCCCTCCCCTCCTAAACTCCCCCCTTGCCCCTCCCCTCCTAAACTCCCCCCTTGCCCTTCCCCTCCTAAACTCCCCCCTTGCCCCTCCCATTCAAAACTCCCCCCCCAACCCCTCCCCTTCAAATCTCCCCACTAACCATCCCTCCCAAATTCTCCCTCCTCCCACCTTCTCAAAGCTGCCTCCTCCCCACTTCATCTCCCTTCTATCTCATACCTCCACCTCCGCCAACCTTCTACTTTCCTCTGCCTCCCCCTCAAACAACGCCTCACTGTGCCTCATCCCATCACCATCAAACCTTTCGTCCTCCTCATCCTTCCCTTTCTTGCAACTCTTCTGTAATCTCTGACACACTATCAACTGCTCTTCCTACCTCCCCCACTCATCCTTCATCTGACCCTACCCCTCCCCTGTCCTGCACCCGATGCTCCCCCTCTCTCCTCATTAACGGTATGGACCTCAAACATCCGGGGCCTTCGCTCAAACCTGATAGATCTCTCCATTCAGGTTGCTTCTGACAATCCAGACTTTTATTTCTCTTTTTTAGCCGCGTCGCAGACGCTGCTCATAGAGTGCCCTCTGCTGTTGTTGTTGTTCTTCTTCTTCTTGTTGTTGTTGTTCTTGCAGAGAAGACAAAACCTCAAAGCTCCACCCATTCTGGGAACCATAGCTCCACCCATTGTGGGAGAGGCTTCATATAAACAAATATCCACCATTTTATTAACTCGCATAGCTTTGAGGCCTGTTTTGTAGGCCCGTGGTGTCTTGCTCTCTCACACAGTTTTCTTTCAAATCAAATTCGATATACCATTTCATTTTTCACAGTCGCTAACATAGTTTTAGACTCGGTTGAAAAAAAACGTGAAGAAAATCCGATGAAAGTTGCCCTTTATAGAACGAAATGAATTCTCAAAGGCCTGTAACTTCAAGTCCATTGAGATTTTTTTTTTTTTATCGCGGCATGGTCAGTCATACACCGCCCAAAATAACAGACGGGAAAATGCCGAGTTATCTATCTATAATTCCAGTAATCTCTGTTTGTACGTCTGTACGTTTGTACGTCTGTTTGTCTGTGACCGCTGTTTCTCGACAACCACGGGTCCGATATACTTTTAACTTGCCAGGTATATTGCTGGGGACCCGAGGATGTGCCTTTTCAAGGTTTCATATTAATCGGACAATTACTTACCGAGCTATGTCCAAAAAACGATTCAACCAATCAGAGAGCAGCGAACGATCGCGTGTGCCGAACGTGGAGGACACACTCTGCCTCGGATGGCACATTTGAGAGCGTATTCATTTATTTCACGTTTGCAAACTATGTTGGCGTTAAACTATGTTTTAAAACTAATAAAACCGAATTTGCGATTCATTCGCTTTCCTGCGCGTTTGTGCACGCGATGGCGATTTCTTTACCAAACTCCGGAAGCCGTTCGCTTTGGACCAAACCATTGCATGTAAATAGAGGGGGGGGGGATTGTCACCGTACTCGCAAGCCGTTCGCTTTGGACCAAACCATTTCATGTAAATAGAGGGGGGGGATATAATTTTAGATATAGATATAGTACGGGCAATGCCCTAGTATTAAAAATTCGTCCATTTGATGACAATCGTCACGATGGAATATTTCATTTATACGTCGTCACAATAATGTGGAGAGAGGAGCATAGCTTCATTCACGTGTCGCCACACACGGGAAATTGCCGAGATTTTTTTTTTTTTAATCGCGGCATGGTCAGTCATACACCGCCTGAAATAACAGACGGGAAAATGCCGAGATATATTAAAAATTCGTCGCCACACACGGGAAATTGCCGAGATATATTTTCACTTTGCACAAAAATAACATCAAGTAATCGAATCAATAGGAATGTCCTGTGCCTATAACATCGACGTTATAGGCACAGCTGCATCTAGGCATTGTGTAACATCGACGCGGCTTTTGTTTTAATTAAAACTTTTTGTACTTGTTTTTTGTATATAGAATCGAGGCTCGTGAAAGAGCTAACATTTATCAAATAAACAAATCAAACAAACAAGCAAACAAAGTATATAAAAAGGGGAGCGGTAGACAAGATGGGGTGAGAAGGGGAGGAAGCACACAAACACAACATTTGAGAGCAGGGACATCGGGAGATGTGTGGGAGGGAGAGGGGTTTGGGGGAGGCAGGATAGGTATAAAACGCAAGGACACCAAGGACTTCCAGGAAAGAAGTTGGGATTTCAAAAAGTGGATTTAGGGTGAAATTAGCGGGGGTAGAAAAGATCAAGGTTTTGGATTGGGGAAGATAAGAGATGGTGGTGAACAGCTGTTTTAAAGACCTGGAGGGAGGAGTGGGATTGAAGAGAGTGAGGGAGTTTGTTCCAGAGGTGGGAGAAAAGAGGAATGAGGAGTGAAGGTGAGCAGAGAGTCTTGATTTTGGCAGTTTAACCATAAGAGGGATGCAGGCAGATCTAGTGCGACCTGTAGGAATATTTGGGGGACAGAGCCCAGAGAGAGCTGGGGGAGCAAGGCCGGAGAGGAGTCGGTAGAAGACGGAAAGACCACCAACCTGCCTGCGGTGAGTAAGTGAAAGGCCCTCGGAGATAGCGTCATCGCAGGAGATTCCAATGATTCTGAACGCTTTGGTTTCAACAGCGTGAAGACGAGCTAGGTGTGAGGCAGGTGCACCAGCCCAGAGGGGAGAGCAGTACTCCATTGAGCTGCGGATGAAAGCCTTGTATGTGGTGAGGAGCTCAGGTGTGCCAAGGAAGGACTTCGCACGACGGAGGATGCCCAGTCGGCGACTGGCTTTGGAGGCCAGCTTGGAAATGTGGTTTTCCCAGGAAAGATCATGGCAGATAGTGAGACCCAAAAGCTTGAGTGACAGAACATCTTGGAGAGGATTATTCAGAAAGTAGATGGGAGGGTTGTCCAGTCGGTCTTTTCGGAGAGACATCGTAAGAGTGTGAAATTTGTCAGGATTGAAAGACATGTTCCACTCGTTTGCCCAGTCTGTGATTTTGTCCAGGTCTGCAGAGAGTGGGGAGGCTGCAGACTGCCGATCTGAGGGATGAAGAATGGAGCGTCAGAGAGTGGAGTCATCAGCAAAGAGATAGAGAGGATTTTCAAGAGAGTCAGAGAGATCATTGATGAAGACCAGAAAAAGCACGGGGCCCAGAACACTGCCTTGGGGATCTCCAGCCTGAACAGGAAGAGGAGATGAGAGAAACCCATTCAGGGCCACACGTTGACTATGACTAGAGAGGAAGTCCACCAGCCATGGGTGGAGATTTCCATGGATACCAAAAGAGGAGAGTTTGGTGAGCAGAGCGAGGTGCCAGACCGTATCGAAGGCACGTGATATGTCAAGGGAGAGTGCTCTAATTTCCTGTTTGGCATTGAGGACCTCCATCCATTGTTGAGACAGCAGAAGCAGCATGCCCAGAGTAGAGTGACCTGGTCTGAAACCAAATTGATGATCAGAGATCAAGCCGTTGGAGAAGAGGAAAGATTTCATATCCGAAGCAATGATGGATTCCATGACTTTGCTGATAATTGGGAGAAGGCTGATTGATTGGTCTGTAGTTGCTAGGATCTGTTTTTGCACCTTTTTGTGGAAAGCGGTGATGTTGGCTGATTTCCAAGCAGATGGAAGTTGACCTTGAGCAAAAGAGAGGGTGAAGAGAACAGAGAGAAGGAGTGAAAGAGCAGAAGAACAGGATTTTAGGACCCGTGGGCTGATGCCATCAGGTCCAGTTGCAGAATCAGAGTCGAGGGTTGAGAGAAACTTTTCCACCTTGTCAGGAGGAAAGGACACGGAGTCCAGGAGCAGCTGGGTACGACTGGGTACGGTGGGTACAGAGAGGGATGGGTTTGGGACACAAGATTTAGAGGCAAACACAGAGTTGAGGCATTCAGCTTTTTCATGTGCGGAGTCAGCTGTGTAGCCGTTTGAGGTAAGGGAGGGGATGGAGGGGGAACAAACACCAGAAACAGATTTGACCAGACGCCACCAGGATTTGGAAGAGGGAGACAGATAAGAGAGTTCGGTCTTGAGGACAGAGAGATATTGTTTCCTGGCTCTCCTGAGGGTGGACACACACTTGTTTCGGGCTTTGTGAAAGGAAATGAGATTTCCTTCCGTTGGATTTGCTTTCCAGGACTAGAAGACGAAGGCAAGTTGTTTCTGGGCAACAGCCTGTCCACAAGATCCCGTGTACCATGGACGGGAGGAAGGGTATGACAACTGAAGACGAGATGGGATAAATCTGTGCATGAGAGAGAGCAATTTACTTTGGAAGAATTCCCAGGATGAGTTGATGTCAGAGGTGGTGGAGATGGGAGACCAGTCCAGATGATTGATGGCTGCTTGAAGACCGTGCCAGTTGGCCTGAGTGAAATGCCAGACTCGTCGACGCTGAGCAGGCTCCCTGAGAATGGTCAGCGAGATGTCCACTTTAACAAGCACATGATCAGATGAGCCGATTGTTGCAGAAGAAGAGCAGCAGACATTTTCAGGGAAGTTAGTCAGAACCAAGTCCAGAAGACAAGATGCTCCGTTGACTGAGATCCGGGTCGGGAAATTGACAGATTGTGTCAGTCCCAGTGAGTCGCAGCAGTCCTTTGCTGAGGAGCCATGGCTGGTGAGAGAGGTACCCACACCCAGCCAACTGGCATGGTGACAATTTAAATCACCACATATGAGGAAGAGAGAGTTGGGATGAGTAGATAGAAGTTGGTCCATATTATCAGACAGCGAGATGTAGATGGAGTCATCACTGTTTGGTGGACGGTACAACACACATATGAACAAGAGGTGGGAGCGAAGGAGAAGCCATAGCCAGAGGTATTCCTGTGGGTGAGGTGGAGAGATTGCAGTGCAGGGCGAGTGAGGAAGAGTTTTTTTGATAAAGATAGCAACCCCACCTCCAGGACGAGGCTCAGGTCTATCATACCGGAGGAGGGAGTAACCCGGGAGAGATACTAAGGAAGCAGAGACATCATGAAGAAGGAAAGTTTCTGTTAAGCAGATCAAGTCGACCACGTGTTTCTTCGACCACGTGTTTCTCCCCCATTTCCCCAGTTAGTTTTCACTGTTAAACTTTAAAATGTTTAAACTTTTCCCTCAAGTTCTGTATTCTGTCGTATATTATAACACCTTTTTCTTCTTCTTTAAAAGGTTGCTTTCGACTTGCTCACCAAATCTATTCATCCCAAAAAAAAATTCCAACTCTTACAGTGCCTCTTTTCTACATTCCGTAAACTCACCTGCACTCCATCCTCCCTCCAGCGTCCTTAAACGTATTTTTGTTCTTCTGATCATGTGCTTGTTAAAGTGGACATCTCTCTGGCCATTCTCAAAGAGCCTCCTCAGCGCCGACGATTATGGCATTTCACTCAGGCTGACTGGCACGGTCTGCAAGCAGCCATCAATCATCTGGACTGGTCTCCCATCTCTACTGCCTCTGACATCAATTCTTCCTGGGAATTCTTCCAAAGCAAACTGCTCTCTCTCATGCACAGATTTATCCCATCTCGTCTTCAGTTGTCTTACCCTTCCTCCCGTCCATGGTACACTGAATCTTGTGGTGAGGCAGTTGCCCTGAAACAACTTGCCTTTGCCTCTTGAAAGGCAAATCCAACTGAGGGCAATCTCAGTTCCTTCCACCAAGCTCGGAACAAGTGTGTGTCTACCCTCAGGAGTGCCAGGAAGCACTATCTCTCCACACTCAAGATTGAACTCTCAAACCTGTCTCCTTCCTCCAAATCCTGGTGGCGTCTGGTCAAATCCGTTTCTGGTGTTTGTTCCCCATCCATCCCCTCCCTTACCTCAAATGGCTACACAGTTGACACCGCGCGTGACAAAGCCGAATGCCTCAACTCTGTGTTTGCCTCAAAATCTTGTGTCCCAAACCCATCTCTCTCTGTTCCCACCTTTCCCAGTCGAACCCAACTGCTCCTGGACTCGGTGTCCTTCTCTCCTGACAAGGTGGAGAAGTTTTTGTCAAACCTCGACTCTGATTCTGCAACTGGACCAGACGGCATCAGCCCACGGGTCCTAAAATCCTGCTCTGCCGCTCTATCTCACCCTCTCTCTGTTCTTTTCACCCTCTCCTTTGCTCAAGGTCATCTGCCAGCATCTTGTAAATCAGCAAACATTACCCCATTATTTGATTGCTCATGTGACTGGCTCCGTCATCGAGGGAATTTTTATTGCTGCTGGTAGTTTTTAATAATGATTTTGACTATCAGAAGATTCTTGGTCAGGCAGTTATCATTGCGTGCTGAGAAACCTTTCCCTCGATTACATCACACAGGTGACATCATGAATGAACATCACGATTTTATGGGCGGGACTCCACTACCAGCTAAAAACTACCAGCAGCAACAAAAATTCCCTCGATGACGTAGCCAGTCACATGAGCAATCAAATCGCCGGTTGTTGGGTGGCGGGGGCCAATCGAGTGATATTTATTCAAAAAAAAAGGACGATTAAGTGTTAACTGAAGCAATATCTATTAATTAAACCAAACATGATTTTCTATGTCTGTGGCCCTTTAATACAACACTTGTTTTTTGGTAACAATCAGTTGGTGTGGTTTCACCATTGGTCATTGACACACATAATAACACATCTTTCTGCCGTGACTCCTTTCGGGGCTCGGAGGTACACCGTGACCGGGGTTTGGGGAGAAGCACGTAACACTTGGCACACCTGAGCTCCTCACCACATACAAGGCTTTCATCCACAGCTCAATGGAATACTGTTCCCCCCTCTGGGCCGGTGCTCCTGCCTCACACCTAGCTCGGCTTCACGCTGTTGAAAACAAAGCTTTCAGAATCATTGGAATCTCCTGTGATGAAGCTAACTCCGAGGGCCTTTCACTCACTCACCGCAGACAGGTTGGTGGTCTTTCTGTCTTCTACCGACTCCTCTCCGGCCTTGCTCCCCCAGCTCTCTCTGTGCTCTGACCCCCCAATATTCCTTCAGGTCGCACAAGATCTGCCTGCAACCAACTTGTGGTTAAACTGCCAAAATCTAGGCTCTCTGCTCACCTTCACTCTTTCATTCGCCTTTTCTCCCACCTCTGGAACAAACTCCCCCACTCCCTTCAATCCCACTTCTCCCTCCAGGTCTTTAAAACAGCTGTTCACCACCATCTCTTATGTTCCCCCATCCAAAACCTTGATCTTTTCTAGCCCCGCTAATTCGCCCCAGATACACTTTATTTTTTTTGAAATTCCAACTTCTTTCCTGGAAGTCCTTGCACTGTTCATATGTTTTATACCTCTCCCACCTCCCCCCCCCCCCAAGCCCTCCCCCTCCCACATTTCTCCCGATGTCCCTGCTCTCAAATGTTGTGTTTGTGTCCCCTCTCCTCTCTCCCCATCTTGTCTACCGCTCCCCTTATTTTTTGTGTTTTATGTGTCGGTTTGACTTTTTGTGCGATTAATGTTAGCTCTTTCAGGAGCCTCGATCTTGTATACAAAAAAAGAAAAAACAGAAAAAGACTTACATATATATAAACAGACTTGGCATTTAATATGGAATATTTTTGTTTTCTTGACTTGGGTTTACTTTCTGAACTCAGTATATCAATTTGGTGACTTTCTTTTACACTTCGGTGATTTCTTTGTTAAAAGAACCATGTCACCGATTGTCTGTCGCAGCAAGAAGTCAATAACAGGATTATATCACAGGTGGCGTGACAAAATGTACGGACAGGTACATTTGACGATTGGCTTCACAATCGGGTATATAAGGGTTGTTGCGTTCTGTATTCGTGGAAAACAACTGCTGCATGTCTACAAAAGTTATTGCCGCTTCCTCTGGAGATGGTCCGTCAACTCGACAATGCTGTTTGTCATGGAGTGGTGGCTTTACGAAATTCCAGCATGAAACAGCGTGCTATTGCTCGGCAGTATGGCATCACTCAAGGTCAGGTGTCAAAGATCCTGAAACGAAATGTTCAGAGGGGTGTCCCTACTCCAATACCGAGGCCAGGACATCCCCGCAGAACCACAAGGAGGGATGATTGCCAGCTGCTCCGGTTAGTCCGCTATGTCCGTACAATGAATGAATGAATGATCGTTTTTAAGGCCATTTTCCCCGCTAGAGCGGGGGTTCGCATACCAAGTCAGCTAATCGGCTTAGGGCTGAGTGGCAGCAACTGACAAATGTGCCTGTATCCTGAAGGCTAGTCAACCAACGACTGGTTCAAGCAGGCTATCGTGCCAGGCGTCCCCTAAGAAAGCCACACCTGACCAGACAACACTGCCAGCGCCGATTGCAGTGGGCCAGAGAGCACCGTCCATGGCAGCCAGGACACTGGAATCACGTGATCTTCAGTGACGAGTCTCGATTTCTGGTCTATCGTCAAGATGGCCGCGTCCGAGTGCGCAGCCAAGTGCATGAAGCCTACAACAAAGAATGTATCGTGCCAAGAGTCCAAGCTGGAGGTGGTGGGATGACCGTTTGGGCTGCTTTTCATGCAGGGGGCAAAACTGACCTGGTTGTTCTGAACGGAAACCTGAACAAGTTCAAGTACAGGGCCCTCCCATCCACTTTCTGAATAATCCTCTCCAAGAAGTTCTGTCACTCAAGCTTTTGGGTCTCACTATCTGCCATGATCTTTCCTGGGAAAACCACATTTCAAATCTGGCCTCCAAAGCCAGTCGCCGACTGGGCATCCTCCGTCGTGCGAAGTCCTTCCTTGGCACACCTGAGCTCCTCACCACATACAAGGCTTTAATCCGCAGCTCAATGGAATACTGCTCTCCCCTCTGGGCTGGTGCACCTGCCTCACACCTAGCTCGTCTTCACGCTGTTGAAACCAAAGCATTAAGAATCATTGGAATCTCCCGCGATGAAGCTAACTCCAAGGGCCTCTCACTCACTCACCGCAGGCAGGTTGGTGGTCTTTCCGTCTTCTACCGACTCCTCTCTGGCCTTGCCCCCCCAGCTCTCTCTGGGCTCTGTCCAGCAAATATTCCTACAGGTCGCACAAGATCTGCCTGCAACCCTCTTATGGTTAAACTGCCAAAATCAAGACTCTCTGCTCACCTTCACTCCTTCATTCCTCTTTTCTCCCGCCTCTGGAACAAACTCCCTCACTCTCTTAAATCCCACTACACCCTCCAGGTCTTTAAAACAGCTGTTCACCACCATCTCTTATCTTCCCCCATCCAAAACATTGATCTTTTCTATCCCCGCTAATTTCACCCCAATTCCACTTTTTTGAAATACCAACTTCTGTCCTGGAAGTCCTTGGTGTCCTTGTGTTTGATACTTCTGCCACCCCGCTCCCCCCCAAGCCCTCTCCCTCCCACACATCTCCCTGCTCTTAAATGTTGTGTGCCCTCAAGTGTTTGTGTGGTTCCCCTTCTCTTGTCTTCCGCTCTCTCTTTTTATATATTTTGTTTGTCTGGTTGATTTGTTTGTGAAATAAATGTCAGCTCTTTCACGAGCCTCGATTCAGTATACAAAAAAAAAAAAAAAAAAAATTCTGGAAGAAACATTGCTTCCATTTGCTCGTGCAGCCTTTCGAGGAAACTTTGTCTTCCAAGATGACAATGCACGGCCTCATCGTACTCGCATGATCCAACACTTTCTTGCTGACCATGGTGTAGAGCATATGGAGTGGCCTGCCATGTCCCTGGATATGTATGCAATAGAGAACTTGTGGGCAGAATTAACACGTCAAATCGACAACTTGGACCAGCAGCCTGCCTCTGTGCGTGAATTGCAGCAGACTATTGTCACTGCATGGCAAGCGATTACTGTCCAAACCTTGGCAAATCTCGTGAACAGCATGCCTCGACGTGTGCGTGCTCTCCTGAATGGTCGTGGGGGTTACACGAAGTACTGAAATGTAGTTTTACTGTCGGTAATCCCAGTCAAAATTTAACTTTTGTTTTTGTTAAAAAAAAATTGGGCTAATGTGCAAAATAAAGAGTTACTTCTGGAAAACGTACAGAAGTTTAACACAGTACTGTCCGTGAATTGAGTTCGATATCAGTTTACATCACTTTCAAGGATCAATTTATTTGCTTCGAAAAGTCAAATGTGGTTTTTGTTTCTTTTGAAGGTCACATTAACAAAATCTAGAATAATTTCAACATAATTCCAATGAACTTTTGGTTCTAAGTCATCTTGAAAAGTAAGTTCACCCCCACAAAAAAAAAATCCATATTAAATGCCGT